>NW_027468664.1:9596054-10151054 GCF_046254945.1 Alosa pseudoharengus
ACCCTTTATTTTCTCTATCATTTATTCTCTCTCTCTTTGTCTCTCACTCTCTCAGTCCATGAATCCTACTTTGCTCCCTCACTCCCTCTTCCCATACTCGTTTAGTCGCTCTGTCCATTTCTCATTCACATCTCACCCTTGTTCACACCCTTCCATGTGTGTTATTTATACCCCCCTGCGTGTAATATATTCCAACAGAAATCCTAATGCTTCTTAAATGCCTCCTTAGGCTACACAGCAAGGCTGTACCTGTTTTTAGACTGCCTTTGTCTCATCTGCATTCACACCCGACTTCAGTTCTTTTAAGTATTGCTGTTCCCTTATCCTCTTCAGTATTCTCTCCTGCACACTCAGAGACGCATGTCTTTTGATTGAGAGAAGGAATCCATTTGGGTTACTAAAGTGGGCATGGGATCTGCAAATAACCTCGTCTCTGCTCCGGAGAGTAGCTATATGCAGTAGAGGGCCGGGGCCAATGTGATTTATGTTTGGATCGTCATTTCTGTGCCAACTCTACTTCTGTCCACTTGCTCTGCCCGCAGAAACATTCAACCTCTGCTGAGCCCCATCGGCCAAACTTCGCTTGATCTCGCTGATACCAGCTTGACCACATACACGCGTTACATTTCAACACTCTGGCCAAACCTCCCGGCTGACAGCAGGCAAATTCATCTCAGCTCTCAGTACTGGTGTCATTGGTGCGTTAATGGGATTGCTGTAATGATTTTTGTCTTGGTTTTGTTTTTCGCCATTTGGCTGTGTGATTGTGGCTATTGAGTTATGAAGACAAATTGTTAACAGACTGGGAAGTGGCAATAGGATCTGTAGTTCTCCAAAAATGATTGATCTGTCTTAAAAGGGGAAGGAGTGTGTGTGTGTGTGTGTGTGTGTGTGTGTGTGTGTGTGTGTGTGTGTGTGTGAATTATTCAGCTCCAATTTTTGTAACAGGGGTCACCATAAATTAGTAACGCATTGTTGTCGTAAATATTGAAATACTGAACTTAATTCCCTTTGAAAAATCACTACTGATTTCAGCATGATGTTATTAATTTCGCATCAAACTGAATGGTGGAATAGCAGTTTTTCATGTTAACCAGAAAATTGGATACAAAATTAATCCAGCACTCTTGGATGGACCAAATTAGTTTTGAGTTTAACTATAACTATTATATCTGGGTGCAGTTTTTTATCAACAGTGAGTGAGTGACATATTCATTTGCAAGCAAATGCATGTAGCTTTGTGGTGTACCTACTGCTTTGCCCCTCATACTTGATCTGCAGCTGTACTTTGGCCTGTATGTGCAGCCAATGGTAAGGCTGAATCTCTCTTGTCAAATTGAAAATGACAACAAGAACATGAAAATAAAATCATTGTTGCTCTCCACGACGCAACACAATCAGTTCCTCCATTTTGGTTATTTAATTGGACCATTCTGAGAATGGAAACTATTGGAAAAAAAACTATTTGCTCTCAACAATTAATAAACTTCCTCTGCCTTCCTCTTTCCAAAGCTGCCAGACTGTCTGTTTGGGACTGATAAAATTATGTTTTAGAAATACCTGCCATATTCCCCATGTGGATTTCAGGATATACGCAAATATTGTTTGCTTAACCCAGATAAACTTCTACTTCGCAGTGCCGTCTAGAAAAAAGAGAAAATGAAAAAAAGAAGCTTCCAAATATTTTGGGATCAGGGAAGAGTTGCTGGCTCTCTCCTAGTGAAGGATTAACTCTGAATATTTAACGAGTCAGCAGCTATCACACAATTAATTTGTGGGGGATTTAGGCACTGGCTCTGATGTAATCAGCTCAAGTCATTCTAAGAGTAGCTAGTTACGTGCTGTGCCCTTAAGAACTATACTCCCTGAAGTGTGTTTGTTTATGTGTGATTGAAAAAGATCTTCTATCTGCTTCTATCTGATATTATGATACTGTAGCATGGCATGAAGTATAAGATGATTAAGCCGTATTTGACAATCTTGAGTCCCTCACCTTGGAGCTTGGTCTTGGCTATCTTGCCACAGGGCTTGGTCGCGGTGACAGTGTTGGGGCAGGTGGCGTCCATGAGGGCGCGTTTGAGCACGCCTGTCCTGTTCTTCATCCCAGTGGTCATGTCACACTCGCCCCAGTTCTGGAAGTCATACTTGCACTCGCCTGTAGGGGGCAGGAGAAAGGAGGACACAGGGTAAACCACTAGACAATCACCCGTTTTTTTTCTCTCTTTCTCTCTCTCTCTCTCTTTGTATCTCTCTCTCTCTCTCTCTCTTTGTATCTCTCTCTCTCTCTCTCTCTTTGTCTCTGTCTCTTTCTCTTTCAGGACATGGTCTTGATTTGAATTTCTCCCCATGCTCTGCCTATTGTCTGTTTCCCCCCACACTACATACAGGAATAAAATAGGAGCAATCAAGCAAAAAATTATATCTAATGACATATTTAAGACGGTAAAATGTAATTACACCCGGACCCCCTCTAGCTGGCCATTATTGTGCATCGTGAGAGGAGAGCAAGGAAGCAGCGCTCTGGTCAAACTCTTGCGCTTTGTCCTCGCTCTCCCCGCCATTAGGAGGACAATGGCTCTGGTGAGTCGGGCTGACCCCGGAAAATGTGCTTCGTCTCCCCGCGCTCATTAGGATTCGTGACTGCTTTTGTACGGGCGTGCGCCTGAGTGTCCTCCTCCTGCTTCGCGGTGGCGGCTGTTGCCACAGGCTGTGCGTTGGCCGCTCCCCCGATTTAAATGGCCTCTTCTCTCTCCTCCAAAAAATACACACCTGCGTGCGTCTCCATGGGCCTCTGTCTGAAGTACCTGGGAGTCTGTGTGTGCATATCAGCCTGCCCACATTTTGCCCTCCAACCCCCCCCCCCCCCCCACCCACCCCACCCTCACTCTGTTGCTAGGCTACTCATACCCAGGGCTCCATGCATTCTTCATTCTTTTATTTCCTTCCTCTCCACT
Organism: Alosa pseudoharengus; assembly: GCF_046254945.1. Taxonomy (NCBI): domain Eukaryota; kingdom Metazoa; phylum Chordata; class Actinopteri; order Clupeiformes; family Clupeidae; genus Alosa; species Alosa pseudoharengus. The sequence continues at coordinate 9,599,009 of NW_027468664.1, forward strand.
CTTCTATTCCTGCCATCCTTTTCTTCTCTCTCTCTCTCTCTCTCTCTCTCTCTCTCTCTCTCTCTCTCTCTCTCTCTCTCCCCCGTGCTGCTCGCCTCCCTCTCCTGTGGACGTGTTGTCGCTTTGCCGTAGCGGGCGGCGCACTTCCCTCTCGCTCCGCGGCGGCCGGTGTAGGACGCTGCTCCGCGCGTGGCCCCCAGGAGGTGGGGAGCGTCGAGGCCGGAGCGCGTGCTGTGAGAAAAGAGGCTCGCTGGTAAGGACGAGGAGGTGACGGCCACTATTGTTCCCCACTGAACTCCGCGGGGAGTCCCTGGCCCAACGCTGCGCTGCACTGCGCTGCTCGGATATAAAGAGAGCAGCAGCAGGCCGGCACCTGTACGCCTGGTGGTGAGCGTGCCAGCCAGCCTGTCCCCTTCAGGGGAAGAGCAGCGGGCACTCTGCGCTCCATTTGCAACCAGTCATGCATGAGCATGCGTTCTGACACACACACACACAGACACACACACACACACACTCACACAAATACACACACACACACACACACACGCACACACACACACACACACACACACACACACAGACAAACACACACACACACATACACACACACAAACACACACACACATATACACAGACACACACACACACAGACACACACACACATACAGTATACACACACAGACACACACACACACACACACACACACACACACACTCACACAAATACACACACACACACACATACACACACACACACACACACACACACACACACACACACACACACACACACACACACAGACAAACACACACACACACACACACATACACATAGCACACTGATATACACACACGTATGCATACACATGCCCTATAGACACAATGGCACACATGCTCAGTAGTACCCACGCACACAGATTTGCACACGGGGGAATGCAGAGCATGGCTGACTCTTCCTGATACACGCTGGCGCTCTCTCTCTGAGGACTGGCACGCAACCCGGCACACATCGAATAACGCCTGGAAATCCCATAACGTACGTGGGAGCGAGACCTTGCCTTTTAAAACACCCTCCCTGGTGGTCGGAACCCGACGGATCCCAAAATCAAAATCACTGAATGGTTATTGTGTGCCATCCTCCTTACTGGTGAAGGCATGCATAGAGCATTCAAAGCATACAGTACATTTCACCGACTCCCTTTCAATGTGTGTGTCTTGGGAGCTCGATGGTGTTTTAAGCCCCCAACATCGTCTTCCAGGGAGCGCTGCCACCGCTGACTCAAAGGCACCTAATCCTAAACCTAACCCCAGCCCTAATCCTAACCTTAACCCATGCCTAACTCTAGTGCCTTCCAGGCAGCGCTGCCTTGAAGACAACGTTGGGGGCATAAAATACCAAGAAACGTCTTGGGGCCGCTAGCACCATCCCTGCCTTGAGCTAACCTCCGAACTGCTTCTTCCAGTTGCAGGGGATCTTGCAGCGCTGCGACTTCATGTTCAGCTTGCAGTCGGTACCGGACCGGGTGCCCTCCCGAGTGCCCAGACCGCAGTCGCCCTCGTTGGCCACGCACACGCTCCACTGCCACTCCCCACAGTCCGACTTGCGCTCCCTCTTCCCTGTGGGAACAAATACAGAGGTTTTTGTTAAGCGTCACAGCAACGACACTGAAAGGGTAAAACTACTGCTTTAATCAGTGTTTTATATTACAGTTTTACATGAAAGTGTGTGCAAGGGGTAGGTGGTTTTATTATGGTAGGTTTTGTTATGCAAAGGTTTATTCACTATTCTGAATTGCATTGATGGAAGTGACATGCCCAGCATATGGATTTGCTGATGCACACCCAGCCCGAGACAGCGAGTACGAACGAGCCTCACCTTGTTTGTCTGCTTTTCCGGCGTCCACCACTGCCACCGTCAGGACCAGGAGAGCCAACATGGCCGCCCATATCCAACACTTCTGTCCGTACATGCTGCACATAACAAATCACAACGACACCAGTCAATAGTACATCACATCTACCGTGGGTGGTCCGCATACAGTCCAGTGCTTTAAGTAGAACTGAAAGACACCACCTTGTAATCATCAACAACAGCAACAACAACAACACATTGCATTTATATAGCGCTTTTCAAGTGTTTCACAATGAAGGGGGAACCTCACTAACCACCACCAATGTGTAGCACCCACCTGGGTAATGCATGGCAGCCATTATGCACCAGAATACTCGCCACACACCAGCTTGAATGGAGAGTGAAGGAATAAATGAAGGAATGAATGAGGCAACTACACTGAGGATTGACCAGGGGGCCCGACTGAATGAGCCAGGATGGGAATTTAGCCAAGACACCGGCAAACCCCCTACTCTTGTGCTCTTGACCACAATGAGTCAGGACCTCGGTTTGACGTTTTATCCGAATGACGGTGTCCCCATAATTGTACATTGCAATGCATTGGGATTTCATTTTTTGGCCAGAGGCAAGATTGTCACCTACAAGCCAACCACCAACACCATTTCCATCTAAGAACTAATCAAGTCCACACCTGCTTAACTTCAGTAATTCAACAGGCTATTCATTGGTCTGGCTGCTTGCTGCCTGCCCTTCATAGCCATTTGCCATATCTCAGGTTGTTGCATGTGACCTATCAGTTGGTCTGACACATGAGGCAGATTCTGATTATGACCACGGACCTGCGGGTGCCACAGCACTGCAGGTGCAGGGAGAGGCGACTGACAGCTGTCAGGAGATCAGTCAAGCCCTCCAGCTGAAATCAGGCTCCCAGGGGCCTCAGGGAGAAATGGTTAGAAGTCCAGGTCTGGTTTGAAATGGATGAGTATCTCATTGCTCTCCTCTCCTTCTCTCCTGTCCTCTTCTCTCTCTCTCTCTCTCTCTGCTCTCTTTCTTTCTCTCTTTGCTTTTTGCCTCCCTGCAGCCCTATAAAAAGAAGCCCCAGTGCAGCTTTTAATCACTCACTGAGCTCACTCCCAGAGTTTCTATTGCTGTATCCTCACCATTTTTCCTCCTCCTTCCTTCTCCTACCCCCTCCCCTCCATTCATCATACTCTCTTTCTCTCACTCTCACCTTCTCTCTCTTTTTTTTCCTCGCGTTCTTGGACATTAGAGACAGCATAAAGCACACAAAGCTCGTTGAGGGAGAGGACTCGGCGCAAGGCCTGAACAATTAGGAGCCATCTTGTTGCCCCTGCTGCTCAACTGTGCTCAAATTAGCGTCAAGGTGCAGTCTGCAGTGGAAATCATTTCTGTTCATCAATTTAAATGAATCAAGAGCCGCTCACTCACTCGCGTCCCTCCCCCTTTTTTCCTTTCCTTTCTTTTTCCCAACACTTATGGGAGCTGTATTTTTAAACCCTCGCATAAGTCCTTAGACGTTGCATAAGTCAACGCGCCCCATATCCATTAGTAATGTGCAGCGCGTAGAATGTGTAAGAAAGGCAAATGCATTTAAGGAAGAGCACACAACGCACCCCTACGCCACTCTCTTACCCCCACCCCCACCCCCGGCTCTATACCCCCACTTTTTATTATTAATTACCCGGCTATTATTAACAGCGCTTAGTGTACGCTGGCTGTCTCCGCTCAGAGTGCTGCTGCTCATTAGGGGAGGTATAATGAGCTCGGTCTGGGGTTTCGCTCTTCTTCCCGACTCTATTAGACAGAACTTCTCTTCCTCCTGAATGCTCTCATTGCAAGCTCTTTCAAAAAGTCCCTCTGAATCGCTCGACGCCACTGACAGGGTCGTCTTTATGTGAAATGGCTTTTAGAAGCCCAAGCTTTGAAATAAAAAATAACGACTTGTCACCAAGTGTCTGTAGCATTTGATATATACATTCAATCCAGCACCCCTTTTCATGAAGGGGGCCAGAGCTCAAAGCCCCCTTCTGCCGATTTCTTTTCAAAAGAGAAAATCTCTGGCTCAAAAAAAAATCAAATGAAAAAAAAAAGGCAAAGCCAAACCCGGTGGAACCTCTCAGATATGCAGCTGTCACTTTCCCAGGCCAAGCCGAGCCCTGGTCCTCCAGCCATGGCATCTTTGTTTTTTGAGCCCAGCCGTTCAATGATTCATGAGCAACTACGGCTTCAGAGCGCAGGAGAGTCAGAGGCTGGACGGACAGCTCCTGCAGCGCGTGTGTTTGCAGGCCCCACTCTCTCTGGTCACTGAAGTCAGGGCAGCGATGCACAGGATCCCCTTTTTTTGTCATTTCTACACCAGCCTAGCTGGACACAACACCATGCATAATGGAACATGTTTTTGGTGAGGAAACATAGACGTTTGACATGATAGTGCACCTCATGCATTTTTTATGGTTGCCTCTGACATAGAAGGGCCAGGAGGAAAGCCCTAGGTGCTCCTCATGATAAAGCATGCTTTTCCATGAGACCTTTCTATGAGCTTTCTATGACATTTTACCTTTGTTTATTACTCCCTTTTCAATAGTTTCAGTGTCCATTAAACCATTTTGATGAGTTGAGGGGATTGAAGGACTGAGAGCAGCTGTGAAATTGTGACGGGACATCAAAGCTACCGTTTATTTTGTTAGAGAAAGCACAGTCGTGCTGAGAGAGCACCGGAAGACCCTGGTTGGGCGCTTGAGTCTCATCGATCTCCTAAAGAGTCGGCTCGCGCGTCTGCTCACGTGGAGCGCCAAAACCGCACGGTATCCCGCTCAGCTGTTAACGGCGTGAGTCACCCGTGTCTAAATCTCTCGATGTGAGCTTGGGCTGCAGAGCCGCGGGGGGGGGGGGGGGCTCCTGGAGGGTGCCAGGTTCAACACGTGAGGAGGGGTTGGCGGAGGCCTCCTGTTGCTAGCCATTAGATGCACCAGGGAAGCCATGGAAGTAGGAAAGTCGACAGACACAGCGGGGAGGCCAAAGCGAAGCTCCATTGAGTGGGCAGAAGCCGGAGTCGTTCATGGTTGAAAGAGCTCGAGAAGTCAGCAGTATGTTCCCCTGTATTGCCCCCATTGATCTATACGGGAGAGAGAGAGAGAGAGAAAGAGAGAGAGAGAGAGAGAGAGAGAGAGAGAGAGAGAGAGAGAGAGAGAGAGAGAGAGCAGTAACACCTCTCTGGGGTGGTGGCTGGGTGGCCCTGTCAGAGTTGTGAGTAGCTGAGTCGCGGGACTGGTGAGTTCATGCTGTCTCCTCACCATCCCACCCTCCCCAAACTCCTAGCCTCCTCATGCACAGGTCAACAACCCTCCTTACTCCACAAATGTTTCGCTGCAACCCTAGCGTCAGACCTGGGTTGGCTCAGTACAGTGTATAAAAAAGAAAATCCATCTTTGTGTACAAGACATGCCTCGGGCAGCCTTTGATGCCAGTGATAACAAATGGGTGACTTACTGAGAGAGAAAGAGAGAGAGAGAGAGAGAGAGGGAGAGAAAGAGAGAGAGGGAGAAAGAGACCTTTCACTGAGCTGACACGTGTTTTCAAACAAAGCCACATAAACCAGGCCTTCCTGTTGTTCAACTGGGAGAGAAGGAAGCCAACAACGTGGCAGTGGGGTCTGTGGCGTGGAGCATATATAGCTACTGATGGAGCTGATGGAGCATATATAGCTACTGTACTGATGGAGCATATAGCTACAGTACTAATGAAGCATATAGCTACTGATGGAGCATACAGCTACTGATGGAGCATATATAGCTACTGATGGAGCATACAGCTACTGATGGAGCATATAGCTACAGATGGAGCATATACAGTATAGCTACTGATGGAGCATACAGCTACTGATGGAGCATATATAGCTACTGATGGAGCATATAGCTACTGATGGAGCATATATAGCTACTGATGGAGCATACAGCTACTGATGGAGCATATAGCTACTGATGGAGCATATATAGCTACTGATGGAGCATACAGCTACTGATGGAGCATATAGCTACTGATGGAGCATATATAGCTACTGATGGAGCTACTGATGGAGCATACAGCTACTGATGGAGCTGAGGGAGCATATATAGCTACTGATGGAGCATATAGCTACTGATGGAGCACATATAGCTACTGATGGAGCATACAGTATAAAGCTACTGATGGCAGACACACTTCAACTGCGCTATAAAGTCACTTGGGATACGAGCATCTGTTAAATGACAAATATAGGTCTACAATATGTGGGAAATGTAGAGGTTAACTGCTGTGGTGTCAGTTATGATTTGTCTAATCTTTCCAAACATGGAAAAATGACAGTTGTATAATGATGCACGGAATAAAAAAACATTGAGCCTCATCTGATCAAATAACTGACATGCAACAACTCTTCTCCTCTCTTGCATGAATGCCTTTATCTTCCAATGACAGCCACGAGAACTAATGTAAATAATATCCAGAGATGCTGTTCAATTTCAGAGGCATGATATACAACAGGTTATACACGGCCACTTTGATCCGTGATGAAGGCCCATTTATTTAACGGAGACACGCTGTCATAACACCACGGTCATAGACAGGGCACGCAGACGGCAACAAACACTCACGTGGAGGAATGCACAAACTAAAGCCCTGTCAAATAAGCATTCGATAACAACGCCATGATATTGCCAAGAGCATTAACATACAACGCTTGCTCTTAATCTCTCTAGGTTCATAAGAGTTGGTGACAATCTGTTTCAGGCCCAAATCCTCATTTTCATACGACCAGACGGGATTAAATTATACATCGATCGTAGCAGGAGATAAATGTGGTGTTTTCACAAACATTGTTTAGGGCTTGAATAAATAAGCCCGCAGCTCTTTCATCCAACTTTGCAAACACGGCTCACACATCCAAACAGCCCCCTTTCCAGCAAATTTAGATTAAAGATGTTCCCTTCTTGTTTCTCTCTCCCTCTCTCTCTCCCTCTCTCTCTCTCTCTCTTTCTCTCTCTCTCTCTCTCTCAGTCCCTTTGGCAAAGTGTATTTGTCTGTAGTCTACTATCTTATCTCAGTCTGGGTTTTACAATTAAGCTGCAACAGTAAACAATAGTCAGACCGGTGTTTGGAATGAGGGGGTTTCTGTGAAGTTTTGTTGATGCTGTTGTTGTTGTTGTTGTTGTTTTGGTGAAGGGTGTTTGGGTGTGACTGGGGGTGCTTGACTGGTGCTGATTGCTTGACAGATCCTGTTCTGTTGTAGGAGCCGGCAGCAGCTTGCGACCTTGAAAGAAAAGTGAGGGACTCGGAAACCCAGCCAGCAGACGAACTCTGAAAAGTGCTTTCGCTTCACATCTATGAGTCCCTCGGAGACTAGTGCTCCACACGACGAACACGAGTATGTTGACTTTGTCATTATCCGCCTGAGATTGTTTGCTTGTTTTGTGTGTGTGTGTGTGTGTGTGTGTGTGTGTGTTTGTGTGTGTGTGTCTTGCATGTTTTTGGGGGGGTTTCAGGGATTCCTGGAATAAATTAAAACAGGCGCGTACTGCAGAAAGCTGCTCCACTGTTAACTGACTTTCTCAAAGGGAAAAAAAAAACATCTCCACATGAGATGGAATGTCAGAGTAATTTTAAAACATGATGCATGTGTATGCCTGAGTGTGTACATTGATTCACGTACTGTAGCTTAAGGTACACATCAAACAAATCAAGCATGAAGACCAATTTTTACTGTGTTGAGGGTCAGCATTGTGCCCTCTGATGCAATGAATATTTAACTATGGCCATGTCTTGCTTTCTGGGGGGCTAATTTAAATCAATAAAAATTACAATAAAGTGGAAAGAAACTTTTGTTTTTGCCCCCAGTCAGTTTGTGTGAAGGATACTGTGGCCAAAAAGGACCTCTCCTATCTACAGAAAAAAAAACAAAAAAACAAATAGCCAAGGTCGGTGTGTGTGTGTGTGTGTGTGTGTGTGTGTGTGTGTGTTTCTGTATGCCTATGAGTGAGAGTGAAAGGATGGAAGAGATGGAGGCAATGGGGGAGAGAGAAAGGCCAACGGGGAGGGAGAAATGACTAGATTGACTTGAACAGCATGCCACCAGTGCTAGACTTGCCTAATGATCAAAACAATAATGAATATGAGGAGTTGGGGGCACAAGGGCCCAGAGAACATCAGCAGCAACGCGTCCAAAATGAAGGGCAACACATTCTGCATGGATGCCTTTATTACAGTCAGCAAATTGCTCAGTGCGGAACACCCACAGCTCTCTCTCAGACGGCCCAGCACTCATAGGCTTATTAAAAGACACAAATTCACTAAGTGCCCGCCATACTGCTACAACATACAGTAACCGCAACAAAACGTATTACTGATTTGCATTATACATTCACTAACTCACTTATTCTCTGGTTCCGGTATAGTTGTTATCTGTAGATGTTATCTAATAATCAGAGATTAGTCATGCATTTTATAGAGGAGGTGCTCAGAACAAAATAGCTTGATCTGAAGTGATTCAACTTACACACTCTCATGTGGTACTGATGCTGATACATGCCATACACTCCTCTAAGTGAGTGATATGGAGCTCCCGTGTGAAAGCACGTGCACAAAAGCCTCATTTGTATCCCCACTCCCCACTACGAGTCTGTGCCATGACCCCATGTGCCATTGTGGTGCAAATCCATATGCAGTTCAAGGGTTGGCCAAAGACACACATGGGTTTGTGTGTGTGTATGCGCGTGAGTGGCTACTGGTCCATAGGTTTGCATATGTATTGTACTGCATTCTTAATATTTGTGTCCCTGTACCATTTTCTTCATGTGGACATAAATAAATGGTTAAAATGTGTGTGTGTGTGTGTGTGTGTGTGTGTGTGTGTGTGTGTGTGTGTGTGTGTGTGTGTGTTTGCAGTTCTATACGCTCCAAATCTACTCATTTGCAGTCCTTAGCGTGTCTCTCAAGATACGAATCTAAAGGAAAAGATTTCCTTTAAACGTCTCCAAGCTCCTCTGACGCTTAGCGCAACGCTCCTATGTGGGCTCCTCATTAGGGCTGTGTGCGGCGTGCTCCTACTGGCATGCTGCGCCACCAGGCTCTGTCTTTAAGGGTTTTTTTTAATGGCAACACTGGTCTCCCTCTCCACCATATGGTATCCGGGATTTATAGAGCTTTTCAGAAAGAACACAGAAATTACTAATCCACGGCAAGACACAGACCACTTTAGGAAAGGTAGAGGTGTGAAAGGTTAACAGTTCAACAAGTTAGCTTAAAATGTTCACAAATGTTCCAAAGAGCAACTTTGCATCGTACTATGGCAAAGCATTTAGCTGCATGCATGCTGCAGCACTCTGGGTGCATGTAAAAATGTAATAGGTAGCGTAGTATCTCACCTATAGTTTACAGAATATGCTTAAGCTTATGTAAAGTATGAGACAAATCAATTGATCATGAACACACATTTGTTTGATATAACAAACATGATATAAGACAAAATAAGATAATATAAGACAAAATAAGACTTATTTACAATACACAGTATTCATAAAACTGAGCCTGTAAAATATCACAGAAATACAGTACTGTACATGGGACGACTAAATATAACATGGAAAGGAAATAATAGACAGGGAGAAAGAGAAAGAAAGAGAAAAAGAGAGAATGCTATCAAAGTAGACCAGCTACATTTTCTTCTTCATACTGAAACATAAGAGGAACTGATTTTTTTTTTTTCAGAGCCCAGGAGGATTCCACTATAAGGACAAATGAGGCGTCATTTATTCTACACACACTGAGCCTTTCATTCTTCCACAAAATAAAAACAGCACAGATAGCACGCTCACACACACACACACACATACAGCACACACACACACACACACATACACACACACATACAGTACACACACACACACACACACACACACACACACACACACACACACAGGCCCATATTTCTCTCTACCTACATTTCATCATCCTCCGACAAGGGTGGAAGTCACGGCTGCATTACCTGTGGAGTGCCTGGGGCAATAGACTTTTATCTTTCCCCCTCATTTCTCTCACATCTCTCTGATTTGACTCCCTCTTGATTGCTGGAAATGGAGCTTGTTCAATTAGATCCTCTGATCCCCAATACACAATGGTGACAGACAGAGTGGCTACTGGAGAGGGAGAGGGGTGGGATGGGGCTTAAGGCCCCGGACACGGCATGTTTGTCATCATCCCTCCCTTCCTTCATCTCGCTCACCTCATTCCATATCTCCCTCTCTGTCCCTCCCTCCCTCCCTATCTCTCTCTCTGTCTCTCTTTCTCTCTCTCTCTCTCTAGACTCAAAGCAACCCCCAACTCCTTCCCAGTTCTCGCTTTCTGAAATCCACTCTCTAAAGCTTTCCATTCTCACAAGCTTTGCACATATGAACTAGCCCAATTCTCTGGTCACCCCCCCGCTCACACACACATACACACATCCACCCATGGAGGATGCCGCAAAGCACCTTGGGATACGTGTGCTGGGAGGAAGAGTTCCCTGTGTGGACGCTGCGGTCTCTGTTCTGCTTTGTTCCTCATTCCCTACACCACTCCTCTTCTCTTTTCTCTCTCCTCTCTTGAGCTTGTCTCTCTCCCCTCCTCTTCATCTCTCCTCTCCTCTCCTCTCCTCTCTACTCCTCTCCACTCTTCCCCTCTCCACTCTTCCCCTACCCCACTCTTCTTCCAGTCGGTTCTATGGTCTTGTAGCTTGAATCAAAGTACTTAATCAAATTAATATTGCATGTAGATATTTTATACGAGTCATTGGGCACTAGGTGCTATCATTTCACATTATGTCGAGGAATGTGTGTGTATGTATGTCTGTGTGTGTGTGTGTGTGTGTGTGTGTGTGTGTGTGTGTGTGTGTGTGTGTGTGTGTGTGTGTGTGTCTGTGTGTGTGTGTGTGTGTGTGTGTATGTGTGTGTGTGTGTGTGTGTTTGTGTGTGTTTGTGTGACTGTGTGTGTGTGTGTGTGTGTGTGTGTGTGTGTTTGTGTGTGTGTGTTTGTGTGACTGTGTGTGTGTGACTGTGTGTGTGTGTGTGTGTGTGTGTGTGTGTGTGTGTTTCCCTGATGGCTTTAAGTAAACAGACCTGAAGAGAGGCCACTTCATTTCTGCAAACGTATCTCCCGTGAGGAGTAAACAGAGATAGAGGAGAGCACGTGACGTATTTACCCAGCCAGTGTAAACATTATTGTGACAAACAGCATGCTGCTGACAAACGGCATTATAGTAGCATGGAGGGCTTCATTTATTTCCCATCGCAGCTCATTTAGCTCAGAGCAACCCTGCATGGAATATTCTAAATATCACAAAATGAGCTCTGAGAAAGCCGATAAATCACAGAGGAATGGAGTTGCTCGATTGGTGTTATCGAGGTGAGCGAGTTTGAGAAGTCGGCGAGACATCTGGGAAGGTTGCAGACAGGTGATCTTATCGAGTGTTGTGTCTGCATCTCCGGGTAATGCGAGTTTTCTCAATATTTTCAAAAGGGTGTCATTTGAATATTCCCTTTATTTATTTATTTATTTTACTCTCAATTAACCACTCCCCATGGTAACATTGCCATTTAAAAGCCAGCAGGGTTTGTGATCATTATGTATTATGCAATTTGTGCTTTAAACTTTTTTTGTTTGGGCTTTTGTTGCTTTTTAAAATAAATTTTCTTGCTTGCCCTTTAGGGCCATTCCCACCAGTGACTTCCATTTCCCTGGGATAATGAAAGTATTCTTTGTTGTGAAATGTAATCTTGCTCTTTTTATTGATGTTGCAGTATCTTAAAATCATTACTCATCATTCTGACCCCACCACTCTGTGTGTTTCTTTGCAGTTACAAAGTAATTACCCTGCAGATATATCAAAGCAAAGCAATCAAATGACAGGATTTCTCTACACCTCTAATGCACACACACACACACACACACACACACACACACACACACACACACACACACACACACACACACACACACACACACACACACACACACACACACACACACACACACAAATACACACAAATACACACACTCACACATACAGTACACACACACATACACATAACACACTGATATACACACAGTTATGCATGCACATGCCCTATAGACACAATGGCACACATGCTCAGTAGTACCCACGCACACAGATTTGCACACGGGGGAATGCAGAGCATGGCTGACTCTTCCTGATACACACTGGTGCTGTCTCTCCGGGGACTGGCACGCAACCGACACACACACACACACACACACACAAAAACTCATGTATGTCTTTGGCCAATCCTTGATCTGCATATGGATTTGCAGGAAAGAAAAGGAAGGGAAAAAAGAAAGTCAGTCAGAGAGTGAGAGTGAGAGAGAGAGAGAAAGAGAAGCCTTGCATAACCCCAGCCAACCAACTCTGACACATAAAAATGCATAGCCTCTTCCACGGAATGCAGACCAAATGCAACCAGCGCAGCTGAATCTACCAGTGGGAAGATAATGCCGCCAGCCACCTGTAATCCCAACCACTTTCACACCCATTTATACGGACACCTCAGCCTCGCCGCACAGCGCAGGCCACTGACCATCCTATCCCTTTCAATCCCGATCCGACGGAAACGGTGAACGCTAGGAAAGAGCGAAGGACAGGAGGCGGAAAGAGAGAGATTGAGAGAAAGAGAGAGAGAGAGGGAGAGAGAGAGAGAGAGAGAGAAAACTGAGGGAAGAGTATCACACATCTGCTGTTTTTGACACCCTTGCCCTTGCCTGAGCTTCCAGTGACTGAAAGCGGCTGTAATTACACAGCAAGGACAGGATGCTGCTCCAGGAGCCTAGTCCGCTCTTCTCTGTCGGCTCGTCCTCGCTGGATATAAATAACTGGATGTTTAAAACCATCTGACTCTAAGCGCTGCTAATACGTGCTCAGCGGAAGACTCCTGCCAACAAGTTTACAATGGCGTGCTTGGTCTGTCACTCCTCTCTGATGAGGTCTTTGTGCCTCATTTTACCCTTAAGAGGTTCAGTTCCATTTTTCATTAAATTTGACATTTACAAGTTTGCTGTTGATTTTTGAGCTACTCTGTTGACTTAGCCACTTAAGGCAAAGTCCTTAAAAACGGCTTTGTTATCTCTTAACAGCCTGGAAATTACTGGTAGCTAATGGACAGAAATCAACAACAACCCTCCATCTAAATACTTATTTTAATGGAACCTCTCGGTTTCAAATGTCTTCTCATTCATCCTCCTCATGGTTGGAGTATTCAACATTGGAACCAGGTGTGCAGAAAAAAAAGATTATGAGGATTTCAATAATACGCAACCTTTGAAATCTCTGTGCAGATCTGATTCCTTTTTGAATTGGATGATTGATGAAATGGGGATGTGTCAAGTATTATTATACATCAAAGAGTTTCTAGAAGAATCCTCAATATGCTATCACACAGCTATCAAACAATATTATGCTGCGTAGTTTTACAGACTCTTAAGCTCAACAAACCTGCTCATGAGGAAAAGGTCTAAAAGTACTCTTTCAAAGTTTGGGGTCTAAACTCTTGGATTGTCATTCAGTCAATACTGTGAGAGAGCCCAGTATCTGACAGACAGATTTAAAAAAGCATTCAGAGATATTGCGTCATATCTATTTTCTCCTTGAAAGATTTCACACCCAACTCAGGCCAATTCTTTCCCATCTAAGGGGATTATGTTGGGTTGCTTTGCAATATTCGCTGGATGAGAGACACATAGACTTCTCTCAAAGATGTTTCTGAGCATTAAGTATGAATGAACTGTATGAGGCATTGACAGGCAGATGCAGGAGATTTGTTCACAGAACCATGACAAATTAAGAGTGTGCTGCATAACTCAATGTCAGTATGAGGCTCTCATACACCAAACACAGTGACCAAAATATACATGGATGCTGCTTTTGGCTTTTACCCACAACAGCGTTCTTAAATTTGTCCTCAAAACTGGATTCTTTCCTAGTGGCCTCTGAGAATGTGGGGGCAACACTATGTAATCAACTACATCCCCCCTTTCCATCTCCATCTCATCTCCATTTGCAGCAGAGGTGAACACAATCATTTTAATTTTCATTTATGAATCTAGTCCAAATGAGTGAAAACCATCAACTTTCCAAACCCCCTTTTTTCCCCTGTATGCAATATCCTTGTTCAGTCTTTTGTCCTAATTCTATTTCATCTTTTTATGTCTGTGTCCACATTACTACATTGGAGCATCAATCTTAAAGTTTTTTTTGGTCTCATTCAGGCTAAGATGCAGAACAGACAGAGAAGTCAAATCAAATACATACTGCCCTCTTGTGACAGACTGTGGTAATTGTTTGAAGGAGACATAATGAAGCTATATGACACCCCCAACTCACAGCACATACACACAGGCACATATGCACACATGCACACACGCACGCACACACACACACACACACACACACACACACACAAAGAAGTACCATTTCTGGGTGCTGATTTTCATAACCATGGTAACCCTTAAAGAAAGAGGGTTTTGTCTGGCATGACTGCAAGCAGCCCTTGAATTGAATCACAATAAAGTGAGAACATGCAGGGTGGAGGGACTCACTACCCCCTTTTACCCCCCCCCCCCAAAAAAAAAGGAACTTGAGCTTGGGCCACTCTAGAGGGTCCAAATTTCTTTAGGGTCTGATTGTTCGTTTTCTTCCCTTTCGAGTACCCTCTCTTGAAATAATACATCATTACCTCATATGGAGTGGTGGAGGTGCACAGAGGGCAACGTGTTGCTTAAATCAAATGAATCTATTGTCTCTGAGTGGCCTCACCCACCAGTCCTTGTGGGAGGCAATGCCTGCATTGACCAATCAACCACTGCTTGATGCTGAGAGCCTCGAGGAATTCAGTGAGTGGGAGAAATATCTAATATGGCAGCAGAGACCAGTGCCAGTTTTTTTTTTTCTCGTTTCCTTTTTCTTCTTTTCCATTTCTCACCAACACACTGTTTTGGCTCGTCACCTCTATCACTCACTCCAGTGCCACAGAAATGTGGAGGGCACTGGAAGGCACTCGCTTCGTGAAGTATTTACACAAAGGGGGAAATAGCCTTAAGACAAGGATGAAGTGTCTCCTTTGTCCTCTCATAACAAACTGTGGTGCTCAGACATATTTCAGCGCTTTGTTTACCTCGGCAGTTTGTGATAATGTCACTCATTTTCATTTTTAGTTGTGTGTGTGTGTGTGTTATTTTCGCCTTCCACACTAAAGAAATCCCATCATCCCATCATTTCATAATCAGACTCAAGTAACCTCTCTCTCTCTCTTTCTCTCTTTTTTTCTCTCTCTCTTTTTCTCTCTATCTACTTTCTCTCTCCTTCTGGAGAAATAAAATATGTCACCCACCAAAAATGTTTGGATGAAAGCTGTTAGTTCTGGCTTAAAGAAATTACCTTGAAATAAAAACACAAACTTTTGTCAACCCATGTTTTTGGAACCATGAATGAGGGTCTCTGTGAATAGAGAAGGTTGTCATGCAGATAGACAGCACGTCAGCTCTGACCAGTGTACCTTTGGCTTAACTGGTGTTAGCTGGTAGGGAAAGTGTCATGGGTTTGATGCCCAGGGACAAAATGCAAAATCACACATGCTGACCTTAAAAGTACATATCAACATACATTGGTACAATATTGTAATTTGCTTGCAATAAAAGCTTCTCATGCATGTGAATGTAATAGCATCTCTTCCTCACACTGTATGGCTGAAGACAAAGAAACTCCAGACAAACTGATGGTGTTGTAAAGAAGGGAGGGAGAGTCTGCAGCTTGGCTGGTGAGAGAGAGAGGGGGGGGGGGGGCTTGGTGCCATTAGGCATTCATCGCTCAGAAAAAAAAGTCTCATTTAGCAGTGCCCTGTTTGTCCCCGTGTGAATACAGCAGGAACCGGTCCTGTGCATATCAGTCAATTAGACAGACACGTTCTACCTCTCTCTCTCTCTCTCTCTCTCTCTCTCAAAAACACACACACACACACACACACACACACACACACACACAAACACACACAAACACACACACACACACACACACACACACACACACACACACACACACACACACACACTTACTCTGTCTGCCCGCCTGCTTGCTCTCTAGGAAAATTGAGTTTTCTGGTGGGGGTGGAGATTCCATTTCCCTTGATGAAATAATCAAAACATGACCATTAATCTGGCCTGTTCAGGCCACCATCTAAGGTTAATATTGCCGTCAATTTTGGTGAAGCCGAACGTAATGACCCTCCCATCAGATTGAATGTGCCTCTGCCGACAGAAAAGAGGCAGGCAGACAATCTTTAGCACCAAGCTACGAAAATAACAAACTCTGACCAAGGGGGCAAATTTGTCCCAGAGAAGAAAATAACGCCATTGAGTCAGCAAAGTTGTGCCTTCTGCTGCCTAAGTCCTCCCAGTCAGTCATTACACAAATGGTAGTTGACAAGACACACACACTCTCTCTCACACACACACTCACACACACACACACACACACACACACACACACACACACTGTGTTCATCAGTATGGCCTCCTAATGGATGCTTTGACCCACTTGATATTCCTCTCTAAATAAGAGTGTGCAGGGTTTTGTTCATTTGCATGCAAAATTTGCCTGCCTGGCAGAGTGCTACCTTTCTCAGATGGGATTTCATTTATCCCTATCACTGCAGAATGGCTTCAGCAGACGTTAACATTAACCCCTCCATCGCCATAGCACCCTCACACCTGTTCACCAGTGTTGTAGTACTCGACTCCGAGAATCGAACTCGAGTCCGAGTCATTAGCTACATTTAGAGACTCGTCACTTGACTTGGACTTGAGCACTGAATGACTCGAACTTGGACTCGGACTCGTGCATTCGCACTCGCACTCGTCGAGGACTCTACTTTTTTTGTAATATATCATAAGGCTATAATTGTAGTATGTCAATTTGCTATATGGTTTTAATATCTAAATTATTTGTAATACTAATTTTAGTTCAAGGGAATGTTAAGCTACTGCTTCGTGTCATCGTAGGCTACATTGCAAGTCACATCATGTTCACATGCAAAGCACTAACGTTAACACCAAAATGCCTGGAGACATGGCCGCCGCTATTTCAATGTAGTATTGCCAGGCAATATTAGTTCTCATACATGACATGACATTACCTAAGATTACACTCAGCCCCTGGCTAAACATCACACACTGCTGCTGGATAGCTGATCATCGTGACTTGGTGAACAGTGTTTTTCCTGACTGACGCGAGAAGCGAGGTTCCATTCATTCATTTTCATTTGGGGCGTGCCCTGCCGTGCTTCTGTCTGTTAATTTGCAGCAGGCTATTATCGGATGAAAGATGAAAGATGAAAGGCCTACTCCAACGTCCATCTAGCTCTTGTGAAGTATGAACTTCTACAACACTGCCTATACAATTGTCAGCAGTCAGTAACAGCATAATGTGACTTAATGGCCTGTGGATTGCTAATTTATTATGAGTAGGCCTATAGGCTATGGTATGGCTATGGTATGGTATTCTCTCCGATATAATAAATACAACACATTGGGTTTGGCAAGAAATCTGGCAATACTACTTTCACACAAGTGATGGCACCCCTGCTTGGAGACAGAAGATTGTCCGTTTTGCTTTAAAGGATTGCATCTGCAATGGGAAAAAATGGAACAACATGTAGGCTATGCTTACTTTAGTGCTGGACTTGGACTCGACTTGATCAATAGGGACTCGACGTGGATCAATAGTGACTTGACTCGGACTTGACTCGGATGAGTAGTGGACTCGACTCGGACTTGACTTGGAATTTTTTTTTAATGACTTGGACTTGAACACTGGGGACCTGGACTCGGACTCGAGGCATAGTGACTTGACTACAACACTGCTGTTCACGCCATGGAACCGGGTGGGCCATCAGTATAATCCACACTGTTTCAAATGCATTGGCAACCTTGTCTCATACGTGGCCTTAGTTATTTGTGCAGTCGTTTACATTTGATTCATCCCTATCGGCCATTCCGGCTGCCACTCAACATGCACTCCTGTGCCTTGATATGCAATTTGCATTGCAATCTGGGTTTTTAAAATCACTACAGCCACAATGTAATTTTTCCTGTGGCATTTCCGGAGATAAACTGTCTGTCGCGCCAAGTGACAGCGTCTTTGCGTTAATGCCACTGCCCCCCGCCCGCCCCCCACACACACACCGCCAACCCCTCCTTCTCTCAGTCAGGCTGAGCGGCAGTGACAGCATCTCTCTCCAGCACTCCGCTGCGTCACGCACGGCGCCAGAGGTTAGCGTAGGGCCGGCCCGCCACCTGCGCCCCCCCCCCCCCCTTCCCCCGGGGCAGGATGCCATCACCACCAGCCCCTGCCCATTACCGCCCCCCTGGGCCCCTCGGACTTGCCACATGGCATTAGGTGCTCCGGTACATCATCGCCGGAAGTGCCAGCGTCACCGCGGCAACGAGGGTCGGTGTCGCACGCACTATCTGCGCTGCTGTTCCTTGGTCACTACAAAATGTGGGTCAGAGAGAGGAATGATATAGTGTGTGATGGCATTTGGGACCTTCATAGTCAAAACCGCTGCAAATGTCTGAACTCTGTCTCTGCTGGTTTACATCCATATCTGGAGGGGCACATTGTCTACAGCCACCTCATATCAGTGACTCACTGTTTGTAGCAAAAGCTATGAGTACTGCTTTTCAAATCTTGATGATATCCATAACTTGATCCATACTCTTTTTGTATGGAGCCTTGTGTGGATAAATCTTCTCCTGTGTGAGCTGCTCTATGTGGGTCAGATGAGAAGCAGCAGACTCAGAATGAACGGGGAGCTTTGGAGAGAAGCCTCTCAGTCATTTGAAATGGAATTTTTCGGAGATGGAGGAATGTTTGAGGAGAGGGTTGTGGAGTCGCCCTGTGATCTTCACAGCAGAGGTGTCAGTGGGGGGAAAGGCTTCGAAAGATGGGACTTTGTTGTGACGGTCGTCAAGGCGGCCGCCCACACAGGCTGTCATCTGCACGCGCTCCGAGGGAGTTTTGCCAGCGTTTGGAGGGTCCCCCCCCCCCCCCCCCCGTTGTCTCCAACAGAGGCGCACCGTACGCCAGCCCAGAACACTTACACACGCTCTTTAATACATTCACTTGCACACAGACCTGCACATGTGAGTGAAAAGTGGAGGAGGTTTAAAAGTGCAGAAAGAGCTGAATGGAGTCTCATGGAGTTTTATGTATGTACGTACAGTATGTATGGCTGACATGCGCAGAATAACATGCACACATTTAATGCACACATGAACATACACAAACACATGCACTGTCACACACACACACACACACACAAACTCTCTGAGAGGGAGCAGGGCAGAGGAAATGTGAGGGAAATGACACAAGAGGGGTACCAGGTGGACAGTGTGTCACTCCGTTTAAGTCCAGGCCCACTGGAATGGGCAGGGAATGGACAGAAAGGTGTCCCGCTGATCCACTGCACTAAAACAAACTCCCATTACAAGCTTGTGCACATACACACAAACTCAAATACACAGACACACAGACACACAGACACACACACACACACACACACACACACACAATATCTCTCCCTCTGGTCTTGTTCCTGAGCAGAATATTAGACATTATCAACTGAATTTATGTCCCATAGTTTGCTTTTTTGTTCTTCTCAGCAGAACATTACTGTCTAGAACAAATGGATTACCATTCACATCACAAAAAAATAAAAAACGTTTCTCACTCGCTTCCGTCTAACTCTCATTTCATTTCACTTTCATCTTTCACAGCAACCAAAGCAGCCACAGAGTTCCACAGGTACAGCCATGAGCCATGCAAGGACAAAGAGTGAATTTCCATTTGGGATGGACTACTCCTTTATTGACCCACTTTCCACGCTCCTTCTGTGGAAACAAGGGTTAAGGCAGTGCACAAGTCTCTGTTTACAAGCAAGTGGAAATTAAAAACTGCAAAAGGAGAAACTTATAATGAGCTGTCCTCCCTCTTGTGTTTGTTTGGTCCGGCTGTCTCTCAGAATACCCCTGTGAATGGAATACCAATTGCTAGATCTCATTGCTCAGTGTCTGTGAGTGCATGTGCTGTTTGTGTGTGTGTGTATGTGTGTGTGTGTGTGCATGCGTGTGTGTGTGTGTGTGTGCGTGTGTGTGTGTCTGTGCATGCGTGTGTGTGTGCGTGACCACACTTGGTGGGGGAAAAACAGACAAAAACAGTCCATCACTTGGAGACGCTTTCCCAGCCAGCACAATTTGTGCCTCTCTCCGAGGTATAACCTTCATTACCCGCACACTCGTCCAAAATGCTCAAGCATCTGAGAAGTACCGTCTGCAGGATAAATTTACACCGAGGTGTGATATCTGAAGGAGGCTTTTCAGACGCCGATGGTGGGCTGCCTTGGATATTCAGGAGCGTAGACAATAGCGTTTCTTTTTTTCTTCTCCTTCTCCTGCTCAACACGTCCCCTCAGAACCACATTCTCAATGTCACATTTATCAGGGCTTCATCTCCATATGGTGCGCGAGTGAGAGTCTGGCTGGAGAAGTGGAGCTTTGTGGGTGGACACAAGCCCAGCATGGCACAGCATCCCGCAGTGTGGGCTCTCCTCTCCTAATCTCTCCCCTCGCAAATCCCTTCTCATGCCGCTGACGAGTTTTTTTTCCCCCACTCTCTCTCTTCCTCTCTCTCTCTCTCCCCCTCGCTCTTTCTCTCTCCTCGCCCATCGTCCTAGCACAACACACACACACACAGACAAAAACACACATAGACAAAAACACACACACACACACATACACACACACACACACACACACACACACAGAGGGAGCCTAGGCGTGGGTGCCTGCTGAGTAGAACTCGACACAAAGCTCGATTAAAACCTGCCGAGGTAAAAAAAAAAAATGAATAAAATAGAACGCCCAGAGATTAAGGCTTTCAATCAGCATCTTCACCCCTGCCTCAATCTCATTTTCGACAGGGGCTAAGCAGCAAGGTTGTGTGGGGATCTAACTATTAGTGATGTCGCCTCTGCTCAGGCAACTTCATGCATCCAAGCAATCCAAACCAAAATGTTTTTTCTCCCCTTTAAAGAGGAGATTTAGAAGCAAACAAAAATGTGTGACGTGGAAACGCTGATAAGATGTCAACCCACAAGACTTAAAACCCAGTGAAGTTTTTCCTCTCAGGGCAAGCCTTGTCTAACATGCAGGACGTAACGTCAGTGTCCTCATAAATGTACTGCTATACCTCAGGCTAGGCTGACGTCTAGTCATGAAGTAACGCCTACAGCCCCTCATGAATTCCATGCAAGCCACACATCATTATCTTATGGTCTAAATGCAGTGTGTGTGTGTGTGAGTGTGTGTGTGTACATATGTGTTTCTCTCTCTGTGTTTGTGTGTGTGTGTGTGTGTGTGTGTGTGTGTGTGTATGTTTGTGTGTGTGTGTGTTTGTGTGTGTGTGTGTGTGTGTGTGTGTGTGTGTGTGTGTGTGTGTGTGTGTGTGTGTGTGCACGCTTTTGTCCTGTTTGGGGTCTATTATGCGTTCAGCACCAGGCTAAAAGCATACTCAAAGCCACCCTGAGCACATAAGAATGCGTCGTCATTAGACAATTATTCCATGCCATTGCATCTCCCATTTGTATTAGCCGTGCTATTAGGGCTGAAATTGGAAGGCGCGGGCTAAGAGGCAGTGTCGCGGCTCAGTGCCCACACGTCCCCAGCTCAGCATCGAGAGAAGGGCCCCTCACTCTCCTCCTCCTCTTCCTCCATTGTTGATTTAGGGCCCCTCGTTCTCCCTTCTACAGCCTGCCACAATCATAATAACGCCGCCGAAGAAAAGGAAAGATAACAACAACCTCGACATCGACAATGGTGATGACGACAACAACAACCAAAAAATCATTAACCAGATCTCCCTCTTGTAGTGTAACCTTCCGGTGCCATCTGAATCATCCAACAGATGTTTTATGGCGTCGGTTCCGCTCAGGAAAGCGGTTCCGACCTCTTCAAATGGGGTTTCTATCTCTGTGGGTTTATTGTCCTGTTACAGTATATAGCTCTAATATGGTCCTATATAAAATGACTGGTTTATTGACTCGCTATGCGGATCAATAACGGCTCTGCTCTCTGCAGAGGTATTCACGTTTCATCCGCTACTATTTATGCCTTTGCTTTTTTTCATTAGCCATATGCATTTTATGTCCAGTGACAGTCTCATTTTCTGATTAACAGAGGCCATATTATCTTTAATAATCCTTTGCGGTGGAATCGACCGACGCGCACTTCGCGTGTCTCTGAAGAACTAACGAGCTGGGTAAATAAAATGCGGTCCGTATCGATCGCGGTCCTATAGATTTTCACACATTGTTTTGTGAGTGTTCCGTGTAGGCCACTTTATGGGCTCTTTTTATGTGCTTTTCTCTTGTATAAGTATGTGGTGTTTATGTATGATTCACATGTCCACGTGTTACATACCTGATGTTGGGCCTGGTGCATAAGACACCTTGAGAGGGCCAGACTAGCAAGTTGCCCCGGAAATTGGGGGGCGGAGGCCTACACTTCCCTTTCCCCTGTGGCAATGTGGGTTGCGTCACCCTGAGTGTTATGAGGTTTATTGATTATCTTCCTTCGCCCACCAAGGTCAGATTTAATGCATTCTCTTCGTTGCTGCCATCTCCAAATGACAAGGTCAGACAGGAAATGTGCCAAAGAGACAACAAAGGGAAGAGGACCTTCCTTCATTTTGCAATAAAGCTGAGAGCCCTTTGGGGGACAGTAGCTGAATACCTTAAATGAGTTTTTTTTGTCATTTAGAACCAAATCTATCCTATTAGTAACTCCACTTTTGAGTTAATGGACTTGAGCTGTAAAATTGCCCATTGGGACACCAATGAGGTCTCGCTGAAATGGCTTTCAAACAAGTTTTCCACACAAGACAAATAGGTTTGGGATAACGTTAGCTTTTCCTTTCCACAAAACATGTTTTTTTTGTATCTGTGGGGATTCCTAGTGCCTGGTGCAATTCTACAACTGCACAAAATATTCAAGCGCTGATTATATACCTCATTCCCTTTTTCACCAAGCCACCCCCCCCCCTCTTTCTCTCTCTCCCTCACTCTTTCTCTCTCTCCCTCTCTACCCTGTACTCTCTGGAGACTTGATGCATGGGAGATGGGATCATCTCTCAGTTCATTAGAGAAACACAAACAGCCAACGCTCCCCCGTGGCGAGGCAAGCATAGCTGACAAACACCAGCAGAGACGGATGGAGAAGTGACTGGCGGAGAGGAAGGAACAGAGGAGGACAAGAGAAGATGATGAATGAGAAGGGGAAGACCAACAATCTGCTCTCACACCCCATATAGATACCCCATATATATACCCCATATAGATACCCCATATATATACGTCTAACTTATTTAAAAAAAAAACAGCCATCATCGCCCTGCACAAACTTTTATTTTTTATTGGCCTTTTATGCCTTTAATTGACAGGATAGTAGAGAATGACAGGAAGTGAGTGGGAGAGAGTGTCGGGGTGGGATCCGGAAAGGACCACGGGGCGGGAATCGAACCCGGGTCGCCGGCATACGGTGCAGGTGCCCCAGCCAGTTGCGCCACGGCTGGGGCCCTCTTGCACAAACTTGAACGTTTCTACTCAAAGTAGGCTACCACAAATTCATTAAGAGCAGACTACTATGTGCAGGAGCTTTGAGATCTGTTGCAGTGGAATTTTTCTCTCTTTCTTCCCCCTGAGCAGTCTTCCGTGACCTCTGGCCCTGAGCTCTCTCATTGAACCAATCAGAGGCCTGGGTCAGCAGCAGAGTTTGTGGGGCAGACTGGAAAAACGTGTCTAATTGATTAATTGATCTCGCCGGAGTGCCACTGGCTCTCACGGGGCCAGTGCAGTCAATTGGGGGCCAGTTTGAGAGCCAATCATCACCGGGGGGGGGGGGGGGGGGGGGTGTTAAAGAGTGGATTCCTCTACGCCATCTTTTACCTAACATGCTGCTCAACAACAGCAGCTGAGCCAAGGTTTTGGGAAGGGGGTTGGGTTCGAACAGTTCTTTTCTAACCATTTTTCTCTGGTGAGAATCGAGAAATTATTCCTGCACACACAGTAACACATGGGCATATGCAAACACACACACACACGCGCACACACACACACACACACATATACACATGACATCCCCGCCTCCCCGGTAGATTTTCAGTCAACAAAAGCCACTGCCAGTGCAATCAAGAGCAGGCCATCCCTGCTTGTGAAAGGCTTGTGTTAACCCAGTACACTACGGGTGACCCGTATTCGGGAAAATACAGTGCCCCCCACCTCCCCCCAACAACCCCCATGCATTTTTTTGCACCTTATCATGAACTACCATAGTCATGCTATATACCATTTTAAAGCTGAGAAACTCAAGAATCGATATATGTAAAGCTTTCCATGAATTAACATATATTTCGTGTGTAAAATATAAGTTTATCCCGATATATAACATATCAGAATACCCCCCTCCACCACCCCCCAAAGTTGCTGCGTTCATACTTTGTCACTTGTCTGTATGGCCGTACCAATAAGTTAGCCCAGCATGCTTGGTCTTGAAATTTTCGTAAGAATCCATAGATGTAAAATATCTACATTGTTTTATTGCCAATATATTGAGTAGTTGTACACGCCAGTACAAACAAAACAGATACATACGAAAAGAAGCGAAGTAAAATCTTAGTTTTCGCGGAAATCCAGATATTTCGGTTCTACTTCCATTATTGTCGCTGGATTCACGGTACTCCGCGTGTTCACGAGGCTCTTCTGATTCCATCGATACCCATTACATGTCTGTAGGACCAATGAGAGTCGAGATAGATGCCATCAAAGCCAATGAGTCACGTAAGCGATGAATCTGACAACCAGTCTTTGAATGGCCATAGCGCTGTGTCTGAGTGAGCCAATGAGATGGGACCTAGATGTCCGTGTAGCCAATGAGCAGAGCTTTCTTTAGACATGTGACACATCGTCACATTCTACTTCCCTGTCGGCTAAACTCAAGGCGCATAGCCCATGCGTAACCAGATTCCGAAGCAGTGGTTTGGAAGTTTGTTACTAAACAAGCAAGAGACATGTTTTTGAAGGTTTTTGTTCGTAAAACATGCCAAAGAGACAAAAAAAGACGAAACATGTCGAAGAACCCGAGGACATTGAAGATCTGGAGGACATCGATGAAGGAGAAGAAAGCAATTTCTCGGAATGCGACTCCGAGGAGGAGCAGAACTTTTTAGCTGGGAAGGACCCTGATTTTGAGCTGTGAGTAGACTACTTATATCCATATACAGTTACAGATACAGTTTAGTTTGTTTTTGTAATGTTTAGTGCATAGTTTTTCATTTAGCTTTGTTTCATAGTGTGAACAGTGTTCTGGTACCTGGGGGGGAGGGGAGTTAGGTGAGAATGCAGTGTGTGTTTGTGTGTGTGTGTGTGTGTGTGTGTGTGTGTAAAAGAGAGAGCAGGGGGAGGTGTGACCTGAGTACACACATTTATATCATTTGTATAAGTTGTTGGGAAGGGTTTTCATATACTTTAGTGGGTCTGAGCCTAACTTCCACCTGTACAATTGTTTCAGTGACAGTGATGAAGACTGGGCCCCGCCAAGCAAAACAACAAGAGCTGAGGATCCTGTGTCTGAGGAAGAGGAGTCGGTGGCCGAGACTATTTCAGTTGTTCATAACACGTTCCATTTTGTTGACCGTGGTTGCCAACATAAATACATTTCTATTGCATTGAATGTGAATCATTTGATGTTTCGTTTGCCAGGGTATTGTTATTTTTTACCTTTGTTTCATTTTATAATACAAATGTTCACTGCATTACCTTGTTTGTCCTTTTTTCATGGAAATCTCAAAGGCGTAGGAGCAAAAGTAAGAGTTTCAGGTCAGATAATGCTTCTCTGGACTCATGGCACAGCCACTGCAAAGCACTCATGGTACAAGCAACATGACACAGAGAGTGTAACCTTTCATTTGACACCAAGATCATGGTTCTACATAAAGGGGTTCTTGTATAGGAAGAGTTTTAGTTTTGGGTAACCAAAGGTCCTTTTGGAGTCTCCAAATGGACACTTAGCAAAACGCATGTGTATGCCCACACAAATATGGGTCCCACACAATCATACTTCATCCTATAAGGATCTACTTTGACATACAGATTCACAAGACCTGGTAGTGGGCCTCAGTGGTGTTTTCAAGAGAAAATAAGTGACCAAGAGGGCAGAATGTGGTCATTTCTAGAGATGTACATAACCGCCTATAAAAAAAACTATCATTCTACCCTTTGCCACTCTCTGATAGTTCATCACACAGTCAATCTATTGGTACCAAAAAATTCTACAAGGCCTTAGCTTTCCAAAGAGGTCAGGCACTTGATTGTAAGTCAAAGTATGTGGCAACAGGGCCATTTTAAGTAGGCGGTGTGCAATTTCGAGGAAAAACTCAAAATAGGGGTGTAAATGCTAACAATGGGCCCCTCGGCCCGAGACTGGCTTTCTCTCTCTCGCCAGGCTTAAGGGATTTTCCCGCAGCCTCCGACTGTTTCGATTGTGTGCCGATGAAACGGAGGCCTGCCTGATGTCTCATTTAGAACAATAGCGTTTCCCTGGCCTGAATGTAGGAGCATTTAACTGCACAGTCTTTAAACTGCAAATCCCTCTGTCTCTCCCCCTCCTTTCTTCCCCTCTCTCATTCTTTTGGGAGTCTGGTGAGACAACACCCCCCATCTCTACCCCTTGCTCCTTCTCCCAAAGCCTCACACCCTCAAACACATGTACACTAACACACACACACACACACACACATTATACACACACAATAACAATACACACAGACACAACAATACGATACACACACACATTTACACACGCACATATCAACCACTGTTTTGCAACGAACAATAAAATGGATTGTATCATTAAGACTCCCAAGAGCAACGCTGCGCTGTGGCTTGGTATTTTGTCTTGTGTTGTTTGCCTGCTTTATGATAAACATCTCATGCTACTTATGTCAAAATCCTGAATTCATATGCTCTGCTCCCACCACCATCACCACCACCACCCCCAGCAGCAGCACCATGGGATTCCCACCGCCCGATCTCCAAGCATCTGGCAGACCCTTCCTCTGGCCTAGTCCCATCAGGAGGCCCCTGCCCTGGCCCATCAACAGAGCCTCTATTCTGCCTACATGGGAGAGGTCCTTGTGCCCCCAACAAGGAGCGCTGAATGTGGAGGTCTTTGTGCGTTTCTTCCCACTTGCGTTGCCCCTCCAGCCCCTTCCCCGACGCCCCCTCTCCCCCCCTTTGCGCCTTCTTCTCGCTTGCGCTGTGGGCCCCCCCCCCGGTCCGACTCAACTCCTTTGAGCGCTTGCCCTGTGCTTGTGGAGCAGCCTTCACGGGGCCTCTGTTTGAAGCCCTGTCACATGAAAAGCCGCTGCGAAGGAAGGACGAGTGGCCATACAGGGCTTTGTCAGTGTCGCACACACACATGAGCACACACACACAAACACACACATACGTGTGCTCGCTCACACACACACATGCCGCGTGATGGTCTCACATTCTATGAATGTGTGTGTGTGTGTGTGTGTGTGTGTGTGTGTGTGTGTGTGTGTGTCTGCTCACTCTTTGAATATGATAGGAAACCACTGAAAGCCACGCACAAAGAATAAACATCACAACACACTGAAACAGTTCTGCATTCGCCAGGAAGGACTTTTCAAGCTCAAATTCACCGCCTCCACACACAAACTGGCCCATTCCCTCCCTATCCACAAATTCACACACAGTATTCGCCTAAGCGAGGATGGCTCAGGACAGTGGCGCTTGCTGGACTCCATCCATCAGTGGTAATAATGAGTTTGACCTCTCTCCAGCGATGGCAGCCTTCTCTGGCCGAGCTCCACCTGGTGCATCCAGTTTTAATCTGAAATTCTCATTAGTAGCTCACCATGTGTTGACTCTACCGAAATGAGCTGGACGAATCCATTCAGGGCAAGAATGTGCGCCGGGTTGCTTTGTACACAGTAGGAAAGGCCCCTACACAGAGGATCTGTTAGTCAGACTTGAGTGGCTGTAGCCAGGGTGGACATAACTATGGTAACACAACCAACTGCGGGGTATACTCGACTAGCGATGGTTCAATGCCGATCCGTCTAGTTTTTCATTCCGGTCAGGCTTGACCCAAATTACACCATCCTGGGAAAAAGAGGGCCCTTTAGGCACCCTCACACACACACACACACACACACACACACACACACACATGAATGTGAATATACAAATATGGTGATGGAACGACATTGCTTTTGTGTTTTTGTGGTGAAATGAGAAAATCAACACTGGATCTAAATCAAGTAATCACTGTAGGAAACACAGTTGGGTGGAGCAGCGAAGGTTTTGCTCATGCATTGCCCTATGTCTAATATTTCCCCAAAGAAATAAACAAACATGCAAACATAAGAGGCAATTTTCTGCACCCTGCATAATGTTATCACTTCACTTCGACAATCTAATTTTATCACAACCACAAGCTTGCCTTGAATAATCTGATGACATTTTCACTTTGTTTGCCATGGCCTCCATACATGCTGTATCACAGAGGAGCAACTTATCTATAGTTTTTATGTACAGCAATTAAGCTCTTTAGAAGAAGCCTACATCCACAGCCCCAATGTGGTTTTACCTCTGGTCGTAAAAAAAAAAAGAAAAGGAAAAACGAAAACTTTTGTATTTTCTTTTTGGTTGGCGCCCCAATAGAAAAACATATCACCTGTCTATCCGAGTAAAAACATTCTACAGTGTTTGACAACCAGTCAGGCCGCTATCATTTCAAAACCAAAACACTTGTTTCACAAACCAACTCATGTTCAAGAAACAACACTGTGTCCAATGCAAAGTCCAATGAAAACATGTGTCATGTTTTTATCAATTAAGGGAACAGCGTCTTAAAGTAGAGCTAAGCGTTGATTAGCCTTTTCTCACGTTTCATCACTGTGGAACTCGACCAAGTGGGCAAAACACCCTGGAGTGCCAAAGTGTCAAAAATTTGCAAAAAAAGTGTCGGTAAGCATCGCCAACACCATATCGTTATTCCCTTTGGTTCCGGAAACCGCGTCTATTTTTTTCCCCACCTCAGCCCTCCTCTCTCCCACTCATACTCACTCTCAGAGAGCATACGGAACAGAATGTGATGGATTTGGAGTGCCTGTCATACCCAAGGGCTTCCCATCGGAACCTATAGTCTCTTGCTTTCTCTCTCTCCCAGTGATGAAATATCCTGCTCATCTTTACCCAGGGTCCCACACTGCCACTTACACACTTACGCTCTAACCACCCAGTCAAAACCCAACCAAGTCCCCCAAGTACTTACTTTCAAATGGAGGTATGGTAGGTGTTTTCAGCACTTCAAGTAGTCTGTCCCCTCTCCTCTTATCCACTTTTGTCGCTCTTTACCCCCTTCCTGCCACACTTTTTCCCGCTCTCAATCAGTCTCTGTGTCCCTGTGTCTCTCACGTCTGTCCACACGGCTAGGCAAACGATATCTGTTTTTTTTTCCCCCTTGTCTTTTTTTCCCCTCAGAGTTGGAGGGGGACTGGTTTTTTTTTTTTTTTGCAATGAGGGCGTGCTAAAAGCTTGGTTCTCTGACTCGTGATCAGAGGCTCATTACCACAAGGTCACTCCAGGGACGTCCCGCTTGGCAGGGGAGCACCACTCAGAGAGAGAAGAGAGAGAGAGAGAGAGAGAGAGAAAAGGGAGAGAGACAAGCACAGAGAGAGCAGATGGAGAGAGAGAGAGAGAGAGAGAGAACACTCAATAATGAGGTCTGTGATGCGCTATAGTAACACCAGAACACAGACACACAGAGTGTGGGGGGTTGGGGAGACAACTGCCAGGGGCAAACTCAAGGCTTCTGAGAGACGGGGGTGTGTCAGATGAAAACCAGGAAGGCACAGCAGGGGGGAAATGCAAGAAGCAGGAGACACAGAACAGAGGGGACACTCTTCAAGTAGACTATTTCCCCGATCAGATAGACTGGCAGAGCCACTGTGGATCGCTGTGTATTGACAGTTTGAGGCACCATTTGGACTTTAGTCTGCTTTTTGCCATCTTTTTAAGGAGGCCTGGTAACAAGTGGCTGGCTGATGAAGCTGTGCGGGGAGGCAGATGGCTGAGGGTGACCTTAAATGGGCACGAGGGCTCCTACCACAGATGGCTTCCACTGATTTGACAGATTACAGCCCAGTTGAATCAATAACCTTTAGCTATCAGCTTTGTCCCCATCGCAGGCATGATACTGATGTCACACACACAAACACAAGCCTAACACCCACGCACACACCACCACACACACACACACACACACACACAAAACCACAAAGAATTAGAACTTTGCTATAAACTAGGCCTAGGGTACCGGTTTCAACCAGCCTGAGTATAGCAATAATCTCCCAAAGTCAGTGAGCATACAGAATAGCCATCAAATACCCAGTTTAAAGGAGGACTGGAGTTTGTGTAAATGGGTTTTATTTATTCAGTGTTATTGATTATTTCATAGTACTCTGCATCATCCCGTAGAATTTTACAGTATTGTGTATCATCCACTGAAAACAAGCAAAATTATATCAATGTCAGACCGATTCCCCAGAGCTTCTGGTCCAGTGCTGTCGATGGATATCTGGGTATTGACCCACTTGTCTGGTAGTTGCCTGGATACATTTCACGGAACAGATCGGGGGAGGTGGGGGGTTTGGTTTCAATATGAAACATTAATCACCCGAGATGGCAAGCCAGCGCCGGTCATTTGTGCACCGTGAGTCATTCTCCTGTGATGCGGCGTCTGAGTGCCAGTCTTGCCTTTCTCACCGTCTCATTCTCCTCTCATCAATAATGAACTCCGTCCATCTGGGGCCCTCCTCTGCTCCGCGAGCAGCGTTCCACGCAAGCGTGCATGTGTGTGTGTGTGACGTGTGTGTGTGTGTGTGATTGTGTGTGTGTGTGTGTGTGTGTGTGTGTGTGTGTGTGTGTGTGTGTGTGTGTGTGTGCGTGTGTGTGTGATTGTGTGTACCCAGGGCTTGTGTTCTTAGAGTCATCCATGGCAGTGTGTGTGTATTCTTGCACATCTCCTATGTGTATTCAGGATTTTAGCACAATCCATGATGGTCTAGCATGTGCCTCCTTTCTGCAGACTAGCAGAAGTGGAGCTGGGTGCTGCAATGGTCATACAGACACACAGATACAGAAACACATATGGGTTTGGGTGAGGCTCTTTGTGTGTGCCATGATACATTTACTGAAGTTGGTCTGGATCTGATCATATTCAGATGGAGGTTGAAAATGTTTGTGTGTCTGTGCATGTCTATGTTTCATTATATATACGGTATATACTGCATATATATTTCATTTTGTTGATATATGCATCCCACAACACTCCTACACTAATGCACATGTAACTAAATGCCATAAAACAAAGAGTGTGTGTATGCGTGTGTGAGTGTGTGTATACGTGTGTGTGTGTGTGTGTGTGTGTGTGTGTGTGTGTGTGTGAGTGTGTGTGTGTGTGTGTGTGTGAGTGTGTGTGTGTGTGTGTGAGTGTGAGTGTGTGTGTGAGTGTGTGTGTGTGTGTGTGAGTGTGTGTGTGTGTGTGTGTGTGTGTGAGTGTGTGTGTGTGTGAGTGTGTGTATACGTGTGTGTGTGCGTGTGACTGGCATCTGATGAAACGAAATGAAATCTGGTCCTGCTGCTGGCGCTATGACATATGAAACGTCTCCTGAGGCCCCCCGATAGACAATCTCCTGCGCTGTCATTTCCAGATTCAAATACAGCTTTGCCCTGCAAAATTACTCAACTGAGAAAGAGATTGTAGTATGCAGTTTTTCTGGAAGGTGAAAGAGAGTGAGAGAGACAGACAGACAGAGAAAGAGAGAGAGAGAGAGAGAGAGTGGGCAGTGCTGGTAGTGGTGGTGGTGGGGTGGTATAGCGAGACAGAGGAGAGGCATTTTTCCTGTTCTAATTTCTCCTCAGAATGTGAATGAGCCGGGAAACTGCAAATGAACAGATCAACCCTGACGTCTCTTTCTTGAGGGATGTAGGAGTCCATCTCAAAGGTGGCAGGGCACAAATACCTGCCGTCGATCAGCTCGGCCCAGCCCACCCCTGTTCCCATCACACAGTGTTATGGTGTTATTCCACAAACAGACACACACACGCACACACAAACACACACACACGCACACAAACACACAAAAAAAAAATACACACAGACACACACACACACACAAACACTGGCTACCCAGTTGACAAACAGCGGCAACCCAACACATACATTCAACCGTCCTCTGAGCAGCTAAAGACTCCAGACAAATTAGTCACTCCGTCTGAATGTGAGTGCGGGCTGACTGAGAGTGCAAGTCCAGACTCCAACAGGTCGTGAGTTGAGGGGACTATTTTTAGTATGCTAAAGCACTTCCCCTGAAATGCATACGCCACCAGATTTGTCAGTGGAGAGAGAATTGGGCCATGTAGGAAGTGAAGTGTGAGTTGTGTGAGTATGGGATAGACTGGGATATCTGCAAAAGATGGAGAGAGACAGAAAGAGAGAGAATGGATGGAGATAAGAGAGAGAGAGAGAGAGAGAGAGAGAGAGAGAGAGAGAAACAGAGAGAGCGAGAGAAAACAGTGAGAAAGCTGAAGAGAAAACCAAATGAAAAACCAAGAGAACTCGCAGGAAAGGGGGAAAGAAAAGTGTGGGGAGAGAGGGATGGAGAAGAAAGAGTTACAGAGAGAGGGAGGAAGGAGGGAAGGGAAGGGAGAGCTGACAGCATCAATAAGGCTGAGAGTGATCTCAATCTGCGGTGGCAGCCATTGCAGGGGTCTCGCGGGGGTGATTGCCTTCTCCTCCACGCGTCGTCTCAGAGAGTGGCTGGACCCCAGTGATTTAAGACAGGCTGTAGGTAACAAGCCCCTCAGGGAGCACACAGCCAGCCAGACACACACACACACACACACACACACACACACACACACACACACATACACATACACATACACACACTAATAAACAAACAACAGCCCAGAAACATCTCTATCCTATCCTATGAGCCGCATTTGCTGGCCATATATTTTCATGGGCGGAGGCAGGGGAGAGCAAAAGGCTACTCGAGGTAGCCATCTATGTGTCTCTCCGCTGCGCATTAATGGCCCTAATAGGAGGAGAGCCTCAGCCTCAGTGAGTGGCTGTGAGCTCCCAGTGGACAAGTCCACTAATTTATTCACCCAGCGTCCTCAGCCCCTCAATGTCTATTGACCAGGGGTCATGATTTAGACTTGGTCATTTACTCCTCCGCCGGTCTGCAGAAGTGAACCTGACGGTGCGAGTGGGATTGGGGAATGCCCCACCTCCTAAGATTGTACCTTTTTGGGGGGACTTTTAATTGGTAGAGTGAATCGGGTTCCCATTGAATCTCTCCAAGGCGCTCTGCAAGGTTTGTTACCCACATGACATCCCTCCGTT
The DNA here is from genome assembly GCF_046254945.1 of Alosa pseudoharengus. Classification (NCBI taxonomy): domain Eukaryota; kingdom Metazoa; phylum Chordata; class Actinopteri; order Clupeiformes; family Clupeidae; genus Alosa; species Alosa pseudoharengus. The sequence continues at coordinate 9,632,505 of NW_027468664.1, forward strand.
CTAATCTGGATCAAGTGCCTTTGAAAGCCTTTGAATCTTTAAATTAATTTTATGGCTCTAATTAATTCAAGATTGAGCAATGAAAGGAATCTTATTATGTCGATTTAATTTCTCAAGAAGCTCACATACATTAATGAATCATGAGCTTTCAGTTAAATATTAATGTTTATATTTCTGGGTTACTTCTGATAAACGAAACAAGATGATTTTTTTTTTCAAAACTTCACTAAACTCTTGCAATTGGGTGGTTATGAATATTTTAGAAAGGCCGTGAACTACTGTTTAAGACTAATATTGTTATTTGCATGTATGTTTTATCCTCTGTATGTCCATAGTAAGTTACATAGCATTTAAGAAAAAAGAATGATAATTTCAGGTAGTTGTCTTACTGTCACCATTATCAAAAAGACTGCATATATTCTGTAACAACCAGGGGGGGATATTCAACCATGCAGCCAGACAGTATGAGAATGAGCAGAGACAACAAGAGACAAGGGAGACTCTGAGAATGATGTGCTACATTGCCCTTGCAGACTCCTGGCTCCACATATTAATAATAGTCAATTAAATCTCAATTAGCGCACACAGCCTTGGCTAAGCACACAGCACTTTGTCTGTGGCTCCCTGTTTGGTGCCAAGCCACCCTTCAGAGACGGCCACAAGCATAGACCACAACAGCTCAAATCATCTCAAGCTTCTCTAAAGACACCCCACACACACAAACACACACACACACACACACACACACACACACACACACACACACACACACACAAACACACACACACACACACACACACACACACACACACACACACTCACCCCTGTCCCCACACCCATCAGCTCCTTCCATCCTGCTTCAAGTTCAATGTTATGCCATTTTCATTTAAAAAAAGAAAAAACATCCCCACATTTGTCTGAGATGGTGGCACCCTGCCGTGAGTCCCCATGCGTTTGATACGAGTCTAATTGAGGTTCGCCGGCATCGCCGAGCCAGGCTGTTTGGACAGCGGCAGTGGCGGAGAGCGAATCATCTTTCAAGCTGCTCTTTGATCTGTGAGGGGAGGCGAGGCTTTGACAGCTTCTGTCACCTGTCGCCCGCTCTCACCACTCCCTGTGTGCCGCCACAGTCACCACCACTGCTGTCGGCGATGCGAGTGACGGAGTGACCCGGTCCCAGGAGCAGAGTTTTCAGGTGCCGACTGGATGTGAGGAAACTTAATTTAGGCCTGACAATTAATCTGCGGGAGTCAAACGCCCGTCGGTTCCGCTGAACTGGAGGACTGTCCGCCACAGGAGTGGCAGCCTGAAGAGATGTTTTTTCTCTCTCTCTCCCTCTCTCTCTTTCTCTCCCCCTTCCTCTCTCTGTCCTTGCCTCTTGCACTCTCTGGGTCTGTTCGAAACAGAAGACAGCTGCCTGCTGCCTCCATCCCTAGATAGAGAGCTGTCTCACTAGACATGACTTTGGAATAAATGCATCTTTTAAAAATGAGCGTAGCACTCTAGAATCTTTGGTTAACACTACGGTATGACGTTAGCAAAAGCCGGACGTTAAACTAAATTAGCCTACGTAAGCTAGCAGGCTAACGGTATAAATTAGTTTGCAGGCGGCTCAGTCCCTGCCCTGTCACTCCAAGCGCCTCATGCTTAAAGGATAATTCAGGTATTTAGCACTTTGAGTCCCTTTTCTGGTTTGTTTTGAATGAACTAGATTGGTGGACACCGACATTTTGACGATGGGTCCTATCTCGACTTTCTGACTTGTTTTGAATTGCCTTTAACTGGCTGGCTATGGGCATGCACAAACATGTCCCACCCTTAACGTTCGTTTTCAAAACTGTGCAACTCACCGAGTGGTTAGTGGTGGTGTAAGTTGATTATTAAAATAAATATATCAGTGCAATGTATGATTTCAATCCGTGTTATTTGCTATTGTGGAACAATTTTTTTAGATACCTCACAACCTGTATAAACTTCCGCTCAATATTTGAGTCTGAAGCATAGACGATAAAAGAAGGTCTTGCGGGGGAAAGACTACAACCGTAAACAGACCCCCTTTCCATTTCCGGTAGCACAGTGATATCAAGGAGCATGAGTCTTCCAACAGAAATCCCAACATACAAAATCGCAAATAAAACACGACAGAAACTGTATTTTGCTACGCTACTTGTTTTGGAACATCAACAAACATCACTAACCACTTGGTGAGTTGCACAGTTTTAAAAATGAACGTTAAGGGTTGTTTTAAGGACATGTTTGTGCATGCCCATAGCAGCCAGTCAAAGGCGATTCAAAACGAGTCAGAAAGTCGAGACAGGACCCATCGTCAAAATTTCTGTCGACCACTCTAGTTCATCCAAAACAAACCAGAAAAGGGACTCAAAGTGCTAAATACCGGAATTATCCTTTAATCATCCTTAAGCACACTATGTGGATATTTGATTTTGTTCTATTTAGTATATTTAGTAGGCCTATTTTAGTATTTTTTTATCTTCTACTGTTTTTTGTATATTTATATACTTTCTGCTGTAAGTGCATGTTGTGTGTGATGTCTGCAGGCTATGCTACTGAGACCTTGAATTTCCCCTTGGGGATCAATAAAGTATCTATCTATCTATATCTGACCAGACGCTATTAATGCTTACAACAATGGTATAATCAGATAGTAAATTGTTTATTTCTCATCTCAAATCTACAAATCTAAGCAAAATAATGTCATACAAATTACATTTAACCAGATCTTTGTTTACTTTTCACAGCTGTTTCAGACGTTGCCGCAAAGGATTATGGGTAGGAGGGAGCATGAAGTGTGCATCAATGCTGCCTCCAAAAATGCCCGTCTTTTGGGAAATCTAAGATATCTTAGAAGGCAGCAAAATTTGTTTTTTGGTTTGGAACCGCATTTGCTGCCTCGCTCCCCAGTTAGATCTTAAAAGGCAGCAGTTTCACCCGTTTCGAACAGTCTCGAACCCTCTGTGTCTTTTTCTCTTTATAGACACTCTAACCCTCTCACAGACACATGTTTATCTGAAGAAAAACTCATTCATGTGAAATGGATTATTTCATCGCTGAAAAATGATTAAGAATGAAGTGTGTGTTTTCTTTAATGGATTTGTGTAACGCAGTCGGCAAAGATCAAAAAAATATATTTTTCTGTCTCTCTCCCTCAGCCCTCAAATTGTGCTAGTGTGTGTACTGTATATGTGTGTGTGTTTGTCCTCATGTTTGTGTCTGTGTGTACGTGCTTCTGTGTTTTCACAGGGGAAAAAAGCTTGGTCAGCCTCATTTATCATTGCTGTTTTTTTCTTTCCTTTTCTGTTTGTTTTATTCACTGTGGATGCTAAGGTGGAAGTATCACTACGGTGCTTAAAGGCATTATGGTGCTTGAGACTGGTGGCAAATTCGACCAGCACTAAGGCATGGCATTCTTGATGTCGTCTTCTGTCAGTGTTGATCATTTAAATATGCACCCTGGGGTGCTGGAAGAAACCCAGACGTGATGCGATTAAGTCTGTGCACGTAGTGGGTATCTTTCTCAAGACTCGCCTTGATCCGACTCGAAACTCTGTCTCTCCTGTCATCCATATGAGTGCATTGCAGTTTTTCAAATAAATAGAGCCCTCTGTGAGGTTATTAAAATAGTTTGAAGAGAGGAATATGGTTTTTCTTCTCTGTCTTCTTCCTCTCTTCTACCACTGCATAGAATGGACAGTCCCCTCAGTGTATTTACGTGTGCGAGAGTGTGTATTTTCCTTTTGATTTATTTATTTTCAAAACAGCAAATGTTTTGGAGGGCTTTGTGTCTTTTTTTTTGCTCCCAACTGCCGACTCCAAACACAACAAATCCCAGACATCCCTCGGTTGCACCCTTTTGCTTGGGGATCAACACTTCCCTATTTGTTTCCCACTCGCACACGTCTCTGACCCAACATTTTCCTCAGACACCAATTTGAGCTCTTGCTCTACTTTTTATGAATCACTCCCTTAAGCTCACACTGCACCACTATAGAACGCTATAGCTCTTTTTTAAGATGGCATTATGTTTCCCAATTAGTGTTGCTGTCACTGAAAATAGGCTTTAATCCTTGTGGTTTTTTTTGTACGCTTTATGAAAAGCTGGGTTGGAACCTTTATGACAAGTGGTTTAATCCCTGATCTTAGCTAGCGTGTTTAGCATTTTGAGTCACACTATTTGCTGGAGGTAAACTCCTTAATGTCATTACTGGTTTGTGTTTTATCACACCGATCTGCTGTGGAACACAAATGTAAGCACATTTCTTCCTGTGGGGAGCATATTTATACTGTTTCATCATGTATCTAGCAGGCTCTTTTATCCAAAATAATTGATCCTAGCCAACATGAGCTAGCTGGCAGCAACACAACTAAATCTAACATTTTTGGAGATATATGTCACACAATAAGGAAAACAAAAATAGAACCATTGTTCTATGGACCATTTTAGCAGGATTTATGATGGACATACCTGTCGTATCCCTTTTGTTAAAGCTGTTGCCAATTTTGTTCAGCATGACCATGTGATGGGGATTGGGGCTGAAAGTCCTCATGCAATGGACCCTATAATATTTATGAGAAACAATTGAACAAAGGTTACTTGAATAGCTTCCATACTTGTGTTTTGGCTGCTGTAAATATGCACTCTCTAATCAGGTAGAGCTTCTGGTATTCACTGCTAATATCTTATCATCTAAATCTGTGTCTAAAAATTTTTTTTCTGGTTCACACAAAATAATGCTTGACTTTGAGTGCTGTCAATATGCATGTTTGGCAGGTTACTTGGTGCTTTAAGCCTCCAACGTCGTCTTCCAGGCAGCGCTGCATGGAAGGCACTAGGGTTAGTCAAGGGGTAGGGTTAAGGTTAGGGTTAGATGCCTTGAAGTCGACGGTTGCAGCGCTGCCTTGAATCGACGGTGGGGGCTTAAAACACCATCAAGCTTTTGGCAGCTGGCCGTAGTCCAAGTATGCCTATAGCAAAGATTGCATACGATATTAAGTGATGTCTGCTGACACTCCCTGTGGATTAGGGGAAGTTTGAGTGGACGAGGTGAGGGATGATAGCTGACAATCACCCTGATGGGCTTCTCCAAAATGTTGTCTGGTAAACATTAGAAACCCTTATGCTATTGCCTGACTGTAATATCCAGTAGGATGTAGACCGTCCACAACAGGATGTTAGCTGAACAGTGGCTACAGGTAAACTGTATCGACACACAGGGACTTTGTGACTGAAATTGTATGATCACTTTGCTACTCAGTACAGAGGACACACAACGCCTTACCTATCTATTGGCAAAGATGAGTAAAAAGTTGTTCCTCATTGTTGTCATTATGAAACTAAGATAAAACGCCCAAACAATGATTTTTTTAATAGCTCTTTCTACTCATCTAAGGGTGCCAATAACTGTGGAGGGAACTGTATCACTCCCACACTAGATCTGCAACACTGTGAGGTGTATAGTGGCAGTTCCTGAGCATTGCCTTTACCCATCACTAATTCATTGACCTTGTGAGCCAAACGTTTACCCCCGTCTATTGTCACTTAACTGCCCTGAGAATATCCTCACTGTCTGGGTCAGACTCCACTAAGTGCATCTACAGAACCACAGGCTTGGCACTGCTACAAATTCAAGGGCACTCAGAGGCCTCTCTTAGACGGCCAAGGTCCAAACATCTATTGTGTGTGGAGCTCCTATCCGTGGACTCTTGGCAGAGCAAACACGGAATGTAAAACAGAATATCAATGCCAATGGACGCTGAGGGGTTAGCAACAACAAGGCTTGAGCATCGATTTGGCAGTGAGGAATCAAAAACAGAAAGGGAAACAGAATCATCAGTGACACTTGAGCGTATTTTATACTGCATATGGGTTTTGAAACATTTGTCAATAGCCTGTGTATCAGTGGTTGGAATGACCACTGCTGGCAACTATAATTAGATCGGAAGAGAAAACAGAAGCCAGTTGGATTTGCACAAACATGGAAAGAGCATTCGGTCTGTCACTGAAGATCACACATTCACAGAGCATGATCACACCGTGGTGCCCCTGTGGGCCTGTGCTTGTCCATAGCCAGGTAACGGAAGGGCAGGGGCAAATGCTGTGGAATATCTGTCCACACCTGATGTGGTGTGAATAACTTTTTTTATATTATTATTCTATCGCTTCCCTGATTCATACACACAGCCTCAAACCTTCCCTTCACCAGATATCTCACCTGACTGCAGTCTTTACTGCTCATGGCTACTTCCCTGTTCTCATTAATACCATCAGTACCATTTCCCTTCCTTTCACAGTCTCAAGTGAATTCACTTTTCTTCTTGTTTGGTATTGTGAGGTGACCTTAAAAAACAAAATGTAAAAAAAAAAAAAAAAAAATGTTTTTTTGCCGTAATTGAGGTTACGTCGCACAAGGGTGGCATTGGTCTGTCTGTACCAGAAAGGCTAATAGACAGGGTGTTTGTTTCAGACAGGGTTATAAAACCTTTAGATACAACCGGAGACTGAAAGCAATTGATGAGAGCCTTATGTGTGTTTCACCCCAGTGAATCCACATCTATATTCACCTTACATTTCTATGGCTGGGTGAGTCATAGAAATGTTAGGTGAGCTATAAGACCTATCCATCTCTTTCCCCTTTGCTGTGTAATTGATTTTACTCTCATTTATCTCGTGCAATGTCTTTTCATACATTGTCAAGTCAGCGCTGTAAAATGAAAGGATTCACAACAAAGTCACGGCCTGGGCAAGCTATTTGATGTTAGAGGGGCTGGAGAGATAATATACAAGAAATTCCACTAACACTAACAAAGATTATCCAGTGCAATCCCCATAGCTTTGATGAAGTTGTACTGTAAGGCATGAAAGGCCATTCTAAAGACCTGAAAAGGCCACAATACATATCCTTAGATCATCTTTTTTGATTGGAGGAAAGTTTCCATTTAAAAAGTTGCCTGATGGAACGCAGTAATCAGCCGCTACCACCACACACATCACGCACAGTGCGTAGAGAACAAAGGGACAGTGGGGACATCAAAATTGAGCCAATAAATCGTAGCTTTACTGCACACTGCTTTTCACTCTTGTTAGAAAATGTTTACAATGTCAAAACACACCAACAGTAGAGAGATGACAGGACAATGCTAAATTAATTGTGAAAGAGCATTTCTTATCATCCAAAATACAACAAAAGAATGAAGTGTAACATTCAAGTTGCAGCTACATAACATTCACATGTCATAATGCCTTTGGTTTTATCTAATAGAGATATGTTTAATTACTTTGAAGTAAATGTAGGTAAAATTCAAACGTCTCTCTTATGCACACTTGTACAGACACACACACTTTCCCATCTATTTGCCTTTCCACTAATCAGCTACCATTACTGGTAAAAGGGTCTCCGTCAGGGTGAAAGCCCTGCAAGCACTGGAAGGATTAGCCGAAGTTCTTACCCCAGCATTACAATTCTTTGAAATACCCCTGGAGCAAATTCATTAATTTTGAGACAAAATGTTACCTTTGATTTCTTTATGTTCTTTTATCCTTTAATTCCTTCATAAACACTTCCTTTCTTTTTCTCTGTCTGTACTATCCATGTATTGTATCTCATGTTTTTCACTCTTCCAAGTGCGTTGTACCACTGAAGTCTCCCCCACTCACTCTCTGACACGGTACTATACGGTAGCAAATCTCCAAAGCTGATGCTTCATCCAGGGGTGAGGAAGTCGGGTCTGGTGGAGCATGCAACCACTTCTACCAGGTTGACTTCATCCCCCACTAGAGTCGCTGAAAAAAATTGATTGCATTTACAAAAGCTGACCGACTTCAAATCTGTGATTTGTGTGTGTTTTTTCCCCACATTCATTCATTCATTACTGTTGTTGATGTGGAAAGTGAGTTGTGAGAGTCATATTCCAATGATGGAGCCTAATTTCGGGCCTTATTTTCAGCTCATTTTCATGGGACACAGTGGAAAATTACAGTATTTTGGAATATTAGGTAGACTGGTATTATGCCTAATCTACCAGAACAACTTCCCACGTAAACCCACATAATCTGCTGTAATTACAAAGAATAAGAAAGTTAACTCTCACTAAGTAGGAGTTTAAAGTTTGATCACAATGTTCAGTGCTCATTTTGAGGAACATGCATTATTAATGAAGCTATATTCACTGTTCTAAATGTGAATATTGCATCTTGCAGAGACTGTGCATTAATTTCCATGGCAACATGAAACTTGACATTCAGGTTTGATGGTGGGAGAAAAGGGATTAATTCTTATTGAACAATGTGACAAAATATGGAATGAATTCATCAAACCTCTCACTTGATTAGGGGGAACTAAGCAAAGTTTATCCATCAAATATTCTTTCACACCTGGAGTGTGTCCCTGGAGTATGATCTGACTGATGTGTCACTTTAAGTCACACAAAGCTGAGTGAGGATATACAGCATGTGCATATGATCTTAAATGTGGCTCGGCTGTCCTGGTTGTTGTTTACGCACGGACAACACTAAACTGCTTAGCAACAGTAATTATTGCATGCCAGACTAACAATAATCCTACCTTTAAGGCACTGTAGGCTGCATCTAAAATGTGCTGAAGAAAGCAGAAGTCAATCTTAACTCGAAATAAAACTCGAAGCATTTGTCAACACACGTTCACAGAAAATTCTCATTTTTTAGCCCCTTATGTAACTAGTCCAGGTGGCCATACAACTTGTACAACATCGTGTTGTGTACCTGTGCAGACTGTAATGACTGTGTGACTTACACATAGCTAAACCGCATTAGTGCACACTGGAATGGCTGAGCATACAGATGACCGGCACTTTGGACCTGAAGGTCAGCACTGGCACTTTGGACCTGAAAGTCAGCACTAATAAGGTTCGGTGGTGCCCTGCGTCTGGCATTGTAAGCGGAAGACAACCCGACCTCCTGAACCTCAGCCCCGACATCACCAAGCCCCTAGAACCGGCAACAAACAAACGGGAGGACACAGGGCAGGACACTGCGGGCTGGCATGTAAACAAACAGCCAAACACACTCAAATACAAACACGCAATGAGACGGACAGAATGCAATCCCTATAATGAAGCCCAAAGAGAGACAGGAGATAAGAAAACAAAAGAAAGTGGCTCTTCTCAGCACTGGTGCCCAGACGTGGAGAGATGGAGGGGGTAGAGAGAGAGAGAGAGAGAGATAGAGAGAGAGAGAGAGAAAGAAAGAGGGAGATATTTCTCCTTTCTTTAAAGTCTCCATCAGCATAGAGGTTATGTAACATCAATGTCATTATGGTTCTCCAGTCCACAATATGAGCAGCAATCTGGATCGAGTGGAGCTGCCCTCCGGCATGATGGCATTGGCTACTGATGTGGAGCAAAGTCAAATGACAACCAGAATGTCTGCCTTCATTGATAGCATCCCTCTATCTCTTTATTTGTGTGTGTGTGAGTGTGTGTATGTGTGTGTGTGTGTGTCTGTGTGTGTGTGTGTGAAATCGGGGTGGGCTCAGGTCATGGGGGTTGTCCATCATGTACATAATATGTGTTATTTGTCTCTCTCTCTGCTATTATGTGACCACTGTGTGAACACACACACAATGTACTAATGGAGATGTTGCATGACTGTTTGTGTGTGTGTGTGTGTGTGTGTGTGTGTGTGTGTGTGTGTAGGTTTTTTCCTGTCCTCGAATTATATTCAATAAATAATGCCTCTCCCACCACCGAACCAATGAAGTAGCATTTTATTTCACCTTGACTGGAGGAATTCATTTAAATGTGGAGTTGCCTCTTTATGGGGCCACATGAAGACTCCGTAAAAAATACGATCAGGGCGATCGCTATAATCAATAATGCTATTATCCATAACAGTACAGCCACGGATAAAAGCGCTGCCAAACATTCAATAAAGCATGACCTTCGCGAGGGCCCGCCGAATGAGGAGTGAGCACCAACAAAACAATTATCTCGCCTCGTTTCCCACTCTCCACGCCGACCATACATCATTGTTTATCAAAATCGAAGAACCCACCACTTTATATTGACCCACACAGAACCTGGCCCCCACTGAAGCAGATCAATGGCTGATTAGGGCTTTACTTTTAAAGCCCACCTTCATCTCTCTCTCTCCCTCTCTCCTATCTGACGCTCTCTCTTTCTACACCTTTTCATCTCACCCTCTCTTGGCCAGTCCACTCCAGTCCAACCAGAGTTTAAAAGTCACTGCAGGCAGTCAATCCTGGTGGCAAAGAGATTATATACACCGTGAGCAGAATCAAGAACCGCCATCAACAGGCTTACTTTTTCAGGGCCATAAGAGAGTAATGTTGATGGACCAGGTGTTAGCAGCAGCAGACACACATTATTTAACCACAAAAACAAATACTACCCCATACGACCTCCAAAACAAGGTGCTTGCTAACAGAGCTGTATATCTAATGTAATGTTAGTTAAGTCATCAAATGTTTCCCATCAAATTCAAATGTTTCCCAAGCTCAATACACAAAAAATAAATGAAGCAAATTCCTCTCTTCTTTCATCTTCAATTCATTGCTTTCTGCAAAGTGTTTGTGTTTTTAGTATTACCGGTTTCTTATAGAAATTCTCTGTTCCTCACAGAAGATAATGTCTGAGAAAGTCTGCATGATTGGCAGCACAATATCCATTGACCAAACCAACATAACTTCATGATGTTTCCAAAAGCATGGAAGTGATTTGAAATGACACAGACATCGGAGTCACATGATGCATCAAAGCTGGAGTATGCTCAATCAAAGTCCTTTTAGGCAAGTCCCTCCACTCGGCGGCCATATACCAACGTTTTATGGGCACTCATCGGGCACAGTCTTTGGGTCGAACTGCGCGTGCGCAAGGATTCACGACACCAATCTTGCTCCAGCGGCGAGATCACAACACATGATTGGCACGATGTCTTCACAACACACCATATGATTGGCTCAAATGTATTCACATCACACCACATGATTGGCTCAACGTATTCACATGTCGACGTTTTGCCGAGGAAGGGGTGGGATATGTGTAGACAACGGCCATATTGGCGTGACAAACTAGCCCCATGCATTTATATGGAGTATTTTTTGAGTGCTGTGTCTCCACATTAGAAAGTCTCTGGCTCAATTCACCTCTACACAACTACATAAGTCATTAAGAGATTATATTAATTAAATGTTATACAGGCTTTTAACTAAAGCTGCATCTGATTCCAATGTCATGGGTACATGTGCAGGCAAAGGCTGCGTTACATTCATTTTTATAGAGTTGCAATTTTGAGATGTAGAATTTTGTTGTTTCATATTGATGATTCATATAGTGCCAAAAACCTGTCATTAGAAATAATCTACTATGTAGTACCAGCCTACAGTATCTGACTTCAGGCATGTTTAAAAGGTTTCCAGAAGTTCCCTGAGGTAAAATTAAACATCTTTTCGCTTTTGTGTGAGTCATGTTTATCCAGAGCCACTTAACATGATTGAGAGATTTTCATACCCAAAGAACACTTGTTCTTTTTCTTACAGCACCTGAGAAAACATTTTTCCCGCTGTATAACCGGAATTAGTCTTTCACCTCAGAAAACTTTTTTTTTCTTGAATGTGACATTCAAAGCCTCCGAGCTGTCTGAGGTGTCAAACGAGGGCTTGTGCCTCGCCACCGTCGCATCCTAACAAGGCACAAAGCTCCTGTCATTAGCTATTCTGAGCTCTAATTGGAGGATGAGACACTGCATTCCAGCGCTGTATCCCGGTTACCGGCCTCTTGTCTCCATCTGTCTTGGTCGCCGTGTTGGCGAAAGGGAGCTGACGACAATGGAGTGTTGCCCGAGTGACGGCATCCGGCACCATTCAGCGGCGGAACACACAGCTTGTCTTCGACTCAATCAAAGAGATGAACTGAGAAGTCAGTCTGGACTCTGTGACCTGTTCCTGTTCCTCCACTAATCTCTGGCGCAGCACAAAGGGCCTTTTTATACAGGTATTCGCCTCTAACGAATGAGTCTAAAAAAAAAACCCTGCAAATAACTCCAATGGCTTTGCGTGGGAGAGTGCAAGGGTGTATATTCTACGTGCTTTGAGGATGATAAAAAGAAGAAAATGCGATTGAACTTTAAGCCTTCAGGATGACAGAGTGTCATCACAAAATTTAGAAAAGTCAATGCTCTCGCTTTGGAAGCTTTAATTGCCAGACAAGTAAAAGGAGATGATAAATAAATCACCCATTTACATTCTGACGGAAAGTTCAATCAAAGGTTCTTGATTACTGACCGTTCCGCTTCAAACCTATCTGGTTCAATGCTTACTTGTCTCTATAGCGCCCATGTAGCTCTTAACCACAACCACAGCTAACCACATAAACTTTTCCCTCATCAACCCTCAACTTTTACGGGCACAAAGACACTTTTCAGACCTAACAACACCTTGTGCTGCTTCTGAAAAGACCCAGAGAAAGCGATAGCTTTCTAGTCATTTCCTTTATCCTTCAACACAGACCCTTTTCCCTGTGTACTGCATATCTTCTGATTTTTCTAATTATATTTCAGGAAGTGATACAAATATGATCCACAAACAAGAATGAGTTCACTGGCATCATTAGAGTAGGCCTACCCAGTATTGTGTACTTGGATCTGTATTTGTAGAACAGCTTTTTTTGATTGTGTGGCGTCAGTTTTGGTAGAATCAATAGCTTATTAAACATCAACATTTAAGTGGATTCATACCAGTGAATTTTTCTTCACTTATAAGCCCAAGGCCATTTTTTTTCTAAAGTTAAAACTCTGGGAGGCAGAGGGGGAGACATTCCAGGGGAATGTGCAAGACATTGAATTGAAGCCAGTAGATTAAAATCCATGACTCCCATGGAAGCAGCAGGGACATGGAGTAGTGATGAGACCCTGAAAAAGTTTTAAAGTAACTTTCAAATCAACCACCTATATCACATTCTTGAACTCACTTGAACTCTGTGCTGTTTGTTGATGTTTCATGACACTAATTGGGGGGGGGAGGGGGACCCATACTTCCCAAAAATGAAGAGATTTCCAACCTCAAGGCACAGCAACCTGATACAAATAATGTTGTTTTTGCTTGCAATGATGAAGCGGTAAAAGACTGAAAGAAAAGTTAATTGCTGAGCACAAATCTATAACATCATGCTGTATCATTTTCGCTCCCCCACTCCTCTCTTCCTTTCTCTTTCCCTCTCTCTCACATGCTTTTCTACAAAACATTCTACAAAAAGAGGGGAAAAAAGGAATGAGCTTGTGGTGAGTGAATGTGGTGTATTGCGCTGTCCTGTCAACTCTGGCTTATTGAATTGATGTTGCTCCTTTAAACTCCACTTGGAGTATGTGGAGGTGTGTGGTGACTGTCAACCCAATTTCTCTCTCTCTCTCTCTCTCTCTCCCTCTCTCTCTTACAAACACACACACACTCTCTCTCTCCCTCTCTCTGACACACACTCTCTCTTTCTCTCTCTCTCTCTCTCTAGGAGCAGCTGAGGCAGCTGGCCTCCCTCCAGCCACCTCGAGGAGGAGTCTGAGCCCCAAGCTTGGCCTCTCCAAATGAGACCGGCTACATCACCCATCACCTCATCTCCCTGCAGTGCTACCAGCTTAGTGTGTTGATGTGGAAGGGGGGAGATGGTGTGTGTCTATGTGTTCATGTGTTCATGTGTGTGTGTGTGTGTGTGTGTGTGTGTGCGTGCGTGCGTGTGTGTGTGTGACCTCAAATACAGCCTCCAAAGTGGTGTGTATACTTCACACCTTTTTCCCTTTTTTTCTATCTATTTCTTTCTCTTTTTTTACCCTGAGCGCAAATGCATCCTTCACCTGAGTGCAATCGTATGAATTTCTCTACAGTTAGGGAGGGGGATCAATGGTATAGGTACTTAGTAAGCAGCCCTGGTTGGCGCAGTGAAATTGTCCATTAAATCCAACTGAAATGGGGGCCTCAAATCATGTGTGAAAAACTGAAATGAAAGCATCCTCTTAAATAGAATATGCTGGAGGTTCATTTCCAATTGCTTGGGTTTTCACCTGCTACGTGAAAAGCATGAAAACAATTTGTTGACCTGGTATAATTAATTAGTTTATAAGACTTTTTTTCTCTACCCACTTTAGATTGAAGTTGGATAAGGATTACTGATCACACAGCTTTTACCCATCTGCTGAGATCCCACTGATTTAGTCAAAGGTAGATTGTGCGACTGAGAATGAAATTAGTAATAAATATAAATAAATAGTAATACAAATAAATAAAGGAACAGCCAATCAATTGACAAAAAGCTATTGCATCACTGTTAAAGATGGTTTAAGCTTCATTACTTCTGTTTTCAGTTTTTCTTATTCAGTTTGTCTTCTGCTTTTGTCCCAAGCTACCTAAACAAGACCATGCTCTTCTGTTTTATGAGGTCATGAGCTATATGTATGTATGTAGCATGGGGCTGACATATGGACTATTATACACTCTTAAAACTAACTTTGCCTTTGGCCGTAGCAATCATTCATTTAGAATCAGTAACGGCAGTTTGTCCTGTAAGTTGAGAAATTAGTTGATATGTGTCGAGTGTATGTCCACGGTGGTCTGTTTATAGAAATTAATGCACTTACGAGGTTTAAACGGCCCTCCGCTTCGCGTCGGGGCCGTTTTACAACCTCGACCGTGCATTAACTTCTGTGAACAGACCACCGTGTCGCCCTTACGTATTAGTGTATGGACCAGTCTCTTGAAGTCATTTTCGTGAAACTAATCGCTGTCCTTGGGATCCCTGTCAAGATCCAATAAAGTTGATTATGTACATAAACAACTGCTCAACACATTTAAAAATATTTAATGAATACACTGGGATTTATATTCTAAAGGCCCCAGAAAATGTGTCTGTAGAAACAGCTGGGCCTATAATGAATCATCCATGGTAACCTTGGAAAGCATGAGGTCCAATTCACACAACAGGGAGAGAACACTAGTGTGATATTTGGTCTTTTGTGGCACAAGTAAACTTAGTGAGTCAAACAATGTCCAGAACAGCAAGCACGTTCTTCCACACTGGGTACTGCAATTTAGCCTTTGATTACGCAAGGCGCTTCCATGTGTAGTCTTTTCTAAATAATATGGCATGGCATGAACATTTAAAATAACTTCTCTGATTACAATTTCTAGACTGTCACCCCAACAAGAGTTGTATGTGCAGCGCCAGAAAATGATAGTGTGTTGACCAAACACAGGAAATATGAGTTAATTTGAAATGCAGTGGTTTCAGAAGGCCTGCAGTGGCAGTCCTCAAATCACTAATACCCCAGTTTGCTTGGGGCACTTAACATGGCAGCACTTTCATTTCAGAGTGCCAGGGATTCATATTGATTTCTCCACAATATTCATTTATTGCTGTAGTTTGAAAGGGGAGAGGGGTGTCAAGGGTCAGTTTTGGGCAATATAACAGAATTCTATTTCCCTTCATTCATTCCAGAGTTCCTCATGCAAAGTCAAAAAGTAAAATGATACTGGTCCACAATTTGTAAAGCACCTTCTAGTGCTATATACTGTATATATTTAAGACTGCAGTACTTGGTAAAAACTAGAGTATTTGGTGAGTCCAATGGCCAAGTCCGAGTCCAAATACCAGTGAGTCTAAGACAACTCCAAGACCATAAATAACGTCTTGAGTCCGAACTCGAGTACTACAACCCTGGATGAACCCTATGATATACCCATTCATCACTTACATATAAAACAACAACCAGGATCTATGTTAATTGTATCTGATCAGCATGTATTTCATTTCGCCTTAACTGCTTACCACTGTTATACACACCAATGCATCTTATTATTCAGTTATAGCAAAATATGAGAAGGTGGGGTTGAATCATGCAGATGGGGTGGTATGGATGTCTACTGACATCTAGTGGTCCTTGGAGCTACTACAATACCTGAAAATTGTGCTACAGTGTTTTGGTTTGTCACTGCAGCAGGGGCGGACTGGCAATTTGGACATTCTGGAAGAGTCCAGAATAGCTGTCCATCCAACGGCCATCGGCCTGGCTCAATGTTTCATCAGCCAAAAATCACTGTTTAGCTATCCAAACAATGGAAAGGCTACAGTGTCACCAAGATTAACAAATGTCACTACTTCACACCACACATGCCTTTTTGCACACTAACTTTTCATTTTTGCTTCCTTCGATGTACCGGTAGGTTATTTTTGATAAGTAGCCTAAACCAACACAGGGACGTCATATACTGTACCATTATGGTAAGTGGGAGTCTATCAATAAATGGCCTTGAATGTCTGTTCATTTTTATGACTAACAGGTGTATTTTTCTGAATTTGTGTTTTTCAGATTTTCAGGTGAAACGCTAATAAAAAAATATCGTATTGGCAACTGACAACAGACACTCAAGGCCATTTATTGATAGACCCCCATTTACAATAATGGTATATGATGTCCCTGTTGGTTTAGGTTATTTATATGAATTAGGGCATGAAGCAAAATAATGAATATGATACTTCCATTGTACTGAGACTGTATCATGATGGACAACTACAGTAGTGTGTGTGTGTGTGTGTGTGTGTGTGTAAATGGTAGTGGGCCTATTTGGAAGGATGTCCAGGGCCTTTTTTTTTGTCCCAGTCCATCCCTGCACTGCAGTCACACACAGAAATAAGTGTTCACATTTAGTCAAGTGCCAAAAGAGAACTGACAAGAGCAACCTCTCATTCCCAACAATCTAAACCCCAGCAACCTCTCATTCCCAACACTCTAAACCCCAACACTTTAAACCCCAGCAGCCTCTCATTCCCAACACTCTAAACCCCAACACTCTAAACCCCAGCAGCCTCTCATTCCCAACACTCTAAACCCCAGCAACCTCTCATTCCCAACACTCTAAACCCCAACACTTTAAACCCCAGCAGCCTCTCATTCCCAACACTCTAAACCCCAAAACTCTAAACCCCAGCAGCCTCTCATTCCCAACACTCTAAACCCCAGCAGCCTCTCATTCCCAACACTCTAAACCCCAGCAACCTCTCATTCCCAACACTCTAAACCCCAACACTCTAAACCCCAGCAACCTCTCATTCCCAACACTCTAAACCACAACACTCTAAACCCTAGTATCTGAGTCTCTGTGCTGTCTCACCCTCCTGTTCTCACAAAGAAACTATTCAGCAGGTTAAGAACAAGGACAAGACCTCCTCTGACATTCATGATTGAAGGGACAGAATGATGGGCTAAAAGATCAAGCCGATGGCTAAAGTGGTGTGAACCTCTGATAGCTTTTGTAAAGGCATTATGACTGAAAACCTAAAGCCCACCACACACAGCCAGCGATGCGACAGTCAAACGTGACAGTGGAATTCTGTTCATCTATTTACTACACACACTACTGGCGACGCGATCCTCACCCATCGATTCAGTGGAGATACACTGACCAGACAGCTGTTTTCTATTATGATGTGTCAAATCGCCCTGAAGAATAGAAAGGGGGCGATTAGAGCGATGTGACGGCTGTCGTTCCACTTGCCGTATGCGTTGTCCCATTCTCTTTAATAGATTCTATTACATTTTGTCGGTCGCCTGCCATAAATCGCCGCTGCGTCTCCGGCCGTGTGTGTAGGCCTTAAAGTGTAAAAATTGATTCTGAAACAGACTGGGTCTGACCAGTGGTGCCTGATCACAGCCTAATCTTGTGACAACATTCACTATCCCAGGGTCACTTTTACTGAAAAAGGTCAGATTTTGAAGGTGAGAAACTACCCTCCTATCTGCCTTTAATGATTTATGATTTCTAGTAGAGTATAGTCAAGACAGAGGATGATTCATTTAGGCCCCAATTATATAAATAATAAATTATTCAGGGGGATTATTTTGGGCTTTAGGAAAATAGGAAAAGCACCTTCAGAAACATAGTTCTGTTAAATCCTAGTGATTGTGACAAAACAGCAGTGTTTGGAATTCAGAACATGTTGTCATGGTGTGACAGTCTGACAGCAGTTTAAAGATGTTGCTTAGGAACCAAACTTTGTAACTCATAACAGCTGGCAGGGGAGAACCTCTGGCATATCTCAGTAGTTTATCTGTTTGGGAACATGAAACGAAAACACCATGCGGCTCATAAAGGCAGGAACCTCACCTCCAAATCAGTCAAGTCAGTCAGAGCTAATGACGAGCACGAGCCCAGAATAGACAACCAATCGTGTTATCCTGATGAGAACCTCACCTGTACGATCTGCTATGCTATCTTCACTGATCCTGTGACTCTCAAGTGCAGCCACAGCTTCTGTCAGGAGTGCCTTCATCAGTACTGGAAGGACCTGGATGTGTCCCTGTGTCCCATCTGCAGGAGAGAGTGCTCAACTGAGGAGCCCACACTGAGCCTGGCCTTCAAGAGTCTCTGTGAGTCTGTCAAAAGACATAATAGAGCTGGTAATTCAGACCAGCTATGCCCCTTGCATGGAGAGAGGCTGAAATTGTTCTGTTTTGAAGACGAGCAGCCCATTTGTGTCATCTGTTACACATCAAAGACGCATAAAAACCATGCGTGTTCTCCAATTGAGGAAACTGTGTTAGACTTAAAGGTGAAGGCTTTTTCCCCCTTATCACAGCAGTCCTGAAATAATTATTTAGAAAAAGTGCATGGTGCATATCAGTTGGCACTATGTTTAAATTAGGTTGAGATTTAAATGAAAGCTATTCACAAATGTTGTTTTGTCATGCAGAGGGAAATGAGAGATGGAATTTCCACATTTCATCAAAACCTGAAAATCCTACAGCAAACAAAAAATGACCTCCAAAACACTGCCACTCAAATACAGGTACTCTATGGACAATAAATTGATCAATATGATAAATTATCCTTGTACAGCAGTCTCATCTTAGGGCTGAGCTACACCAGGCGCGTAACTGAAGCGTTCCGTTCGCGTTGCGTCTGCTGCAACAATTAGCTTCCATTATAATCAATGGAAGTAGCTACACCAGACGTGACAGTGGGGCGTACATTCGGAAAAAATAGACCATTCATCTAAAATGGATTTTACGCGTCGCGAACGGAGCGCTTCAGTTACGCGCCTGGTGTAGCTCATACCTTACCATGTGTGTTTCCAGAACCAGGCACAATATTCGGAGGTACAGATCATTCAGGAGTTTGAAAAACTTCACCATGTCCTCCGCAAGGAGGAGGAAGCCAAGCTTCTGGCCCTGAGAGAGGAACAGGAGCAGTTATACAGACAAGTGGAGAACAGAATCAAGAAGGTTTATGGAGAGATTGCTACTTTGCTAGAAACTATTGATACAATAAAAAGGGAAATGGAATCCAACCACATCCTTTTTCTACAGGTAGGAATTAACTGGTTCATGGATCAAAGTTAGTTGTCAATAATGGCAGTGGTAAAGTTAGATGTCAATAAATAACCAGGTTTGTTTCTTTTTCAGAAATACTATTCAAATGCATACAGGTATGTCACATTCTGTCTGTTGGCCATTTTTATTGCCTAAATGAAATACAGACTCAGAGTAGGCCTATGTGTTAACTGTCTTGCAGACTCAAATATACAACACCAGAGTCGGAGGACTTATCAGGTGCCCTAATGGACAAACGCATTTGCTCTCTGAATCACAAGCTATTGTTGCCATCATTTTATTCAGACGG
Source organism: Alosa pseudoharengus (assembly GCF_046254945.1). Classification (NCBI taxonomy): domain Eukaryota; kingdom Metazoa; phylum Chordata; class Actinopteri; order Clupeiformes; family Clupeidae; genus Alosa; species Alosa pseudoharengus. The sequence continues at coordinate 9,652,175 of NW_027468664.1, forward strand.
TGAGTGCTTCGACACTTTGCTTCGACACTTTTCATCTGCATAATGTATTATCTATAAAAAATGTTTTTTAAAAAAAACGTGAGACAGGTGTATGAATGTCTATTTAGAAGACACACTAGAAATGTCTGTTTCCGTCTCATCAGAGGTTGGTTTCAAACATTTTATGCTAATTATTTTCCCTTTAGGAACAATGACTCTGGACCCAAACACAGCTTCACCCAAGCTCATCATCGCAGACCATCTCGCTTCACTTACATACACAGAGGAGAAGCAAACGGTACCTGATAACCCAGAGCGGTTTCAAATTGGCGTGCTGGGATCAAAGGGCTTCACTGCTGGTCGTCACAGCTGGGATGTTGAGGTCGGTGATAATGACAATTGGACCCTTGGAGTGGTGAGGCAGTCAATCAAGCGGAATCAGTACCTGAAAATGCAACCAGTGAGTGGATTGTGGAGCATCCGCTTCATCAGTGGGAAGTACAGGGCTGGAGTCAAGGCTCGGACCGAGCTCAAAGTAGCCGAGAGACCTACAGTCATCAGAGTCTTACTGGATTACGAGCGTGGGGAGGTGTCATTCTCAAATCCATCTGCAAATATGAGTTTGTACAGCTTCACTGATGTGTTTACCGAGAAAATGTATCCCTACTTCAACACTACAAGTTTGAAATGTCCACTGCGCCTGTTTCCCCTAACAGTCTGATAAAGCAAATGAACTTCATTTTTGTATCACTACAGTAAATAACTAAATGGATGTTGAGTGTGAAAGTTGTCAAGATCACTTGTTGGAACTCAGTTGGAAAACCAAGTGTAAATTCAGTGTAAAATGACCCGCCCTGGGGCCGTATTCACAAAGCCTTTTATCTTACCACTAGGAGTACTCCTAAATCGCACTAAAAGATTTTAGCTAGGAGTTTTCTCTTAAAAGTTATTCACAAAGCCTTTCAGACCTACTCTTAGTAAGGAAAAATGACAACTCCTAAACTAAGAGTGAGTCTTCGTTGCTATGGATGACGTCATTACTCATGCACGAGCTTGACTGAAGTGACCACCTTGATTGGCTGATGATTGTAACGCGGGAATGATTCCAAACACCTCCCTTACGATGATGAGTGACAGGTGACAGGTCTGAAAATGCGTGCGCTACACAAGTAGTTCGAAGGACGGAAGATGATGAATAACTGAACAAAAAGGCCTAGCCTAAATGAATAAAAAGTAAGGCAAAACAAATAGCCTACAGTAGTAGCCTAATGAAACATAGCCTACGGACTGTTGCAGTATCTTTGCAACATTATTAAATTAATCTGTCACATATGCCTACGTTTGCAAAGAGGAGAACATTTTAATTTGATTCACAATGAAACGTTACATTTAATTTACATGTTAACAATGAGTAGTTTTGGTTGTTGTTGGTGGCGTTATTGCATCCCTTTTATGAATGCAAAATTGTTCCCTCGCGATTGGAAGCTCCTGTTGCCGAATAGGCTACGCATTTCAAAACATCGCAACGTGAAATGCCACAAAAAGCTGTTTGTGAATAGGTCTTAGTGAGTTAGGAGTCCTCTCGACTTCTTTTAAGCTGTCCCAGACTTAGGTGCTACTTTTAGGTCTAAAATGCTTTGTGAATTTGTGGGGGCAGCCGTGGCCTACTGGTTAGCGCTTCGGACATGTTACCGGAGGGTTGCCGGTTCGAACTCCGACCAGTAGGCAGCTGAAGTGCCCTTGAGCAAGGCACCTAACCCCTCACTGCTCCCCGAGCGCCGCTGTTGTTGCAGGCAGCTCACTGCGCCGGGATTAGTGTGTGCTTCACCTCACTGTGTGTACACTGTGTGCTGAGTGTGTTTCACTAATTCACGGATTGGGATAAATGCAGAGACCAAATTTCCCTCACGGGATCAAAAGAGTATATATAATTATACTAATACTTACTTTTAGTGAAAAAATTAGGAGTCCTAAAGTTAGGAGTGACACGCCCATTATTTTTAGGAGTTGCTCCTAAATTCGCCACTTAGGAGCTACTTTTAGCCTTAAAATTCTTTGTGAATATGGCCCCTGTTGTATAAGCTCACCACATGCAGCCCACCGGAAAAAGAATGAGACATTTGGGACAACATAGGCCAAGTTATAGACAGCTTAAAGCAGACCCATGGGGGCATCAAGACGGAAACTGAAAGTAACTCCCCACTGCCCCATGGGTCTGCTTTAAAGGGACACCAGGCAAGCCTGATGCTTTTTCTCTACGAAACTCCCCCTCGCTCGGTCTGAAGCTCTTTTCCTTTTCTTTGCATCTTCCGTCAAGGGTTTTCGCTGCTTCTTTGCCGGCTCTGCCATTATACACACGTTTGCAACAATCGCTAGCGTTTCGTTAGCCTCCCTCTGTGCTGTGGATGCAGGATGGAAACTGAAACTGCTTCGGTCGCCGGGTACGATACACTGAACTTGCAAGCGGGATATTCTTCCTACAGGCAGTAGGGGCGGGCGAGAGAGTCTTCATTCGCCCTGTAATGAGTCATTTAACCATATACCGACTTACGAAGATGAGTAATTAACACGAAAACGTTGCCTGGTGTCCCTTTAAGCTGCCTGTCCATAACTTGGCCTATGTTGTCCCAAATTGTTTCATTCTTTTTCCTATAATTAAAATTATCATTTTCTGAGTGTTTATTTAGCTGGGGTCAAATTGACCCCAAGGATAAAGAGTGTCGGTAAGATTTGAGGATAACACAAGGGTTAAGGTGATGCTCACATGGTTCTTCAGTATGGCCCATCTTTGGGTGGAGGCTAAAAATAACGTGCATAGCTTTTGCAGGACACCAAAGTAACTTATAAAATCAACAGATCCCTTAGCAGCATCACACACACCTAAATTCAATGTACGTACCCCACATGGCACAAACAGAGCTCAGGGATTCTTTTCTAAGAGCCTGGCTTGAACTCCTTCATTGTTGCCTTTCATGTTTGTCCCGTCATATGACTGTCCTCTGCAGTCTTCAAAAGGAATCATGTCTCGTCAGGATCATGGATGCCAAGTGCTGTCCTGTGGACTCCTCTGCTTCCAAAAGTCCCATAAAATGTTCTCTGATATTGGGTTTCTTCATTAGTGACACCACTCTAATGACCACTGACAACTGTTCTATGTGGCTTATATCTGGGGTGCAGTCCAGAATTACTGAAAAAAACCTGATGTCATCCACTATAGCAGATATGGTTTTGCTGCTCAACAAATCAATCAGCTCATTCTGCTCATGATAGCCTATAGGTAGCTGTTGTGACTTGCTGTTCCTCTTACGACACGGTGTTTCATAATGGGATCAACCTGGCCATAAGTTCAACCTCTTAGAGAAAATTCCCATTTGATGGCATGAACAGTGTTTCTGTGTGTCCTCTTAGAGCCAAATTTCAAACTGCCAGTGACTGCACGATAGCAGTGAGACGTGTCAGCACTACTCTCCATATTGCTCTCACAGCCTCCAGAAGTGCCATCGCCTGCTTATCGATAGCTTCCCCACTTTTTAACCTCACTGACAGTTCCTTCCATAAATGCAATTGAGGTGTTCTGGACTGTTTTCATGTGATGTGAGGAAAGCGCTCACATGTTTCTAATTTGCCATTCCTGCACTTGTTAAATGAATGAATTATTAAATGTTGCTCTTGGAAAACAATTTGCAGCAGAAGCAAAAGAGTCTGTAGTTCTTCATTGAACACATCAGCCAACTTCTTGCCATCTTTTCACCACTTACTAATGTCTTCTTAAAATATTGGTGGTGGGAACTTCTCCCATCACTCTCATTCTTACGGAAAACAAAGCAAGGTGGCACCTCACTTGGTCCTCTGCAAACCAGCTCAGTCCGAATCCTGTCAGTCAGAGTTGAGGGCCAGTTAGCTATTTTTATAGGCTGCCACATTTCCCTGATTGACTAGGCCTATGGTAATTAGCATAATTACTGATTGCAATACTCTGATTCTTGAATTTAGAAGAAGTGTCGTGGCACACTCAGAACTTCAATATGCAATAATTTTATTAGACCAACGTTTCGCTTGCGCCTTCATCAGGGTCATTTTCACATACAACACCATGAAAATATTATAATATGTTTACATTACATACTTACATTATTATAACGTAAACATATTTATAATATTTTCATGGTGTGTTCATAAGTGTATGTCTTCCATGTCTGCACCACTGATCAAAACTACACTGTGTTGCAGCAGCAAGAGCCTGTGTTTTGTCATGTGGATTTGTGAATGGACTCCTGACACCCCCCCGATTAACACCTTTACACCTGTCCAATCAAGAGACTCATGTGTAACATAAAGGAATCCAGAATGACTTGTGTTGTATGTGAAAATGACCCTGATGAAGGCGCAAGCCGAAACGTTGGTCTAATAAAATTATTGCATATTAAAGTTCTGAGTGTGCCACGACACTTCTTCTAAATTCAAGGCTTATTTACCATCGTGAGCACCTCACAAGGTGTGCGTTTACCATCATCAAACAAATACTCTGATTCTAAAACACATAGGGCAGGTACAGCGAATGGAAGTTCCAAAGCAAAAGTGTAGGAGTGCTTAAATCATTGAGTAGCCTACTGGGAAACACAATACACAAATGAAGTGTTGAACAAACATGTAAATGTGCAAATGTACAAGGTAGTGCAATAAATGCATCCAGATTACCATCCATGTCCATTTCCTATGATGCCATACATTACATTTCAAGTTAAAAACTGCAGCAGTAACTGTAAAAGTACATAACCGTTCAGTTGATATATGTTCAGCTATGTATTTATCTGTAGGCCACATGTCAAAAGCAAGTATGTTTATTATGCTTATTTATATATGCTGTTTCACCCTTTCATTTAGGCCATTACAATATGAAGACTGAAATTATAACAGGATAGTGACACTACATGGATCTTGTGCAAAATCTTACCTTGTGTAAACAGGGTTAATTTAATCATCGACCAAAAACTGGGCAGGGCCTGTTATAGCCTATCAATGATAAAAAGAGCTGGTTTATCCAGAAACGAAACTGAAACTGTGACGGTTTGTCTCGACAGCCACAAGCAAACTGGAAACTGTCCCCATGGCTGATCAACTCACTCTGTGTGAAGACAACCTTGCCTGCCCAATATGCTGTGATATCTTCAGGGACCCTGTGACACTGAAGTGTAGTCACAGCTTCTGTCAGGAGTGCTTGCAGAAGTACTGGCAGGATCTGGATGTTCTGCTGTGTCCTGTTTGCAGGAAGGAGTGTTCGTCCGAGGAGCCCTTATTGAGTCTACCCTTCAAAAGTCTCTGTGAGTCTGTCAAAAGAAGAAACAGGGCTGTTCAACCAGACCAGCTATGCCCCTTGCATGAAGAGAAGCTTAAATTGTTCTGTTTTGATGACAAGCAGCTTATTTGTGTCATCTGCCACACATCAAAAAAGCATAAAAATCATGTGTGTTCTCCAATTGAGGAAGCTGTGGAGGACTTAAAGGTGAGGATTTTTTCTGTCACCCTTTGAGCAGCACACCACTGCACTGAAATGAGTTCATTATGAGTTATTTATAACTTTTAGCTGCATATCAGGTAAAGTTTAATTATCATATTCATTTTTGTCATGTATTTATTTGTGATTAATCTTTGTAATTTAAATGCAGAAGGAAATGGAAGACGGAATTTCCTATTTTCATCAAAGCCTGAACATCCTGAAGCAAACAAAATGTGACCTTGAAAACATGGCCACTCACATAGAGGTAGTACACTATTTGGACAATAAACTAAACTAGACAGGATTAACTAGACAAATGATCTCTATATAACAGTGTCATCTTGATTTATGTTTCCAGACTCAGGCACAATCAGCAGAGCTGCAGATAATTCAGGACTTTGAAAAATGTTATCAGTTCCTCCGCAAGGAAGAAGAAGCCAAACTTGTGGCCCTGAGAGAGGAAAAGGAGCAGAAACACAGAGACATGGAGAGCAGAATAGAAAGGGTGCATGGAGAGATTACTACTTTGTCAGAAACTATTGACAGAGTAAAACTTCAAATGGAATCCGATGACATCCTGTTTCTGCAGGTAGACTTTTATTCAACTGACTACTTGACCAAAATCAGATGTTAATATTGGATGTTTGTATTGGTCATACAAAGAAAGGGCAGATTTTACCTGTCAAAATTGTTCTGGTTCTGACAAAACTGCATTCTACATACATGTGTAATTTTCTTTTTCAGAACTACTATTCAAATCCCGAGAGGTATGTCTTGTTCGTTCTCCTGCCAACTTTTACTGCCTTAAGGTAATACACAGACTCAGTGTGCATCATGAACTATCTTCCAGACTCAAATGCTCAACACCAGAATCAGAGGATTTGTCAGGTGCCCTGATCGACATGGCCAAACACGTCTACTCTCTGAATCATGAGCTGTGGTTGCAGTCATTTCATCAAGCCTGTGAGTGCTTGTACATTTTTTTTCATGAAATCAAATATTATGCTTCAGTCATTTACTATTGCAAAATCCTCTCTGCATTTTTAATTACTTTCAATAAAGCACCTGATAAATACTGTAGGAGCATAGCTGTAAACATTTGTTGTACCAGTCCAATTATTCCAGGCAGTAGTCAACTTTTAACTTCGTGTGGTACAAAATACTGGTATCAAGTTAAAATGGCTGTTTCCTGAATCTATGGCTGAATGTGCCATAAATTATGATTCCCTCCCTAAAGGCTCAATGACTCTGGACCCAAACACGGCTTCATCCAAGCTCATCATTGCCGACCATCTCGCTTCACTTACATACACAGAGGAGAAGCAAACGGTACCTGATAACCCAGAGCGGTTTCACATTGGCGTGCTGGGATCAAAGGGCTTCACTGCTGGTCGTCACAGCTGGGATGTTGAGGTCGGTGATAATGACAATTGGACCCTTGGAGTGGTGAGACAGTCAATCAAACGGAAGCAACTTGTAAAAATGCAGCCGGATAGTGGATTGTGGAGCATCCGCTTCATCAGTGGGAAGTACAGGGCTGGAGTCAAGGCTCGGACCGAGCTCAAAGTAGCCGAGAGACCTACAGTCATCAGAGTCCTACTGGATTACGAGCGTGGGGAGGTGTCATTCTCAGATCCATCTGCAAATATGACTTTGTACAGCTTCACTGATGTGTTTACCGAGAAAATGTACCCCTACTTCAACACTACAAGTTTGAAATGTCCACTGCGCCTGTTTCCCCTAACAGTCTGATAAAGCAAATGAACTTCATTTTTGTATCACTACAGTAAATAACTAAATGGATGTTGAGTGTGAAAGTTGTCAAGATCACTTGTTGGAACTCAGTTGGAAAACCAAGTGTAAATTAAGTGTAAAATGACCCGCCCTGGGGCCGTATTCACAAAGCCTTTTATCTTACCACTAGGAGTACTCCTAAATCGCACTAAAAGATTTTAGCTAGGAGTTTTCTCTTAAAAGTTATTCACAAAGCCTTTCAGACCTACTCTTAGTAAGGAAAAATGACAACTCCTAAACTAAGAGTGAGTCTTCGTTGCTATGGATGACGTCATTACTCATGCACGAGCTTGACTGAAGTGACCACCTTGATTGGCTGATGATTGTAACGCGGGAATGATTCCAAACACCTCCCTTACGATGATGAGTGACAGGTGACAGGTCTGAGAATGCGTGCGCTACACAAGTAGTTCGAAGGACGGAAGATGATGAATAACTGAACAAAAAGGCCTAGCCTAAATGAATAAAGAGTAAGGCAAAACAAATAGCCTACAGTAGTAGCCTAATGAAACATAGCCTACGGACTGTTGCAGTATCTTTGCAACATTATTAAATTAATCTGTCATATATGCCTACGTTTGCAAAGAGGAGAACATTTTAATTTGATTCACAATGAAACGTTACATTTAATTTACATGTTAACAATGAGTAGTTTTGGTTGAATGCAAAATTTTATGAATGCAAAATTGTTCCCTCGCGATTGGAAGCTCCTGTTGCCGCATAGGCTACGCATTTCAAAACATCGCAACGTGAAATGCCACAAAAAGCTGTTTGTGAATAGGTCTTAGTGAGTTAGGAGTCCTCTCGACTTCTTTTAAGCTGTCCCAGACTTAGGTGCTACTTTTAGGTCTAAAATGCTTTGTGAATTTGTGGGGGCAGCCGTGGCCTACTGGTTAGCGCTTCGGACATGTTACCGGAGGGTTGCCGGTTCGAACTCCGACCAGTAGGCACAGCTGAAGTGCCCTTGAGCAAGGCACCTAACCCCTCACTGCTCCCCGAGCGCCGCTGTTGTTGCAGGCAGCTCACTGCGCCGGGATTAGTGTGTGCTTCACCTCACTGTGTGTAGGCTACACTGTGTGCTGAGTGTGTTTCACTAATTCACGGATTGGGATAAATGCAGAGACCAAATTTCCCTCACGGGATCAAAAGAGTATATATAATTATACCAATACTTACTTTTAGTGAAAAAATTAGGAGTCCTAAAGTTAGGAGTGACACGCCCATTATTTTTAGGAGTTGCTCCTAAATTCGCCACTTAGGAGCTACTTTTAGCCTTAAAATTCTTTGTGAATATGGCCCCTGTTGTATAAGCTCACCACATGCAGCCCACCGGAAAAATAATGAGACATTTGGGACAACATAGGCCAAGTTATAGACAGCTTAAAGCAGACCCATGGGGCATCAAGACGGAAACTGAAAGTAACTCCCCACTGCCCCATGGGTCTGTTTTAAAGGGACACCAGGCAAGCCTGATGCTTTTTCTCTACGAAACTCCCCCTCGCTCGGTCTGAAGCTCTTTTCCTTTTCTTTGCATCTTCCGTCAAGGGTTTTCGCTGCTTCTTTGCCGGCTCTGCCATTATACACACGTTTGCAACAATCGCTAGCGTTTCGTTAGCCTCCCTCTGTGCTGTGGATGCAGGATGGAAACTGAAACTGCTTCGGTCGCCGGGTACGATACACTGAACTTGCAAGCGGGATATTCTTCCTACAGGCAGTAGGGGCGGGCGAGAGAGTCTTCATTCGCCCTGTAATGAGTCATTTAACCATATACCGACTTACGAAGATGAGTAATTAACACGAAAACGTTGCCTGGTGTCCCTTTAAGCTGCCTGTCCATAACTTGGCCTATGTTGTCCCAAATTGTTTCATTCTTTTTCCTATAATTAAAATTATAATTTTCTGAGTGTTTATTTAGCTGGGGTCAAATTGACCCCAAGGATAAAGAGTGTCGGTAAGATTTGAGGATAACACAAGGGTTAAGGTGATGCTCACATGGTTCTTCAGTATGGCCCATCTTTGGGTGGAGGCTAAAAATAACGTGCATAGCTTTTGCAGGACACCAAAGTAACTTATAAAATCAACAGATCCCTTAGCAGCATCACACACACCTAAATTCAATGTACGTACCCCACATGGCACAAACAGAGCTCAGGGATTCTTTTCTAAGAGCCTGGCTTGAACTCCTTTATTGTTGCCTTTCATGTTTGTCCCGTCATATGACTGTCCTCTGCAGTCTTCAAAAGGAATCATGTCTCGTCAGGATCATGGATGCCAAGTGCTGTCCTGTGGACTCCTCTGCTTCCAAAAGTCCCATAAAATGTTCTCTGATATTGGGTTTCTTCATTAGTGACACCACTCTAATGACCACTGACAACTGTTCTATGTGGCTTATATCTGGGGTGCAGAATTACTGAAAAAAACCTGATGTCATCCACTATAGCAGATATGGTTTTGCTGCTCAACAAATCAATCAGCTCATTCTGCTCATGATAGCCTATAGGTAGCTGTTGTGACTTGCTGTTCCTCTTACGACACGGTTAAGGTGATCTTTCATAATGGGATCAACCTGGCCATAAGTTCAACCTCTTAGAGAAAATTCCCATTTGATGGCATGAACAGTGTTTCTGTGTGTCCTCTTAGAGCCAAATTTCAAACTGCCAGTGACTGCACGATAGCAGTGAGACGTGTCAGCACTACTCTCCATATTGCTCTCACAGCCTCCAGAAGTGCCATCGCCTGCTTATCGATAGCTTCCCCACTTTTTAACCTCACTGAAAGTTCCTTCCATAAATGCAATTGAGGTGTTCTGGACTGTTTTCATGTGATGTGAGGAAAGCGCTCACATGTTTCTAATTTGCCATTCCTGCACTTGTTAAATGAATGAATTATTAAATGTTGCTCTTGGAAAACAATTTGCAGCAGAAGCAAAAGAGTCTGTAGTTCTTCATTGAACACATCAGCCAACTTCTTGCCATCTTTTCACCACTTACTAATGTCTTCTTAAAATATTGGTGGTGGGAACTTCTCCCATCACTCTCATTCTTACGGAAAACAAAGCAAGGTGGCACCTCACTTGGTCCTCTGCAAACCAGCTCACCGAATCCTGTCAGTCAGAGTTGAGGGCCAGTTAGCTGGGCCGGTTGACAGAGGCTCATCCTCAGCAGTGGGGCTCAGTGGGGGTTCAGCTCCAGGGATTTCTATCAGACAGCAAATTGACACATTGGCACATAGCAGTGGAACATAACACATAGGAAAAAACTCAGAAATTATCAGAAATATTAAAATTACATTAAATTGCAGTTGTCTTGTCACACACACACCCACAAACATATGCAAAAACCCACATGAAGGCTCATGCTGGGGAGAAGTAGAGGCAAAGAGGTCTTCATCCTCAATATCATTTATTTGTGTAAACTCTCAAACCATACCACTTCAGTTACATAAAAAGAGGAAAGAAGAACTGAGGCGGAAATTATTTGTTAATATCAATTTTTTAATCATTTATTTCATATTGTGACTTTTAATTTAGTCACAAAAAACATTCCATAACAACCTGTCGGTTTTGCACATGGACAAAAAAATCTAAAGCACCATTACCACCAAACATGCAAATGTGCAGCCTGTGAACGGCAGGGACGTTGGACCCCATTTCTGTTAGGGGGTGTGTTGATGGTGTGTGCATGGCACCTACAGTATAGTGCACATGAACACACCCAGGCGTACACCCTTAAAATCACCAGGTCGAACTTCTACAGAGATTTGGGGTATTCTCCCCCAAGAATTTGTTTCTAATTCCGGTTGCTAAACACACCATCTTAAAATAGAAATACTAAAGACTGACCCATCTTCTGTCTGACTCACGTCAAAATGATCCCATGCATTTTTATAGGCTGCCACATTTCCCTGATTGACTAGGCCTATGGTAATTAGCATCATTACTGATTGCAATACTCTGATTCTTGAATTTAGAAGAAGTGTCGTGGCACACTCAGAACTTCAATATGCAATAATTTTATTAGACCAACGTTTCGGCTTGCGCCTTCATCAGGGTCATTTTCACATACAACACCATGAAAATATTATAAATATGTTTACATTACATACTTACATTATTATAACGTAAACATATTTAGAATATTTTCATGGTGTGTTCATAAGTGTATGTCTTCCATGTCTGCACCACTGATCAAAACTACACTGTGTTGCAGCAGCAAGAGCCTGCGTTTTGTCATGTGGATTTGTGAATGGACTCCTGACACCCCCCCGATTAACACCTTTACACCTGTCCAATCAAGAGACTCATGTGTAACATAAAGGAATCCAGAATGACTTGTGTTGTATGTGAAAATGACCCTGATGAAGGCGCAAGCTGAAACGTTGGTCTAATAAAATTATTGCATATTAAAGTTCTGAGTGTGCCACGACACTTCTTCTAAATTCAAGGCTTATTTACCATCGTGAGCACCTCACAAGGTGTGCGTTTACCATCATCAAACAAATACTCTGATTCTAAAACACATAGGGCAGGTACAGCGAATGGAAGTTCCAAAGCAAAAGTGTAGGAGTGCTTAAATCATTGAGTAGCCTACTGGGAAACACAATACACAAATGAAGTGTTGAACAAACATGTAAATGTGCAAATGTACAAGGTAGTGCAATAAATGCATCCAGATTACCATCCATGTCCATTTCCTATGATGCCATACATTACATTTCAAGTTAAAAACTACAGCAGTAACTGTAAAAGTACATAACCGTTCAGTTGATATATGTTCAGCTATGTATTTATCTGTAGGCCACATGTCAAAAGCAAGTATGTTTATTATGCTTATTTATATATGCTGTTTCACCCTTTCATTTAGGCCATTACAATATGAAGACTGAAATTATAACAGGATAGTGAGACTACATGGATCTTGTGCAAAATCTTACCTTGTGTAAACAGGGTTAATTTAATCATCGACCAAAAACTGGGCAGGGCCTGTTATAGCCTATCAATGATAAAAAGAGCTGGTTTATCCAGAAACGAAACTGAAACTGTGACGGTTTGTCTCGACAGCCACAAGCAAACTGGAAACTGTCCCCATGGCTGATCAACTCACTCTGTGTGAAGACAACCTTGCCTGCCCAATATGCTGTGATATCTTCAGGGACCCTGTGACACTGAAGTGTAGTCACAGCTTCTGTCAGGAGTGCTTGCAGAAGTACTGGCAGGATCTGGATGTTCTGCTGTGTCCTGTTTGCAGGAAGGAGTGTTCGTCCGAGGAGCCCTTATTGAGTCTACCCTTCAAAAGTCTCTGTGAGTCTGTCAAAAGAAGAAACAGGGCTGTTCAACCAGACCAGCTATGCCCCTTGCATGAAGAGAAGCTTAAATTGTTCTGTTTTGATGACAAGCAGCTTATTTGTGTCATCTGCCACACATCAAAAAAGCATAAAAATCATGTGTGTTCTCCAATTGAGGAAGCTGTGGAGGACTTAAAGGTGAGGATTTTTTCTGTCACCCTTTGAGCAGCACACCACTGCACTGAAATGAGTTCATTATGAGTTATTTATAACTTTTAGCTGCATATCAGGTAAAGTTTAATTATCATATTCATTTTTGTCATGTATTTATTTGTGATTAATCTTTGTAATTTAAATGCAGAAGGAAATGGAAGACGGAATTTCCTATTTTCATCAAAGCCTGAACATCCTGAAGCAAACAAAATGTGACCTTGAAAACATGGCCACTCACATAGAGGTAGTACAGTATTTGGACAATAAACTAAACTAGACAGGATTAACTAGACAAATTATCTCTATATAACAGTGTCATCTTGATTTATGTTTCCAGACTCAGGCACAATCAGCAGAGCTGCAGATAATTCAGGACTTTGAAAAATGTTATCAGTTCATCCGCAAGGAAGAAGAAGCCAAACGTGTGGCCCTGAGAGAGGAAAAGGAGCAGAAACACAGAGACATGGAGAGCAGAATAGAAAGGGTGCATGGAGAGATTACTACTTTGTCAGAAACTATTGACAGAGTAAAACTTCAAATGGAATCCGATGACATCCTGTTTCTGCAGGTAGACTTTTATTCAACTGACTACTTGACCAAAATCAGATGTTAATATTGGATGTTTGTATTGGTCATACAAAGAAAGGGCAGATTTTACCTGTCAAAATTGTTCTGGTTCTGACAAAACTGCATTCTACATACATGTGTAATTTTCTTTTTCAGAACTACTATTCAAATCCCGAGAGGTATGTCTTGTTCGTTCTCCTGCCAACTTTTACTGCCTTAAGGTAATACACAGACTCAGTGTACATCATGAACTATCTTCCAGACTCAAATGCTCAACACCAGAATCAGAGGATTTGTCAGGTGCCCTGATCGACATGGCCAAACACGTCTACTCTCTGAATCATGAGCTGTGGTTGCAGTCATTTCATCAAGCCTGTGAGTGCTTGTACATTTTTTCATGAAATCAAATATTATGCTTCAGTCATTTACTATTGCAAAATCCTCTCTGCATTTTTAATTACTTTCAATAAAGCACCTGATAAATACTGTAGGAGCATAGCTGTAAACATTTGTTGTACCAGTCCAATTATTCCAGGCAGTAGTCAACTGTTAACTTCGTGTGGTACAAAATACTGGTATCAAGTTAAAATGGCTGTTTCCTGAATCTATGGCTGAATGTGCCATAAATTATGATTCCCTCCCTAAAGGCTCAATGACTCTGGACCCAAACACGGCTTCATCCAAGCTCATCATTGCCGACCATCTCGCTTCACTTACATACACAGAGGAGAAGCAAACAGTACCTGATAACCCAGAGCGATTTCAAACTGGCGTACTGGCATCAAAGGGCTTCACTGCTGGTCGTCACAGCTGGGATGTTGAGGTCGGTGATAATGACAATTGGACCCTTGGAGTGGTGAGACAGTCAATTAAACGGAAGCAACTTGTAAAAATGCAGCCGGATAGTGGATTGTGGAGCATCCGCTTCATCAGTGGGAAGTACAGGGCTGGAGTCAAGGCTCGGACCGAGCTCAAAGTAGCCGAGAGACCTACAGTCATCAGAGTCCTACTGGATTACGAGCGTGGGGAGGTGTCATTCTCAGATCCATCTGCAAGTACCACTTTGTATAGCTTCACTAATGTGTTCAAAGAGAAACTGTTCCCCTACTTCAACACTACAAGTTTGAAATGTCCACTGCGCCTTTGTGTTCCATAACAGTTTGAAAGAGTTAATAGAGATTGTGTCACTACTGTAATAAATGATTGAATAGATAAACAAGTTCTGTCTTGTCACTTTTAAATGAGCCAAGTAGGCTTTCTCCATAATGCTCTACAGATTTATGCCTCTCAGTTTACTCATGGCGAGGGAATGCAATGTCCATTGTGCCTATTTTACAGTATGAAAAAAAAACAAATAAACTTAAAGTCATTTTTGTATCACTACAATAAATAATTAAATGGATCATTACAATGATGTGAGTGTGAATGTTGTCAATATCACTTGGAACACCATTTATCTTTGAATCTTTCTTTTTAATGTGCAAACTTAAATGTTTCCATCATGGGGAGGGGGGGTTCTACAAACACTGATCCATTTTTCTAATAAGCAAATAAAAAATGAACTTAGTTACTTAAGAACTATTTAAAGTGAGACCAGTTGACCGGTTGGTGAGAGTAGAGAGCTCACTGGCGCCGATGCCATGGTTTCACCAAATAGGGACTTTGGGATACTCATTAAACCCAGAACTAAATTGAGAAAAGATTAACTGATTAACTGTTCCTGGTGTAGCTTTAGATTGTAAGAGAGAAATGGAGGGATTGAATTATATGGATCTAGTAAGAGGCCAACCGCGTTTGGCATACGAGAAAGTGGAGGTATGTTTTTTGTGGCATGTCAGAATTGCTGTATTTTCATAGGTTTTCTTTTATGTGACTGATGACAATAGAACATTCTTTAAAAAAATATGTTACATCTTCAAAATAAGCCTTCAATTCTGACACAATGTAGTCTTCATCTACAAGCTTATTATATAGGGATTGTCAAAGTCTAAGCCAAAATTAAGTTATGTGTACATTTAGTGACTGTACACTCATTGGCCTGTAGATGGTGGTGCACACATATACACACGCGCACACACACACAGGTACGCACATACCATCAGTACCGGCAATTACAACGGCCGATACATAATTACAAATTCAGTAGGATTAAAGGAAAAACAAATATTCATCATAATAATTTGGCTGCATTTCCAGTATTGGCGTCACATAGTCGTTTGTCCACCAGATGGCGCATCGTTGCAGTGAGACATAATTTTGTTGGAAATTAATCTAAAGTGGGTTGGAAAGACACTACGCTTCATACAAGGACAAGACTGTAGTTTACCGCAGAGAACGTCTAATAAGGGTAGGATGATTTCTGCATGACATGTAATTCCCATTTCTTCTTGAAGCCGAAATAAATCTGTGAATGTTTATCAGACATGCTTGGTTTTTACTGCAGGTAGGCTACGTTAATCTTAAATTATATCAATAGCCTAGAGTAGGTAAAATAATGTTACCGTTAGCATTGGTTGAGTGATAGAGGCCAATTTGATTATTGATGTATTTGTAGAAAATCATAAATGCGGTTATAGGCTACCAAGAAAATTGATAACAACACTAATTGCATCTTTAGACTGTCATCTCATTTGCTTAGGCCTATAACCATAACCTAGGCTACTAACAGGAGCTAAGTGAGTTAGCCACAACACGTTCGCTACGTGATGGTTTTCTAATGGAAAATATAGGCTACCTGAAGATAACCTGATGATGCATCCTAAACACCGGGCTGGGACATTTAGCTCAAAGTCTCAAAAAGCATTTGAGTCAATGTTCATTCCCAAACTAGCCTGGGTGCCATTCCGAACTTAGTCCCGCCCACAACGTTTGATTGAGTATGACTACGTCAGGCTATTCCCAAACACCCATATAGGCTACTTCAATCTAGAGGTCTGCACTCCCGCGGTAAACCCGCGGGTCCTGGCGCAAAAGAGTGCGGTGCGGCGCGGGACAACTTTTGAAAGCTCTTTGCGGGAGCGGGCGGGATGAGAGAGGTGCGTTCGCGGGTGCGGGACAAAATGATGATTCACTGCACTCCCGCAAATTAAATATGTGCGTAAAAAACTGGATGTTCTGTTAGGCAGCATTAAAAAAACGGGGTTTAAGCATAACTGACGGATAGTAGCCTAGCCTAAGCCTATAGCCTATATTGTCGTTTACGTGGGTTCAATTTGTTCCTGCTGCTCATTGTCAAAACTCGAAATCGAAAGCATGACAGAGGAAGAGGGTACCAGACGAGGCCTACTTCAGTTGTTAGTCTACATTCAGAACCAAGAACCAAGAAACTGACATCTGGAGTCTTTCTCAGGTGTGTGTGCTCCTTCCGTGAGACAGAAATGAAAAATGAAAAACTGAAATCTCTCCTGCATGCGGGCTTAAGCGGGCGGGAGCGGGACATCATGTTACAGATGCGGGCGGGAGCGGGACTAAAAATGACACATTAATGCGGGAGCGGGCAGGAGCGGGACAGAATATTGCGGGAGCGGGCGGGCGCGGGACTGAAAAATCAGTCCCGCGCAGACCTCTACTTCAATCCTCTATTTTCAAAGGTGATTCAAGTAAGGAAGAGCATGGCTCAAAGTAAAGTAACTAGGACTGAAACTACATAAATTCGTCAAAGTGAATAATTTGTGTCAACTCGCCGCAATGTAGATTTATTAACGCACCCGTGATCTAGGCCTACATCTCCATTTAAACCAAATGTTTTAGAGCGCACGTTGAGAGATGTATCCAGGGCAGGGCTGTACCTACTAGGGGTGTAAAGATTAACCGATACGTATCGGTATCCGTTTTTAACGTGTAAGATACGGCTACATCGATATGTGAAGCCCCGTATCGGAATAAAACTGAAATGAACCGGTCGTTATATCGATTTACTTGTTACAAATCGGTTCATAACCTTTTCTGCTCGCTCAGACTCTGATTTACGTTGCAAGCAGCGCGTTCATCCCACTTCCTGTTTTGAAACTACACGTGGCACGGATTTGTGGGTAATGAAGTTCGTTTTGGGCTATACTCATTGCCCAAAGTAGACAAAGGACTTCATTACCCATACATCTACTGCAATTTAAGCACGTGACAACTCGCACTCTGTCGTTGTTTGACAGATTTTACTCTTTTGTTTGTCAAAATCCAGCGCGAAATTAAACACTTACTATAGCATTCCTAAACGGCAACGATAGTCTGTAGAGTAGCCTTACGTTTGATGAAGGGATTTCCTTAATGTTAAAGAATAATTTGGCCCTTGCTGCTAAAACGATGTACAAATTATTATTATTTTGTTCATATTCACTCAGACTTGGAACAAAATAGGCCCAGTTCATTGATATGTAGGCCTATGTTGTTCTAGCTATGAGAAAAGGCCAAGATTGTCTTAAGCACCGTTTTATTTTATTTCGGTATTGTCTTACCTCAACAATAGGCTACAGCTCCTTGAAAACAATCAGATATAACTCTATAAAATCTATAAAGTCTATAAAAATGTATTTTTATGTTGTTCTGGCTGCTTTGTTTGGCTGAAATGTAGACTATTCTTTTTTCATTTCAATACAATATATGATACAAACCTCAGTTTAGATAATCATATTCACACATTTGTTTTTGCCTATTTGACATGACCATGATAATTTATAATATAAAATTAATTTGCGCCTTAAGCAAATGATAAAAAATCTTTCAGAATGCTTTCCATTCTTCAACTGCATCGAACTGCATCGAATCGCATCGCATCGAATCGTACTGAATCGTTTTTTATGAACATGTATCTTTTCTTGTATCGAATCGTGCCCATGTATCTAGATGTGAATCGTATCGTCTTTTACATGAGAGATTCACACCCCTAGTACCTACACATATTTGTTGCACGTGCTACAAAAATCATTCTTTGCGATGGATGATTTAGTACCAACGTTACACCGGTCCAATACAGTTTTGCCTATGGCTATACCGTGAGACTGAGACGTTTTTTGTTTGTTCGAAGTGCGTGTTTAGGGTGTGAGAGGGGAGTCGATGTGCTTTGATTCCAGCTTGGTAGTAGTAGTCTATGCCAGTGTTTCCCAAAGTCTGGGTCGCGACCTACGGGTGGGTCGCAGGAGATTTTATTTGGGTCGCCTGCGTTGTGTTATAGGCCTAACTGATACCATATGTTATTTGATACCAGGAAAGCTAAGTTTTCTATTAGGATGTAGATTGTTAACTACCACAGTCACGGTTTTGTCATAAAAACTCATGAAACTGGGGGACGAACGCATCGCAGAGGGGGTGCGAGCATGGATATCTACCTCTCAAAATGAAACCGTTCTGTGGGGCGCCTGCCATGTACGTCGCAGTTGCAAACTGCAAGGGACATGAATCCGCCTATTTGCCAGAACATTAATAGATACCAGCTCCTCAACTTTACCGATTAAAATCTAGTGAACGTGCTGTCCAGGGACGTGCACAGGAATTTTAAGGGGCAGTTGCTCTGACCT
Source organism: Alosa pseudoharengus (assembly GCF_046254945.1). Lineage (NCBI taxonomy): Eukaryota > Metazoa > Chordata > Actinopteri > Clupeiformes > Clupeidae > Alosa > Alosa pseudoharengus. The sequence continues at coordinate 9,671,018 of NW_027468664.1, forward strand.
GAAAAAAGGGCAACCCCCCCCCCCCCCCAAAAAAAAAAAAAAACAACTCACGGGCTATATGCAGGACTGAGAATAACAGCGTCTTTTTCAAAATATATAAAGAAGTAAAACACTGAAATACAGCACTCAATCACCTTAACTTATCATTATTATTTTAATGCCCACTAGTATTTATGTTCTGCTCAGGCAAGATCTTTGAAATGACCTCTAAAATAGCCTATGTTTTTTTAGATTACAATGATTTAGCATGCAGCTCTTTAACCCTGTACTTTCTAGCATGATCCTCTCATCTCATATTTGGTGATCATCACTTAGGCCTACCTTAGGCCTCTGTGCCTCCTCCTTGTCCACATTTTCCTCACATAGTCTGGAGGCTTGTGATCTTAAATGTAATGTAATTATGAAACAATGCCATTAGTAGGCTAAAATATGAGTCTGATTAATTAATCAATTTGTCTACACAGTGTCATGTCATCTTTATCACAGTGCAAAGTCTCTGTCTCACCTGCTGATTGGCTTTTTCCCAGCCAACCCTGCAGTGATTGCTGCCTCTCTGAATTGTCTCTCCCTCTCCTGAATATGACTCTTTTCAGTGGGCATCTTGGCTTCAAACAATACCCAAAATACTAGTGATAGGATTTAGGTATTTAACCATTTTGAATAAAATATTTAATGTGATGCATTACTTCCATCATTCATTCTTCTTGCTAAAACGAAATGTGAGAAACTATCAGCAGACATGTTTGCCTAATGCCTACCAAAATAATAGTAGCTAGCCTATAGGCTACAGTATGTGATAACGGCAGGGCCGTAGTCACCATAGACTTTGGGGGGGACGTGTCCCCCCCAATATTCAGATGTGACCAAAATGTCCCCCCCCAATATTCGGACATACAAAAAAAATAAAGAAAAAAACGCTATAGGCTACTACAGGAAACCAACAAGTCCCGCCATCTGAAATGCAATCAAATGTAAATAACACACAAATTAGTGACCTATTCATGGTTTCAGAGAGTACACTGTGAGTGGTTTGTCCTGGAGGTTTTGCGTTTATCGTTTGAGGCGTGCGCTATCAAAAGCTTCCTGCACCCTACTGCGGTGCAGGCTGTCAACAATATCGCAAAAGATACCGTTACAATTCTCACAAAACTTGTTGGAAAGGTGTAGCACTGTCTAAGGAAACCCCATTCCTTTTTGAAGCTGATCAGACTCAAAGGTAACTTTGAAGCATTTTCCATATTGTAGCCTATATTTTCTCGCAATGATAGCGAAAGTGAAACGTAGTGTCCTTTCATTTGAATTTGTGCGTGCCTGTGTCATTCATTTCTTTCACATGTCTTACAACATAAATAATGTATTCATATGCTAGTAGTAGGCCTAATGTCAGAAATGAGCCGGTTTATAAGCCTCTTAGAAATGGCTGTTGCATCTTGCATGTTACATTAAGATGCACACTCAATCGCGCATCCATGCAGGCAAAACCTAGCACTCAAATGTGGCGACGGCACAAAAGTTGAAAAAACCTTTACAATGGCGGTGATAGCCTACAGTTAATGTGAATCGCGGACATTAACCAAAGAAAGGAATTTCCACCTCCATTCACCAAATAAAGGCTGTGTTTCTACATTTTAACACAAAACGTAATTTATGTCAGAAACCAGCGTATAGGCCTATGCATAGGGTAACTTGAGGTGAGTCAGACAGAAAAGGGACCTGTCTTAGTAGCCTATATTGAATCCCATCCCTTTCAAACAACCTTAAAATTGTGTGATTAGCCGCCAGAATAATAAAATCAAAATACAAAATATGATTGGGCTAGGTCCAAACCTATGAGTAAGCATTCAGTGTAATATAGAGGTTATCAAAGATACTCTAGTTTGTATTTTCTTTTAAAATATACATTTTGGAGACAAATGGAGTCATACCACAGGTCTATATCCAGGGATGGATTATTGAATGGGCCTACTGGGCCCAAGAGCTCTGAAGCCTAAGACTGTGTGAAGTTGCTTCTCCGCCCTTCTCTTCTATTTCCACAAAACTCACAAGTCAATATAAAGGGTCATTTAAAAAAAAAAAAGTCTTCCGGGGAAGTATGCCCCCGGGCTCCCCTATCTTAACAGGGGAGGGGTTTTTTTGCATCTATGCCCAGGGGTTCATAATCCATCCGTGCCATGTCCTCCAAAAGTTTGGTATATCCTAATTGACTGACTTAACTAATGACTTGTTTGTGATTTTAATAATATTTTTGCATGGCTTGTTTGTGATTTTAATAAAATTCTGTTATTGAAATTCACACCGCACCACAGATTTGGTCCCCCCCAATGTTGACATCATGGCTACGGCCTTGGATAACGGGCTGCTTGTCTGCAAGCTATCTGTCTGATTATTTAGGCTAAACGTGGCAAACTCTGCCTGGATATGAATATTTTAATTAATTTCATAAAACTTGATGATGATCGTTCGTTTGTTATACATCACAAACTCACCTTTTCCGACAACGTTGAGTTGTCTCACCCGACAACCGCGACAATCTCCTTCTAGGACCGCTAATGCAGGCTCAGTTAAGGTGCCGGTCGCATGCAGCCACGTAAACAGAGTTTGCCCTTCCCCTACTGACTTTCATTTTCGGTGCCCAAATGGAAGTGAATGAGGCTTTGCGATTTTTTTTTTTTATCTAGGCCTACGTAAAATTCTGCATCCATTGTACGATTTATTTATTTATTTCCCCCCTTGGAAGGGCAACATGAGTCAAGAAGGGCATATGGGCAGTTGCCGGGCAAGGGCGAGGGGAACATTCGTCTACCTGGAGGGGGGAAGAAGAGAAAGGGAGGGGAAAAGGGGGGAAGAAGAGGAAAAGAAGAGAAAAGGGGAAAGAAAGGAGTGTGAATGAAGCAGGTGGATATATCCGGACATTTTAATCATCAAAAAAATTATTAATTTTCAGATATTTTGGGATGTATTTGCCGCCATACCACTAGGGGCAGCACGCATACTTTTTTATCTTCATGCCCAGATGAGCTATAACACTCAGATTCACAGAGTAAGCAGTTCTAAACAATGGGCGTATAGTAGCCTACACATTATATAGAAATGAGCATATTAATATAATTTTGACAATGTGTCAGTAATTTGTGATAATTACTTTACAATTCATTTTATTGTCTGTGGAATGTGTTAAAGCTGCCTCTTTTCAATCTGCACCTTATTTCTTGTAACAAATGTTATAAGATAAATTACAATATCACACCATTTCAAATGTATAATTTAATAAATTATAATACTTTAGATATTGCACATATTTTATCTGACTTAAACCACTATGCAGAATCTGTATAAGAATATAAATACCTCTTGACAAAAAACAATGCAGAAGACACAATGAAAACCAATTAAAATGCATTTATTTGCACACTCGGACACACTCACACATGGACGCGCGCGCGCGCACACACACACACACAGAACATGAGAACAACCCTACAAACAACTTCAAAAAAGTAGTGTACACATTTACAATTTACTTTTCTTCATTTATTTCAGCCACTCCTCTTTTGACAGAGGCTCTGTATTTGGGCTGTATAGTGCCCTTATACTGACTGTGGCCAATTGCCTTTGTCCAGAACTGTCCACATTTCCGGCATGAATTCACCTCCACTGTTCGTTTATTAAACTTGGCCTTGGAGGTGGGTTTCTGTGGGCCAGGTTAGGGCTGTTGTGGGATAGAGGTCTGGGATGCACTGAGGGAGCAGGTGAAAGGGAAAACAGTGCCTGTGGCTGGGCTCTGAGGGAGGGTAAAAACAACTGGCGTAGGGAAAGGCTGGAGTAGGCAATCTGCTGCAAAGTGGCACTCCTGGAGTGAAGTCCTTTTTCTTTTTAGGAGAACGGAACCGTCCTTGGTTGAGCCGGGCATTCTTGGTGCCGTGCGGCAAAGGCCACACGTTGTTGGTCATATGGCAACAGGTTCTGCCACAGACTTACAATTCTGCCAGCCTGCTGGTTGGTAAGGGTCAAGGATGGCTCATGACGCAGATCCACCAGGAACTCAGCTAGGCTGTCTACCTTGTCCATGCCTGGCATGTTATGTTCGTCTACAGCCTGAAATAATATAGTAAATAAAAACATAATGAGTAAAAGTTATGAGGGAGACAACCATATTCATATGATGAATTACTATTTAGATACATGTACTGTAGTTTGACATAGTTTAGTTATATGAGTAATGTAGGATAATTTCAGTCTTAAGTAATAGCTTACTTACCAGTTCTGATGGCTGGCCCAACAGAGAAGGAGTTAGAGGCGACAGGGCCAGTGTACAAGGCGATGGAGGAGGCGGTGGGGCCAGTGGTGATGGAGGAGGCGGTGGGGCCAGTGGTGATGGAGGAGGCGGCAGGGAGGGCAAAGAAGGGAGTAGTGTAGTGGGGTCAATGTCCAAAAGCTTGGATGGAGGATGCAGCTGGGTCCTGACACATGACAGCAAGATGTAAGTCTGATTCACACACAAATTTCCTGTTGGGGATCAATAAAGTATCTATCTATCTATCTATCTATCACACACAAAGAAAGTGAGTGACTGTATGTCTGTGTGTGTGTGTGAGAGACAACGAGAGCAAATAAAGAGATGAATAATGTTAGAATCACTCTACTTTACACAATAAAGAAAACACTCACAGGACTTGAAGGTTCAGAGTACATCTGTGCTACAAGCGATCAGGTCACAGGGGTAGAAAAAAGAGGCTGGGAAGATGAGGGCTGGGGTGTAGCAGAGATGGTGTTGGTGGTGACAGATGGATGCTATGAGACATACAAGTTTTTTACCTAACTGAAAAGGAATAAAATATTGAGTATCACTGACCAAAGCAAAGTAAAACCAGATCGTAAAGGTAAAATGTTAATGCAAAGTATTAAAAGTATATTAGGCAGGTGTGAAAATAATACAATAAAATTGTTTGGCAGGACTTGACTCACCAGTTTATCAAGCACTTTCAAGGGCTTGAAAGGGGAGGTGCCTGATGGTCCAGGTGAAGCAGCGGAAGGGAGTTCCTGGTGTGACACCTGTGGCATTATGCACGGTCAGACCTGAACCTGATGGTGTGACACCCGTGGCCTTGAGAGCTGGTGTTGCACTTTTAGGCTGAGGAATTAAAAATAATCACTTTAAATCGTCACCAAAGATATCAATACTGCTGTCGGAATAGCAGAGTGGAAACCACATGCACATGTCTGCTGACTCTGACCCATAAAAAGTGATGTCTGGCCCCTAAGCTGCGCCGGACATTTCTCAATCTGTAACACAGACATACATACTGTGCATACTAAGACACAAGACAGGTGAATTACACTGGTTTTCATTCATTGGTTATTAGCTCACTTGTCCTATTGACCCAGTGAGTATGTTAACACAATAGCCTACAGAACACAGAGTACTGTAAACTAACCTTTTAATAGAGGCCATGCCACTTTTTCACCTTAGGGCGGGCCAGGTCCCTGTGTTGGCATACTTTTTAAGTCTGGCATACCACTCCTTGCACGATGTCTTCTTTTCTTCATTGATGCCATCTTTTAAACAGAGCACAATTGTAACAACTTCTTAATTACAATTATGATATGACTGTCAACATTATAAACTATCTTAACAACGTATGATAGATAAGCCTATAACGTTATCATAACAACTTTGCAATCGTAGGCTACATTGTGATATGACTCACTCACACGTTGTTGAGCCAACGTTAAATATCTGACAGTCTGGCAAATTGTGAGAAAATGTGAGAAGGCGAGACATTAGAACAAAAAGAAGCTGTCTAACGTTAATGTTGGCTAGTTCTAACCATCCATAGACAGCAAGCTAACGTCAACAACAAGCTAACGTCAACAACATCATTTACCTTACGTTAACAGTTATACTAATGCTAGTTAATGACACTCACAAACTCTGCAGCATACCACCACTGTCCCATAGTCTTAGTTTGAGAAATGTAACTAATTACTAAACTAAATAAATTTAATAATTCATAAAAAATAGAAAAAATGCCCTAGCCTACCTTGGATCCGTGATTCGTAGAGAGATGACAGACCGCGCTGGATGACATGAGTGGTCAGAAATGGAAGAGCCGGTGCGGCGTTTGATTGGCAGGAAATGAAGCAGCGAATATTCCATTGGTAAGAAATGAGCAGTCGCTGCGAGGTGATTGGCGAAAAAAGGGAGGCAGAAATTGGAGCAAGCGCCACCATTGGCCCCGCAGAGCTGGACGCGTGTGCATCAGGCAACCCCCCGGCGCACGTCCCTGGTGCTGTCAACTAAAGCAGACATCCATAGACTGGACATATGGCCATTCAATTGGCATACAGTTTCGATTGCAGATGCAATCTTTAAAGTTAATAGCAACCTCCTCACATTCTTATTTCTGATTTAAAATGCACAACAGTGCATTATATTAGTCTACAATTTAAATGGGCATTTTAAACACTATTCTTCTCGTTTTCTACCTCGCTAACTCCAAAGTAAAGGCGCATTCTTCCGGCTATTGCGCAAACGCCTCTTGTTCTGATATAACGACTATACAATATAATATAATACAACAATACAATATAACGACTTGAGTTATTTGCTGTTTACATTGGAATTGACGTCCACAGTGTTATGGACCCATTTGTCTGCAACGCAACGAACAACATTTTTTTTTTAGAAATACAGGAACAGCTTACTATGCTGACGAATGACGACAGCGCAACATGCGAGAATAGACCTCTGAAGTTCGCCTACAAAAAAGAACCAAAACGGCCATCTTTGCCCAAATAAGGAGATCCAGTTGTTAATTGAAGCTACCTATGTTAACTACCTATGGCAAGTTGCATTGCAAGTTAGCTCTGGGGTAGCAAAAATCTAAGTGTGCCACCTTCACGTACCGGAGATCACAGTATCCACTCGAAGGCAGAGGACAAAAGTGTGTTCAGGAATTTCTGAAGAAAAATTTCTTTTTTTCATCCCCGCGAGAGTTTAAAAGATGCAATAATTGAAAATCCCCATGGGAAAAATCGCCAGATACCGGATGTCAAAGATGGCTGCTTTTTTGTAGGCGAACTTCAGAGGTCTATTTCCCCTACTCTCGGATGCGCATTAAAGCGTATCTTTTCAGTAGTAATTTCCAACTTTTCACGCTGATGGTGCTCAAAATGCAACACAACCGTGTTCAAAGCAGTGATCCTATAGCAATGTATGGTTGGGGGAGGCATAGAAAAGTTGGAGAACCTGTGGCCTAAAACAATATTGGTGGTTGCAGGGTAGATTTGAAGTGAAATGGGTCGCGATGGTCTGTCATTTTTAAAAAGTGGGTCGCCAGAAAAAACGTTTGGGAAACACTGGTCTATGCGATTAAAAAACACGTGTGTGTGAAATATCCAAACAATGATAACGCTTTCATAGCCAGAAACCGCGTGTAAGCTACGCCCGGATCTAGAGGCTTTTATGCGGATCCGGTCCAAAGGTAATTCCTATCTGGGACTGCCCGTCCAAAATCGTTAGGACAGAATCTGACACAATCGTTCTGCAATTTTCGAACAGCTGACTTGTATCTTGCACGAAGACTATTGGATAGTGCTAGGCAAGTTAGCAATTGTTTGCTGTGCAGACATTATGAATAATAATAAGATCGTAAAACTTAACACCACACACCGCAACAAATATTTTTTCCTCGCTTTGTGCAAAGAAAAACTATAAATCGTGTGTCCTTTATTGATAAGGAAACATGCTGAGGTTACTTACTTTATGAGCAGGCAATGTCTGAGTGCGATCCAGGATCCAGATCCGGCCGCCTTGTTTTCTCGATCGATTAACTCGACGTGCACACATACAAATCTTTTTGCTCCTATAATATCGCCTAGCCTGGCGCAAAAGTATCGTCACTCGTAGAAGCAGATTCGAGCACTTGTATCAATTGACTTGTAGTCGTGCAAGAAAATCAAAGCGATCTGTAGAATTTTATTAATGAGAAATTATTTCACAGATGCACAACTTCGGATGCATTAGTTCACATTTGGGTTTACAAATGCACGAATGTTGTGCAGGTTCTCAGATTATGAAACACGGATGTGCAAATGTGTTTCGCACCAACTGCGCTACAACGATTGGAGCAATTTTTATTATTGAACATAGACAGAATTACATGTTATCACAATTGGCATCAGACATGGGCACAATGATGATACTTCAGTACAAAAAAATAAAAAAATAAAAACTAAATAAGGAATGTACAGGCACAAGCATATATGGACAACAAATTGTTCTCTCCAGGCCAACCCACATACCCCTTTTGTTAGTGTCTCTAAACAGTCCGGGCCCAGGTAAGTCATAAATGGCCCCCAAATTTTGTCAAACTTGTAAGGTTCCTCTTTTAAGTAAAAGCTGAGGGCCTCAAGAGGCATGAATTCCAACACCCCATTTATCCACTGTGTTACATTGGGTGACTCTTCTGACACCCACTTTAACAGAATACATCTTCTGGCACAGAAAAGCAAATTAGCTCTTTTGCTTTGTTAGTGGTAAAACAACCATTTAGATTAACCCATAGCTCGTCCCAATCCTCTGTTTGTATTTGTACACCAAAGTCAGTCTCCCATTTTAAACGCACTGTTGTTGTGTCCTCTTTCATTACCTTGCAGAACTCTGTATAAATTCTTGTAACTAATTTTGAGTCATTTTCACCGGTGAATATTATCTCCAGGGGTGAAGTTGTACAACTAGTCTGACACTTCTTGGCAGTGTTTACAACATAGCTACGCAGTTGGAAATATCTAAAAAGTTGTGTGGCTGGTATTTGTTTTTCAGTTATCAGCTGATTAAAGCTTAACACTGAGCCATTTACCCATATATCCCCTAATGTCCTAATACCTTTGTCATACCACACATTGAAAGAACCTTTCTCAAGACTGGGAGGGAAACCTGGATTGAAAAGCAGTGGGGTCAGTAAAGATGTGACTTTATCCTGGCCTTCTATTTTCCTTATCAGCCTCCAAACTTTAAGTGTGTTTTGTAAAAGAAAATCTCCCTTTACAGCTGAACTTGCCCATTTCTTTGACGTGTATAGAATGTTCTTTAAAGGTATAGGGGATGTCTTCTCAGACTCTATATCCAGCCATGTGGATTCTGGATCCTCCTGAAACCAGTCTCGAATATATCTGCACTGACATGCCAATTGGTATAACTTAATGTCGGGAACAGCTAATCCACCCTTCCCTACTGGGAGTTGTAATCTTGCCAATTTCAATCTTGAGCCTTTGTTGCGCCATAAAAAAGATATGAGTGCACTATTTAACTCTTTATAGGATGTGCGTGTCAGTAGTATTGGAACCATTTGGAAGGGGTATAATAGACGTGGGAGTATGTTCATTTTGAATAGGTACACCCAACCAAATAGTGACAGTGGGAGACCAGACCAGCGAGCAAGGTCTTGTTTAATACGGCGAATAAGGGGAACAAAATTAGCCTTGTACAGATCGGGTAAGAGAGGAGTGATGTGAATGCCTAAATATGTAAGCCCTGAGGGGGACCATCTAAACGGGGAGGCATCAGCAGATACACAGGGATTCTGCCTGGAAAGAGACATTGCCTCTGATTTGAGGTAGTTGATCTTTTATCCAGAAAATGTAGAAAACAAATCGATGAGTTCAATAATGTGACGGATGGAGTTTACAGGTTTGCTTATATATAATAAAATGTTATCAGCATAGAGTGAAATTGTATGCTGTTTCATTTGTGTCTGGATACCTTTAATGCAATCGTCTGTGCGGATAGCCTCTGCTAATGGCTCTATGGCTAGTGCGAAGAGGAGGGGAGGCAATGGGCATCCTTGAGCAGTACCAGCCCAAGTGGAAAGACATTAGAACGTTTGCCGTTAGTTAGCACACATGCTTTTGGCGCAGCATACAATACTTTTACCCATTGTATAAAATTATTACCAAGCCCAAAACTCTCTAGAATATGAAATAAATAAGGCATTTCTATTCTGTCGAAGGCCTTTTCTGCGTCTAGTGACACTACCAATGCTTTGTCAGTCATCCTACTACCATACTGTATTAAATTTAAAAGCCTCCTCACATTATTACAAGAGTTGCGACCCTTTATAAACCCTGTCTGGTCAGCAGACACTAGCTGTGGCATCACAGTCTCAAGTCGCATTGCTAATATTTTAGCTAACAGTTTCCTATCTAAATTTAGCAGGGAAATTGGGCGGAAAGATGCACATTCATCTGCTGGTCTACCCCTTCTTGTGAATCAGAGAGATGCAAGCCTCATATGCAGAGCTTGGCAAAGTACCATCTTCAAAGGACTGTCCCAGTGCAGAGAGTAGTGGCTCCACCAAGCAGTCTTTAAATTCTTTATACAATTCTGCTGTTAGGCCATCAGGCCCTGGAGCCTTATTATTATTGAGCTGGCCTATTGCAATAAGGAGTTCTTCCTTACTAATTGGGTCGTTGAGTGATTTGCTCTCGTCTGAGGAAAGACAGGGCAACTCAATGGTAGACAGAAAGCGCAGCATATGTTGTCTGGACTCGTGTGTTGTCTCTGATTTATATAAATTCTTGTAAAAGGACTAGAAGATAGCATTAATGTCCTTGTTATGATATTGTCTATTGCCGTGTTTGTCTTTTATAGCTGGTATAGCCTGCGTTTGTCTTTTTTCTCGTACTAAGTTTGCAAGGTATCTACTAGGCTTGTTCCTATGCTCATACATCCTCTGCTTACAAAAAAGTAAAGATTTCTCAGCTTCTGAAGTAAGAAGGGTCTCAAGGGCTGTTTTAGTTGCATCAAGCTGTAACCGTATTTCAGGTGATGGACTGACATTGAACTTCCTCTGTAAATCTGATAACTGATTTTCCAGCTCCAATCGCTTATTGGCTTGAGTCTTTTTTTGGTGTGCCATGTATGAGATAATGCCCCGTATGAACGCTTTAGCTGTGTCCCATAACAGTTGAGGTCTTACCTCAGGTGTTTTATTGACTGCCATAAAATATTGGAACTGTGCCCTGACAAATATTTTGAAATAAGGGTCTTTCAACAGATAATTTTTAAATCTCCATTCACCATATTGTCTCTCAGCAGAACATGAAATTTCAAGAAATATTGGTGCATGGTCAGATATCAAAATATTTCCAATTGAGCATGAAATAACATTCCCCATTGACACTTTGGGTGTAAAGAAATAATCAATTCTAGAGGAGGTCTTGTGTACATTTTAATAAAATGTATACTCTTTAGCATTGGGGTGTAATGTTCTCCAGGTGTCAAGCAGACCTAATTCAGAAAGGCATTGCAAGATAGATTGACTGAAGCTAGAATTAAGTTGCAGCTTATGGGACTTATCTAGGCGATGTAGACAGCAGTTGAAGTCTCCACCCAGTAAAAAGGATTTGTGAACCCGTAGCCCCTATTTTGTGTTAACAAAAAAAAATATGTAGGCTACAACTTCAACTTTACTGTTACACATTTATGACTTTACTGTTACACATTTATGACTTTAGTGTGCACATGCAAAATCTGCAGTTAAATGTGCTCGCCACTTTTGCACCCAATATACCTTCATAGAAGTGTCGCTTTCCGTGATTGACACAGCTGCGCTAGTGCGTGGATATCTCAATTGCAAAATTAAACAATATTTCTATCGGGCGCCTACAATGGACTAGGCTGGGTGAACTCAGCCTGATCTGCCGGCGATTCCTTTTCGATTTCTTAAAAGATTGAGCTTGGTCTGGCGAAAGCCAGACTAACCATGGACCTCATAGTTGCAAAATGCAAGGGAACATGAATCAGCATATTATTTGCACAAACAATAACGGACAGTAGCTCTTCAACTTGGCCCGTTAAAATGTGTATGAACAGTCTAGCACATACCTGTCAACATTTAGCTTTCCAAAAACGGGAGATTTTTTTTCGGGGGGGGGGGTCAGTGTTTATACCGGATCTGTGTTTGCATATTTAATACGTTTCATACACGTGTTTCAACACTGCATTTCGGTCGTTGCTTTTACCTTACGCATGCCAGTTATCACCAGCTGCCTGCCTGTGCAGCCTACTTCCAAAACTCCAAAGCTGCTTGCTGTCAGATTTGGTTCCGAGGGCACAAGTTCCGTGTATCAACAACACTCAATAACAGTTTATGTGATGTGTTAATCAATTAAATTAACAACAGCTAGTTCTGGAGTAGGCCATTCAACTATAGCCTGACGTAGTCATACTCAATTCTAGTCAGAATTTGAGTCTGATACTGCTCCATAGAGCTGTGATTATGGGGCGTGTTTCAAACGAACCAGGAAAAAAAATGCCTCTGCACTCAATTGGATAGACCTACAACCAATCAGAGCAACGGAGTGTGTGACGTATGTTAAGCGACGCATAGTTGATGTCAACAGAACTCAACTGCACGCTAGAAGAAGAAAATGTGAGCGATTTTCGCAGGTGTTGTAAAAATAATGTAAGGATACACGGAGTTCTTCAACACACGAACCTCATTTTTGAGAGAAACAGTAAAGGTGAATGCATATACGATCAAGTTATCCGTTTAGGATTACAACTCCACAACACTGCAAACAAATCGCATCGCATTTGTCGGTCCTGTCAGAACTTTATAACACGGTTGGAACGCGACATGCCCGTGTTTAAAAAATGGACAGAAGACGAAGGAGACCAGCCTGAAGAACCGTGTTCATCTGAGGCATCAGAGACGCCCCGGACTCTGAAGACGTTCTGCCCCAATCCGTCAACTCCAACCGGTACAAAAACGCGAAGAAGCATTACAGAGGTAAGCTTGTTAATACATTTCTACTTCTTATGATATGACTATGAGAATAACCTCCATTGCCACGTTTCACATGAGTTAATAGTGAGTCGTGATTATTGTCCAATGTGATAAACACTGTGCATTCCCACACTCCTCATTTCCGTGAAATCTATCTATGATTAAATCATCTAGTCATATTTTGACATGCCTAGTATTCTGGAAGCCAGCCCGAATTTCAGTGTAGTGTGAGCAAATGTTACCAGGATAAACTTGTACCTGATGTGTAAGTTGGCCTCTGTCACTTTGTCAATATGTAGAAACTTCATTTTGTAATGGACTAGCATGTTATCCAACCCCCACTTCTGTGCTCTGCACCTCTGTGGGGGGTGGGCAGTGTTTCTCTGACCTGCTCAGCAATTGCATCTGGTGTCACCATATTTAACAGTCTGTATTTTCCAATGTATTGTCAATGCACGTTATACTTATTAGGCTATACTGTAATTCTTCACACTGATGTGTTCACTTATATTTCAGGTTGTCACCCATTTTCCATCCACTTGACCTCCACCTGGAACACCTAAACAATTTACTCAAATCATTTATGAGAGGATTGGGACCAAACATGTCAGAAATGTCAGCAGCCAGAATCAGTAGGTCCATTGGCATCGTCAAAGAGCTAATGGACAAAACGGACACAGAGCTGGAGCTGACAAGGCCGGCTGGCATTCATCATGTGGCCCGAGAACAGGACATTTTAACACTGGTAAACGTTTTCACAACTTTCCCAGCAAAAATCACCCAGGCAGGCAGTCTCATGCATTCCCGAATTTCAAGAGAAACTTATTGGCAAAGCTGAATTACCAGGAGAAAATAATGGACTGGCAAAATGTGCCTATTTAAATAATTAAGTAAATGTGAAATGTAAATGGTGATGGTAATTTGTAAATATTGTTTTCGTAAATGACAATGTAAATAATTGTTTTCATATAATAGTTTAGTAGTATCCACATTCTTGAAAACATTTTTGTGTTTTCTTATTGGTTGTATGTTCAAAGTTCAGCGTATATCTTCAAACATTACCTATTTTGTGTAGATATTAAAAATCTTTATTGACATGTCTTATTGTTTGTCTTTAAATGCAGAAACATCACCAACCAGTAGAGAAGTATAAACCATTTTAATTTTATTCAAAAATATTAATGTAACAGAGGTAAAAAAAAAAGGCATTTGCACAACAACAGGACCCTGAAGCTACAAATTTGAGCCTGAATTTGAAGCTAGCCTGAGATCTTCAACATTGACAAGCCTGATTCCAAGTTACTTGGGGATGATTGTATCTTATCATCCTCATCCTCGTCATCAAAGTAACCAGTGTAATCCATGTCAACCTGAACACGGTCATCCTGAACAACACAGTCATCAAACAAATTAGTTTGACTCTGTTCGATGTCATCAAAAACCTCATGCATAATTCATAGTATCTCTTTTGCATGTTCCAGCTTGTATGTAGGGAGATTATGGATAATGAAGTCCAGGTCAAATATCTGTGTGCACTGTTCTAAAACTGATCAATGAGTTCATCTCCAAAACCAGTGCAGGCTGTGTCGACTGTGTAAAGTGGTATGTTTTTATGGTCCTGAAGTAAACTACTCCTGTAAGTTTGTAACAGTTCCCTGATCAAAAGTGTGCCCTTAGGTGTGACTATTCTGTGTTTGTGGTGTGATGAAACCTCCCCTTGAAAGTGTTCATATTTGGGGATTAGCTCCCCACAACCTTCAGGTTCACAAGAACAAACAGAATGGCAGTGAGTGCAGCACAGATGTCCTAGATCAACAGATGTGGTGTGTTCCTCAAAATGGCAGTACAAAGCTTTCCGCAGACAACTAGTGACTCCATTAAAGTACCGTCTTAACTGCTGGGTCAAGCTTTGTACTAACATCCCTCACAATCCAGTGTAGGCACTCCAGTGTATAGCCAGGTACTTTAATCAGACCCACTCTGATGTTTGTTCTGATTGGGCTCAGGGCCAAATTTATTGGATTGTCCATCTGAAGCTGTTTCATAACCCTGGCTCTGGATTCCCGATCAGCAGAAGCGGTCAATGTCAGCACAGGTGTACCTGGAATATATAGCAGTACAAAAAGCAACCAATAAGTAACAGTAAAAATAAGAAATTATGAGTAGTATCATTTAGTACTTTTTAATGACTGTACTGACATCTAAAAAGAATACATCACTTATAAGGGGTACAGTGACTAGCCTACCAATATGGATATGGTGCTTGAGTACATAAAGCAACACCCAAATGCCCTTCTGCCCTTTTGCAGCCTGACCACTGATAGAAATAAAACAGTAACCTACATTAGAATGTTTTAACAGCTAGTTCGCTACAATCACACTAACGTTATGATTGTACCAAGTCTGAGTTAGCGAACGTACAACGATACCTAGGCTACTATGTTTACAACATGGGATTCATATCACGACATTGGGAGTTATTTACTAAGTCAGACAGTTAGACTCTCTTACCATTTGTAAGTTAGATGAACTTCGTCCACGACGATACCCATTGCGTTGGCTTAAAAACATCGGAGCCTAGCATGTCCCTCCACTTGTTGTTCAGCAGCCAGGATTCCGGGCTTCAAAAAAGGATCTGGCAACGACCGCTGGCTATATCCACCTCGTCGTGCACGCCGAGTTGCATCGCCGTGATGCCCATTTCAGTTGCTTCGGCAAAAAACATCTTTCTTATCAACAAATGCCTTGATCCCGTTACTCTGTTCCTCTTTTAAAATTAATTCGCTGTCGATATCTTCTAGAACAGACCTGATAGCAGAATCTACACATCTCAATTCTCCAGCAGCAGCCATCGTTGTTGTAAACGAATTCAACCCAAGCGCTCTTTGGTGACGTGGTGGATTACGTTACTGTTGAGCATCTGTCCATCATCGTATAAAGCCCGCCCTGACAATTTGATTGGCCCGCCAGTATTTGGGCGAGCATACTCGCGCCACTATTGATCAATGCCAGACCGAACTTCCCGACCTCAAACGTTGTGGGCGGGACTAAGTTCGGAATGGCACCCAGGCTAATTCAACTAGCCCGCTTGCTTACGATGAGACTCAGGCTGCGCATGATCAGTCGGCACCCGCTTCCTTATTTGGGTTTTGGGTTGCCAGGTTTTAGCCTATGACAAAACGGTTGAAATTGAAACTAAGTGATCGTGTATGTGTAAGGTGCATTTCATACACAATCTGGCAACCTGAATGGATCAATGATTTTAAAATGAAGTTTGCTGGCCATGCAAATTACGGGAGTTTCCCGGGAGAAATAACAAAACGGGAGGGTGCTGGGAGATGACCTTGAAATACGGGAGAAACCCGGGAAAAACGGGAGTGTTGACAGGTATGGTCTAGCAACGCATTTCATGAAGGCCCTTTTGGACATGTCAGTTATTTGCACAACTGGGTAAAACGGCATTTTGTTTTAGACTACTGATATTTACATTGTGCATTGACAATAAAGCTGAATATCATATGAACTAGACTAAACTAACTGACTAAACTTATGCATATGTAGAAGAAGAAACATTCACAAAAATCCATGACATGACCTCTCTTCTTGATAGCTGTTGAAAAGTGCATGGAACTGACAGGGATTGTTTTGTTTAATAATAAATAAATAAATACATTATGCTGCTACCTTCTGCTTTTCCCAAATACAATGTAGCCTACAGGTGTACCTTTCATCAGTCCAGTTGCAATGGATGGACTGTGATGAACTGCCCTTGTGATTGTTTAGATATTTTAAAGGTTTTATAACAATGCTACAATTTTTTTTTGGCAAGTGCTACAAATCTATTCACCTTTGCAGCGCCAGTAGGCTACTTTGTGTGCGGCCCGCAAACACACATTCCAAACAAGCATACACAAAAGTTTCAAGAGTGGGGGATGGAGTAGAAGATGGAGACAAATTAATTTATATGATTTATTTTCGCGGAATGGATGTACAGGACTGAGCGGGGGTCATATTTTGTACCGCTTTGCCTATAGCAAAGTCCTTTTAGGCAAGTCCCTCCACTCGGCAGCCATATTTGCAACGCATTTTGGGCACTTATTTTGGGCATCTATTTCCGGGAAGAACTGTGCGTGCGCAAGGCTTCACCAACCACCGACACAAACTTGGCTTCAGCTGTAAGATCACAACACACGATTGGCATAACGTATTCAGGACATAGGCCTACCACATGATTGGCACGATGTATTCACATGTCAACTTTTGGCGGCGGAAGGGGTGCAATATAATAATATTATATATATTTATTACACGGCTCTTCACAATGCTAGTAGAACGCTCCATTGACTTGAATGGGATTTCCCAAAGTTCTATAGAACGCCGGTCATTATCCCAATGGAGCGTTCTACTAGCATTGTGAAGAGCCGTATAATCACTGGCGCCTTAATGCAGGGGCTTACCTGGGATTCAGCCCAGGGGCCTCGACCAATGAGGGGCCTCCTAATAATAATAATGATAATCAATAATAATAAACGGCGTGTCCGTATTCGCGGCGTCATAAGCCTATGGAGCTAGCCTAAATAATTGAGCACATCGTACTGCTCTTACATCCATGCAGAGGCCCCCTTTGTCTTCTCCAATTCTAAAGTGTAACAAAATGTAACAAAACGTAATAGAGGGGCTAGAGGAGAGGCTGAAACTGACTGACAAACTTATCAAACAAACTCTGGAGATAACGTGGGTAGGATTGAAGCAACGATAAACGAATGACGTGGATTCCTGTAACTGTCCATGAAAACAGAAGGCATAGCAGGTAAATATCGTAGCAAATAGCCTGGAAATGAAATGACTTTAAAGGGACACCAGGCAAGCCCGGTGCTTTTTCTCTACAAAACTCTCCCTCGTTTGGTCTGAAGCTCTTTTCCTTTTCTTTGCGTCTTCTGGTTTTCGCTGCTTCTTCGCCGACTCTGCCATTATACACACGTTTGCAACAATCTCTAGCGTGTCGTTAGCCTGCCTCTGTGCTGTAAACTGATCCTGCTTCGGTCGGCGGGTAGGATACACCGAACTTGCAAGTGGTATTCTTCCTACAGGCAGTTGGGGCGGGCGAGAGAGCCTTCATTCGCCCCGTAATGAGTCATTTAACCATATACCGACTTACGAAGATGATTAATTAACACGAAAACGTTGCCTGGTGTCCCTTTAAAAACATGTATTTCACTTGTCTCATTGGAGTGAACGCAGAACATGGGCTGTGGCGCAAAGACATGAATTAGTGATCTGCATCTCCGTTCACCAACAGCTAAGTTTGTGCTAACCCATTCGCACATATAATAGTCTATGTAATGTTTTCTCCCTTGTTAACGTGAGATATGTCTCCATGTAGTGTAGTGATAATGCATAAGGTAGCCATGTTCACGTCACATGAGCCAGCTTGTTATAGGCTAAAAGTATTTCTGTCCCTCCCAAACTGTGTTAAACTGGTGTGTTAAGTAGACAGCATTTAAAAAAAAAAAGTCCTGGGGAAATATTATTAACCAAAAGCGCACGCTATGTGTCGGGTCAGATCGCGGGCCGGGTATAATTTAATCATAATTAATATTTGCGGTTGGGGGGGGGCTTAAAAAACATATAGCCCAGGGGCCTCGGGTCGTATTAAGGCGCCCCTGCCTATAATAAGGGGAAAATAAGTCCCGACAGGGCGAACCGGACCCCGACGCGCCAGCGAAGGGGTCTTGTTTCGCCCTGAAGGCATTTTTTTTTCCCATAATGACCGGCGTTCTATACTTTATCACGCTTATTACACTGTAAAAAATAACATTACATCTTACTGCAGTAACACAAGTATACTTTACTTACTATAGGCTGACCTAGTGTTCTTACTAGAGTAACATTAGTAATGTGCCGAACTTCCATCAATGGGGTCTAAAACTTGAGATACACGAGTAAGCTTCACAACTCAGACCTGAGTAAACTGGACTCACGCAGTGCACACGCGCACAGTCAGCAGAGGGAGCGTTCTGGATTCCACAGCCAACGGTCGGCAGTGTTACGGTGTGGCTGACTTTTGGGATGGGAGTGTAACGCAGCTTCGCCAGTGACTTGCTCTGTCCGGTAAGTTTACAGTATGTATTAATGTGTCAAATGTTTACAGTATAGGTTGAACTAACAGCATTTGTGCAAAACTGTACATTCGGTTTCATTAACAGCTGGGGTAATGTTAAGTTCAACTTGCTAAGTGGCCGATATATGCGCTAGCTGCTAACAGTTTGCAGCTAACTGATAGCAGCTATGCGAGTTAACATTGCCTCAGACCATGCAGAGCAGAAAACAAATATTCTAGGTATTCAAGCCCTTTGATATTTTTTGTTATCGAAGTTATGAGGAAGTGGTGGCGCCTGGGGTCTAGAACTAGGCTGTATAAATTTGCCAATAGCAGTTGTCTTCATGAGCTCTTAATGAAGTTTAGTTCTAACGCTTGCTAGCATGCTAAGTTGATTTAAAACGTGTAAAGATTAAACTGTGTAGCTGCTATGGTTTACGTCGATATTCCTACTGTATTGATAAAACATTGATAATTGGACTCATAACCTTACTGACTGAGAAAGCCATGGTCTTTTATCTAAAATCTTTCGTTGTGATTTAGCAAGAGGACTTAGGTTGCAGTGTGTGGAATTTAAACGAATGTGCCGTTATTGAGGTGCAAAATGGCGTCATATAATTCCAACGTATGATTGACATTTTAAATTATATTGTGATAAATGTACTAGGCCTGAAGCAATAGAGAAAATTCAGTTGCCAAATCATAATATTTTTAGCTTAACAGTATTAATTAGGTCTCTGGAGAAATAATTTAAATGAACATTTAATGTGATAAACTTAATCAGCTGTTTTAGTTAAACATGGCCAATAGATGCATATTGATAATAATTTTGCCCTCTTTTTCTTTTTGCAGTTGGAAAACTGAAAATGCAGAGCAATGAACTGGACATGTAAGTTGTGCTTGTTTGGATGTGAAGTCAGAGGTCAGTTGCTCAAACACTACAGATTGAAACATGGAGGTTACACCAGAATACGACCGAAAAAAATTGCAGAGGGTGGTGAAAACTGGCCAACGCATCACCGGTTCCTCACTCCCCTCCATCAAGGTAATCCAGGGCAAGTGATGCTTGCGTAAGGCGCGCAGCATCATCAAAGACTGTTCTCACCTCAACCACAGACTGTTCACCCCACTCCCCTCTAGGAAGCGTTACAGGTCTCTCTGCACCCGAACCAGCAGGTTCAGAGGAAGCTTCTTCCCTGCGGCTGTCACCCTACTGAACTCTAGCTCTGCATCCCGGTGACAACCAACCAACTAAGCCCCCGCCCGATGCCTCCTTGCCTGTGCCTGTTGAGGTGTCCACCATGACCATGGAAACCTTGACGGGGGACACCCACCCCCGCGGACAATTGCACTACTCTATCCCACCCATAGTGTTCTATTTATTTACAAATGTACATACTGTAATTACACTTATACATGGCATTTTCTACTGCTCTTCATACTATTCATCCTGCACATACACATATTCTTACTACTCTTATAATGTTACTGTTTCTGCACTACAATGTTACCCCACTGCACATAGCTGTATACTGTACATATATGTCTATATGGTTCATACCGAATATCCATATTTATTCTGCTAATACACTGCACATATTTATACCTAATTTATATTACTCTAAACCACCTTCTGTAAACCAACTGTATACTACTGTTTATACCGCATATTTCTTATCCTGTCTATGCACCACCTGTCTTTGTATATCACATTGCATTTTTCTGCTTTTTTTGCACTTCTAGTTAGACGCAAACTGCATTTTGTTGTCTTTGTACTTGTACTCTGCAAAATGACAATAAAGTTATCTAATCTAATAGTGCCAACTATTTGTGTACATTCTGCAAGTAAACTTTACTATCCAACATAAAGTACCCTTTACAACTCAAAGTAAGGGTAACTCATTTAACAGTAGTAAATACAACTTTGTTTTTAAGTAAGCTTTACTCGAGGGCATGAAGTAAACTTTACTAGTTGGAAGTAAGTAACCAGAACTTTAAAGTCTTAAGTAAGGATAACTTCTTCTAAGTAAGCATTACTTGTAGACATCAAGTAAACATAACTTGGAAGAGAAAAGTTTTGTTTACTTAACTTATTTAAGGCAACGAGTTTCCACCCTTTTTTCAAGTAACCATTACTTATTATTTTTTACAGTGTATATGGCTACTTGCCAAAACGAAAAAATAAACTCCACGATATGTCTCTTTACACTTAATTGTTACCGTTTCCTCATGGATTTTGCTGAGAAACAAATAGTTCGCAACACACGCTGAACTTGATTCAAACATTCTTTAGAACACAGCTGATCAACCGTCTGCTTTCACTTTTGAACGAAGTTCCAATGCAAGAAGTGCCCGGAATACTTGCAGAGTGATATGATCAGCAGCACAAAACCCGTTGCCATTGACAGCGGTAATTATATGTTTGCAGCGGTAATTACATGAATTTATTTTACTGTAGAACGTTGGGAAATCCCATTCAAGTCAATGGAGCGTTCTACTAGCATTGTAAAGAGCCGTATAATAAGTAAGGGATAATGTATAGAACGCCGGTCATTACTGGGAAAATAAGTCCCGACAGGGCGAACCGGACTTGTTCCGCCCTGAAGGGACTTATTTTCACAGTAATGACCGGCGTTCTATACATTATCCCGCTTATTATACGGCTACTTGCCAAAACGAAATAATAAACTCCCCACGATATGACTTTAGCCTACATAACCTAGCCTATTTGTTACCGTTCATCGTGGCATTTGCTGTGAAACAAATAATTCGCAACAACACACGCTGCTGAACTTGAATCAAACATTCTTTAGAACACAGCTGATCAACCGTCTGCTTTCACGTTTGAATGAAGTTCCAGTCCTTGCGTAGTGATATGAAAGACGTATCAGAAGCACAAAACCCGTTGCCATTGACAGCGGTAATTACATTAATTTATTTACCGCTAGAACTTTGGGAAATCCCATTCAAGTCAATGGAGCGTTCTACTAGCATTGTGAAGAGCCGTATAATATATATATATATATATATATATATATATATATATTCCAGGTTCTCAAGATTGAGATCAGGGGATGATGGCGGCCACACCATTATTTTTTCTCCCTTTATGCTCACAGTAGCCAAGGCTTCAATGGTATTTTTTGCAGCATGGGATGGTGCGTTGTCTTGCATTAAAAAATGATTTACTCCGGAAGGCACGGTTCTTCTTTTTATACCATGGCAGGAAATTGGCAATTAGGAATTCCACATATTTTGCCGAGGTCATTTTCACACCTTCAGACACGCTAAAGGGGCCTACCAACTCGCTTCCCATGATTCCAGCTCTGAACATCACTCCGCCACCTCCTTGCTGACGTCACAGCCTTGTTATAGAAATACAGCTTTATGCACATCAGCAAGCCTCTGGAGGATGCTGCATCGAGAGGATTTTCTGGCTCTAGAGGCACCACCAGCTTCAAATACCTGTTTACTACTCATCAGTTGTTTTTTTACAGCTGCTCTCTTAATACGATGAATTTGCTTACTTTCCTTAATACGTCGGGGCGGAATCTCTTGGAATTTTCGTTTATGTTTTGAACAATTAATTCTAGAATAGCGTATTAATAATGGGCTAGCCCTATTTGGTTTGCCAAATTAGCAAAGGCCAACTGTCAACAGCTGTCAGTTGTAGTCATGAACGCCTACGAGAGGCAGGCAAATTTCCAAAATGAAAACAAGAAACAAATTAAGTGGACATCGGAGGAGCTTCCTGAGATGGTGACGTCTGACGCAGAGCTGGCCATTACTCCACAACAGGTAGCCTAGGCTAAACTTCATCTGCATCGCTAACTTCAGCTAAATAAGTTACGTTGGTTAGAGAGGTATTTTTTGTTTTCACTGTTTCCGTAATGTGTAGCTGGGTCATGGTTGGAGAAACGTTAAAGCAGCTGCAGGTCAACTAACGTTAGCTAAGTCTTCATTACATCTGGCAACCCAGAAGAGGCTCGCGTCTGGTAGTCTTGAGAACATTCACCAGTGTTTTGATTTTGGCCTACAGAACGTTCGGTAACAATCCTACAAATCGCACCTTTAATTTTTCATGAAATATTTAATGTTTTCATACCCAGTATGTTCCCTATTCTAAAGTTGGGTCTAAAATCGATTGCTTCTTGTGTGCGCTGTAATACACTTAAAACGTGTGAATAGGAGGCAACTTTAGTTTAGGGAACACATGGGGGTTAATAAGTGCCAAATTAATTGTGAATTAAATGGGAACAAAGACCCAACTTTAGAATAGGGAACATATTCTGCATTACGAAGACTTAATTATGAGTTATTTGTACACAATAGCACTTGTGGTTTAGTGCCTAGTTCCATTTCCAAAAGAGCATCTTTGATAAGTATTAATAGGAGTGAATAACTGTTCTTGTGGTACTACTACCTTACAAGCCCCATACTGTGCCAGGCATATTTAGGTCATAATTCATATGCAACAACTTATTTAATAACTATTAATAAGGGGTAATTAGGAGCTTACATAGGGGAAATTCTTAATTAAGGGTCTAGTAAGGGTAGAATAAGGTCTTGCAGAATAAGGTATTAATTAGTGACTTATAATGACTAACAAATGGCTATGCTACTAATATACATGTTAGTAAGCAGCTAATTAATGGTGAATATGCATGTCTTAATATAAAGTGTTACCGTTTGTGTTTAATTGAAATCATATTTGCATAATAATTTGGAACACAGTGTATTGCAATGCAATGCAAAGGTAGTTTTATTTCTAACATTATTCTTTCAACACAGACATTTACATCGATAGTCTGGCGTTATAATTTATTTGCCTCGGGTGTACTGTGGAGTGGGTAAGACATTCATTTCTTTAAGAAATTAATATTCTACAATTTGCACTCAACTGTAGC
The DNA here is from genome assembly GCF_046254945.1 of Alosa pseudoharengus. Taxonomy (NCBI): domain Eukaryota; kingdom Metazoa; phylum Chordata; class Actinopteri; order Clupeiformes; family Clupeidae; genus Alosa; species Alosa pseudoharengus. The sequence goes on from NW_027468664.1 coordinate 9,694,816, forward strand.
CTAGGCCTGCTATTGGTGAGTCCATTATAGCCTATTTACTAGCATATGCAACGCTATGTATATGTACTGTATACTTGAATTTCCCCTTGGGGATCAATAAAGTAGCTATCTATCTATCTATCTATCTATGTATTCTATTAACTGCTGTGTGCTATTATGTAGGCCTTGTCTATTAAACGCTATGTTAGGCTATGACTGCTATCACTACGAAACGTAATGTACTCAAATTTACCTTATATTACCCCTGAAAAAATACCAAAATCAATGAATTTAAATTAAAGTGTAAGTTCAGTGTAAATTGACCCATAGCCATGTTGTATAAGCTCACCACATGCGCCAATAGGCCAAGTTATGGACAGGCAGCTTAAAGCAGACCCATGGGGGCATCAAAACTGAAACTGAAAGTAACACCCCACTGCCCCCATGGGTCTGTTTTAAAGTGCGTATGTCAGGTTAAAAAATATTTTTGACAAATGAAGGGACATGAAGCAAGATAGTAGTGAGTAGTGATTTTTCTTGAAAAATCAACTTTAAATACAATAGAACAATATTTACAGTTATTTTTATAACTGAATTTATGAACATTCCAGACACAGTGATGACCTCATAAGAGGGAGTCCAGCAAAGTTGAGCATAGGGGAGAATGGGTTTTAACTGCATTTTCTTTTACATAAGGCCAAAAATGCTCTCTATGACATACCAGTGGTTCATAAGCATGAGCCTGACTGGCAGGGACAAAGTAAAGATGAATAGGCTACAACATTTTGGTAAATCATGGCCATCAAATCATCAGTGAGAAATTGATTAGGGGTGTGAGTAGGATCGGATCACTATTAGTATATATCATGGCTGTTGTGTCATTTGCCATCACATAGGCTTTCATATACAACAAGTTAAGTACAATCAGTAAGCAAATTAATAGTCTGTCTATAGCTAACATTAGTTGATAAGCAGATGTATATAAAGAGCAAATGAGTGGTAGCACATATACACTGATGGTTTCATAGTCAGGTCTCTAAAGAAAAGCATATATGCCCATGGTTGGCGGAACATAGACTAATGAGTTGCTTACTGATTCTACTTAGTTTAGGCTATATAATGGCCTATATGTGATGGCAAGTGACACAACTGGCATTTTCAAGCATTGCTACTTACCCATATCCTCTTCATCAATAATGGTTGCCAGTAAAGATAAAAAAGTATCAGGATATTTTTACGTCAGGCAGGTAGTAGACTCTAGCATGACATACTGGAATGAAGTCATGTTTTTGGCCTCACCAGTGTAAAAAAACCTACTGTATGATCCCTTATCCCATGTGTTTTAATTGACCAACTTTGCTGGACTCCCTCTTATGAGGTCATCATTGTGTCTGGAATGTTTCCTGGAATGTTCATAAATTCAGTTATTAAAATAACTGTAAATATTGTTCTATTGTATTTATAGTTGATTATTCAAGAAAAATCACTACTCACTACTATCTTGCTTCATGTCCCTTCATTTGTCAAAATTGTTTTTTAACCTGACATACGCACTTTGAGCTGCCTGTCCATAACTTGGCCTATGTGGTCCCAAATTGTCTCATTCTTTTTCCTATGGGCTGCATGTGATGAGCTTGAACAACATGACTATGGGTCAATTTATACTGAACTTACACTTTAAGGGGCCCTTAATTTGTAAAAAAAAAAAGACCATTCATTTTACCTTAAAATGCCACTTTAAAGCGTAAAACCCCTTAATCTTACATTTAAGGTGTCAAGGGGTTCTCTTTATTTGCTGTGATTAAGGGGGTAATTAAGGACAATACTTAATTGTATTTAAGGTGTTAATTCAGGGATTCTTTGATTAAGGAGGGAAATTAAGGGGAAATCGAAAAAGTAAGGGAAAAATTCAGTAGGCTTTTCTCTTTAATTAACCTTAATCTATGCACATTTCTACTTAAAAATTACTTAATTAAAGAAGGGCTTTAAGGTCAAAAGTAAGGCATTTATAAGGGGTGAAATGAAGGGGTTTTGTTTCATAGTGTACTTGCACTTGTGTACTTGCACTTTTTCTCCCATGATCTTAATGCTTCAGTTATGTCATGAGCTCTGAAGCCATGACAAAAATAATAGGATGCAGTTTTAACCCACCAAAAAGTAATTTATTATACTAAAAAACAACACCAGTAAAGAAAACCAATGTAACATAACAACCATGAAGTGTGGAAAGCAGTAAAGTAAGCAGGGTGAGGTGCGTAACAGACGGTCGTAATTCGTCCACTGCTCGCGGCCCTCCAACCCGCCACCTCAACACACACCGGCATTAGAGTCGAACGCTCTAACCACTGAGCTAAAAGCCCAGGCTCCCAACTCAGCGGTTAGAAGCGTTCTTAAGGTTAGGGGTGTGAGGCTTTACACGTGCAACTAGCACGTGTTCGCCTCCGTTACACTTGCATGGTTGAATGAAATGTATGCTGTTGCATGGACAAAGCAATTAATCCGTGGGAGAGAAAGGCTCCCTTGGAACGAAGGGAACGGCAGATTTATGAAGAGGTAGGCGTTGACAAGCTGCGGCCATGCCCACTGCAACTGCAATGTGCTTTATAGGGCTGGGGAATATAGGCCCCTGGAAACATAGGTACACTCCTGCTATTTTCAGTCGCACAGCAGAGAAGTTACTGTATTTGGATAAGACACCAACTTACATGAAAAAGAGCTGTTGGGATAGGTGTAACTTTCAACAAAGTGAAATAATTATTGAAGTTACACATATAAAACTCACGAAATCACAAGCAGCTACACTCAGATGTCAGTTGTTTGTCCGTCTGAAGAATTTTTGGGGCGCTACTACCAGATGAATTACATCTTTCCTGCATAGGATTTTAGCCATCTCTACTCCAGTTGCATCTGTAAAAGGGGAAAAAGTGAACCTTTAACTGACACCATTTCATAACTGAAGAATGATAAAGAACCCACTGCTTGTATACTGTACACTCATTGTTCATCTGATTGTGGACCCAGCTGGTTCTAATGAAATCTCAGATATGAAAAAGATTATAATAAAAAAAAATGCCAAAGGCACAGTGATAAGCAGTGTGGTAGTGTTGAGGCCAGATGGGGGGAAAAGCCAAAGTTGTCAGGAGTTGTCGGCACCTTGGAAAAAAAAGGACCAAACAAATATTATCATGTCTAAAACAAATAATTGTCATTAAACACTGCATAGCACATTTAACCTTAAACTCTGTGTGACCTCCCTTATTTTATGACATCGGGCCTAGGAAAGAAATTAGGTAATATGTAATACACCCTCTTATGTAAACTGCAAGATACTAGCACAGTACTGCAATAGCCAAGAGATAAAGTAGGGCAGGGCTTACATAGCTGAGCAGGTTTCTTGGAAAATGAAACTAAAGACAGGGCATTCACAAGCTGCCACAACCAAAGAGCCTCATCACTTTCCCCATGGCTGACCAACTGAAGGCCAACCTTACCTGCCCAATATGCTGCGACATCTTCAGGGACCCTGTGACATTGAAGTGTAGTCACAGCTTCTGTCAGGAGTGCTTGCAGAAGTACTGGAAGGTTCTGGAAGTTACTGTGTCCCGTCTGCAGGAAGGAGTGTTCGTCTGAGGAGCCAACACTGAGTCTGGCCTTTAAGAGTCTCTGTGAGTCTTTCAAAAGAATAAACAGGGCTGTTCAACCTGACCAGCTATGCCCCTTGCATGAGGAGAAGCTTAAATTGTTCTGTTTCGAAGACAAGCAGCCTATTTGTATCATCTGCCACACATCAAAAAAACATAACAATCATGTGTGTTCCCCCATCGAGGAAGCTGTGGGGAACATAAAGGTGAGGCTTTTTTCTGTGTCACACAATTTGCCACTGAAATGTGTTCTTTGTGAATTATTTAAATTTTTCAGTTAATGTATATCAGGTAAAGTCACAGTGTTTGTCTGAGATGTTGTCACGAAAATGGGCATGGCACTGTGGGACTGTGATTAACTCGTAATCGTAAGCTTAGTGTATAGCTGCCTGATGCTAACATTCTTTTCCAGTCAATCCCATGATGCATTGTGCACTGATCTATTTTGATTAACTCTGACACGTTGTTATCGTATTCATTTTTGCCATGCATTATTCATCTGTGATTTATTTTGTGATTTAAGTGCAGAAGGAAATGGAAGACGGGATTTCTAATTTTAATCAAAGCCTCAACATCCTGAAGAAAACAAAACATGATCTTGAAAACATGGCCACTCACATAGAGGTAGGATATTATATGGATGATAAACAAAACTAGACAGGATTAACTAGACAAATTATCTCTCTTTAACAGTGTCATCTTGATCTATGTTTCCAGACTCAGGCACAATCGGCAGAGCTGCAGGTTATTCAGGACTTTGAAAAATTTTATCAGTTCCTCCGCAAGGAAGAAGAAGCCAAGCTTGTGGCCCTGAGAGAGGAAAAGGAGCAGAAACACAGAGACATGGAGAGCAGAATAGAAAGGGTGCATGGAGAGATTACTACTTTGTCAGAAACTATCGACAGAGTAAAACTTCAAATGGAATCCGATGACATCCTGTTTCTACAGGTAGACTTTTATTCAACTGGCTGGCGACCAAAATCAGATGTTAATATTGGATTATTGTATTGGTCATACAAAGAAAAGGCTGATTTTACCTGTCAAAATTGTTCTAGATCTGACAAGACTGAGCATTCTAGAATACATATGTCTGATTTTCTTTTTTCAGAACTACTATTCAAATCCCGAGAGGTATGTCTTGTTCATTCCCCTGACAACTTTTACTGCCTTAAGGTAATACACAGACTCAGTGTGCATGATGAACTATCTTTTAGACTCAAATGCTCAACACCAAAATCAGAGGATTTGTCAGGTGCACTGATCAACATGGCTAAATACGTCTACCCTCTCAATCATGAGTTGTGGTTGCAGTCATTTCATCCAGTCTGTGAGTATGTTTCATATGCATTAATGATCATTTTTTAAACATCAGAATGGTTAAGTGTAGAAAGTCCTGTGGTTCTATGCAATCAAATGTTAGGATTCAGTTATTTACAATTACAAAATCCTCTCTGCATTATAAATTACTTTCAATAAAGCACCTGATTTACACTGTATAGGAATACAACTGTAAACATTTTGTTATACCAGTCCAATTGTTGTAGTCAACTGTAAGCAACTTCCTGTGGGAATTGTTTTAGACAAAATACTGGCATATGGCTCAAAAACAGAGGAGGCTGTTCCCTCAATGTATGGCTGAATGTGTTTGCCATAAATTGATTATGATTTCCTCCCTTAAGGCTCAATGACTCTGGACCCAAACACGGCTTCACCCAAGCTAATCATCGCAGATAATCTTACTTCACTTACATACACAGAAGAGAAGCAAACAGTACCTGATAACCCAGAACGATTTCACATTGGCGTGCTGGGATCAAAGGGCTTCACTGCTGGTCGTCACAGCTGGGATGTTGAGGTCGGTGACAATGACAATTGGACCCTTGGAGTGGTGAGGCAGTCAATCAAGCGGAAGCAGTACCTGGCAATGCAGCCAGATACTGGATTGTGGAGCATACGCTTCACAAGAGGGAAGCACCGGGCTGGTGTCAAGGCTTCAACTGAACTCAATGTAGCCAAAAGACCTACAGTCATCAGAGTCCTACTGGATTACGAGCGTGGGGAGGTGTCATTCTCAGATCCATCTGCAAATATGACTTTGTATAGCTTCACTGATGTGTTTACCGAGAAACTGTTCCCCTACTTCAACACTACAAGTTTGAAATGTCCACTGCGCCTGTTTCCCCTAACAGTCGGAAAGAGTTAATAGAGATTGTGTCACTACTGCAATAAATTATTGGATAGACTTACAGAATGCTCGGTCTCTTGTCACTTTTAAAGCAAAGTAGGCATTCTCTACAGAATTATGCCTCTCAGTTTACCCATGATGAGGAACTGGCCACAGCTGACACTCAAGGATTTGAGGGACCTTCTGGTTGTAGAGCGGCTCCTCTAGCCCTTGAACCACTACCGTACAGACAGTTATAGTTGACTAACTTAAATGAATGAGTTGACAGTATGGTGAGATATGACTGGTTGCATCATTCTAAAAACACATTAGAAGAATAACTAAACAAGCCCCTGGGAATGGAAAGCAAACTGCTAAAAAGAACTAAACAAACAGATATACCATTAATGAAACTAGAAGCATAAATGAATATCCAAATCATTTTCAATAAACACTGCACCACATATAACTTTAAATTATGTGTAACCTGTTACAAAGTCGTTGAGTGGGAGAAGGGAGTGAAAAAGTGTTTGTACATATTAATCAACCTTGTGCAATATCTCATCTTGCATAAACACTTGGGAGTTAATTTAGAGATGACGTATCCAAACAGATTATTCTGTTTCTACAAGTACTACAACTGTATTAACATTTCAATGACAGTGGGCAAAAAAATAGGCAGGGCCTGTTACTCACAAAATGAGCTAGTTTCTGTATAAATTAAATCTAAACTGTGACACAGTTTTACCGACAGCCACAATCAAACCAAGAAACTATTAAGCTGATCAATTTTTTGTGTTAAAAAATCATTTACTAATCAAATTTTCTTGCTTGCCCAATATGTTGTGACATCTTCAGAGACCTTGTGGCAACTGAAATGCAGCCACAGCTTCTGTCAGGAGTGCCTTCTGCAGTGCCGGGACCTGGATGTGTCCCTGTGTCCCATTTACAGGAAAGGGTGCATATCTGAGGAGCCCACACTGAGCCTGGCCTTCAAGAGCCTCCTATCTATCCCCCGCATCAGACTCTCCACCCTGGGTCGCAGGTCACTCAGTGCCTTGGCCCCCAAACTCTGGAACTCCCTCCCCCAACCTCTTTGTGACTGTCCACCTCTTCCCTTCTTCAAAGCACATCTCAAGACTTTTTGTTTAATGATCACTTCTCCTCTACACCCAACACATAGCTCCACACATAGCTTGTCTTGTTATTGTTATTGTTTTGCTTTGTTATTGTTATTATTTTGCTTTGTTATTGTTATTGTTATTGTTTTGCTTTGTTATTGTTATTGTTTTGCTTTGTTATTGTTATTGTTTGTCTGTCTGTTGTTTTCCTTCAACTATGTTAAGCGACCTTGGGTTTGAGAAAGGCGCTATATAAAATAAACGTATTATTATATTATTATTAAGAGTCTCTCTGAGTCTGTCAAAAGACATAAGAGAGCTGGTCAACCAGTCCAGCCATGCCCAGGGCCGTATTGACCCAAAGGGCTATAGGGGCTGTGGCCCAGGGCCTCGGCCATATGGGGGGCCTCGTGTGAGTCAAGTGAAGTGTAAGAAAAATGGTCAAATGTCAAATGTTTGGCCATAGGAGACATGAGAGTGGGGCCCAAAAAAGAAAAATGTATGCACAAGAAAGCAAGCTTCAGAACTAAAGAAGACACCCAAATTAACAAATCTACCTTAAAAAGCCAGCATGCAGCTGCCAGGACTATCCAGTCTGGCGTTATTGCTAGTACATGTAATGTTACATCTGCTGCCATGAATAAGTGCAGAAAAAGGGCTGTTTAGTCTTCTGATTCTACAATGTCTTGTAAATAAACCCTGTTTAATTATGTCTATATAATTCAACCAGTTGGCCTACAAATACCCATGCCCAGTGCTATTAGTGTCAATATACTTGTTGTGTTTAATAAACGGCACAAGCGCCGAAGATTCAAGTTGTGTGATCGCTACTTTGGTAAAACTGCTTGTCTAGTAGGCTAGTCTATTAAAACACACCTTTGTATGAAATGTGCTCTATAAATAAACGTACCCGGTCTGGTCTATGTCATAAAGGAAGTGAGGGGAGGAGGTAATATGGTCACTATGTAATACATCCTCTTACGTAAACTGCAAGATCCTAGAGCCTGTATGACTAGCTGTGCAGGTTTCTTAGTAAATGAAACTAAAGCCATGACAGAGCATTCACCAGCTGCCACAACCAAAGAGCCTCATCAAACTGTCCCCATGGCTGACCAACTTATTTTGTCAGAGATAACCCTTGCCTGCCCAATATGCTGTGACATCTTCAGGGACCCTGTGACATTGAAGTGTAGTCACAGCTTCTGTCAGGAGTGCTTGCAGAAGTACTGGAAGGTTCTGGAAGTTCTACTGTGTCCCGTCTGCAGGAAGGAGTGTTCGTCTGAGGAGCCAACACTGAGTCTGGCCTTCAAGAGTCTCTGTGAGTCTTTAAAAAGTGTGAATATAACCACAGGACGGGATGATGTGTGCTCCTTGCATGGAGAGAAATTGAAACTGTTCTGCTATGAGGAAAATCAGCCCATTTGTGTCACCTGTTATGTTTCCGAGCAACATAAAAACCACAAATGCTCTCCTATTCAAGAGGCAGCTCAAGATCTGAAGGTAAGTTTGAGGATTCTGCAGCAGCCATCTGACCTCTCTAATATGCCGTAAACATTATTTCTTCCAAATCACCAAAATGTATTGTCTCACTTTCAGATAAAGTTAAGAACAGGAATTGAAGTATTAGAGGAGAGTCTGCTTGTGTTAAATAAGGCAAAGGAAGATAATGAAAAAGTTACCAACATGGTAAAGGTATGTAGACACCTTTGCAGACTGCAGAGGCTAAATGGATCACATTTCTCCAGGAAATGGAGAAACAAAAATGCAGTGGTGTGGAAAAAAATCTTGCCAAATTACACCAGAAGATTACAAGACTTTCAGATACCATTCAAGTGATGAAACAGGAAATAGAAGAGGAAAACAGTGCATTCCTGAAGGTGGAGTGACAATCCAGAATTTTTATTGTTTATGTAATGAGGAGTCCTTCCAGATTTTTTAAAATGTATTTTTGTAGCCTGTTTATATAAGAATTTGCTTGTATGGGATGATTTTCTAATATTTATACTTGACATTTTTTCAGAACTATAGTATGAACAATGAAAGGTGAGGCGGTGTATCTCAATGCACATTTTTATTAATTTTATTTATTCATGCTATCAGTGAATGACACAAATATTATTTACCCCAGAATTAAAAAATAGTGCTGTGGAGCCTATAGTCAAAGTGCCAAAGGTTCATTGTGAAGACATAACACTCCCTGGCTCACTGTTCACGGTGTGGGCACAAATGAAGGATCTTATCCAAAAATGTATGTTTTGCTTATTAACCTCTATATTGTCAATAATGATGATATTAGCATGCTTTATGGATGTTAAATTTGTCATCTCCAAGTCATGGCTTAACTTATTATTGAATTCAAAGACATCCTATGCTTCATGTCAGTCATAAAACATGTTTATTGATTAAATGATCCATGGTCAATTTGTAAAATAACATTTAACCAAAGACTTGATACTTTGCCTGTTTTCATACCTTTCCTTTCTCTCATCAAAGCTCCTGTTATGCTCGACCCACTCACTGCATCCAACCAGCTGATCATCTCGGAGGGCTGCACAACTATCACATATTCAAAACAGAGACTGTCGGTTCCAGATAACCCTGAGAGATTGTATGTTGGTGTCCTCGGCTCGCAGGGTTATACTGCGGGCCTACACTGCTGGGATGTTGGGGTTGGGAACAGTAATAAATGGACTCTTGGGGTGATTGAAGAGAATGTGGACCGGAAGGAACTTCTCAAGATGGAGCCCAGTGGTAGATTTTGGAGCATACGTTTCAGTGACGGTGTATACAGAGTGGGCGTGAGAGGACAGCCACAAATAGCTGTGCGTTATCTTCCATTGATAAGAATATGGCTAGACTATGACAAGGGACTGGTCAAATTCTGTGACCCACATAGAAACTGCACCTTGTACAGCTACACCTGCAAATTCAAAGAGAAAGTATTTCCATACTTTTGTAGTGGAGATCCCAATTGCCCAACGAGTCTCTTTCCAGGAAAAAGCACAAAGTGACTTTTTGTCTCAATATTGTTAGCCGGACGATAGTAAAACTGATTTAATAAGGAAGTGTTTAGAAACATAATTGTATTGTGACACAAATTGCAAAATAATTTATATTGTCATGGTCAGGGTGTCTGATCACACATTTAGGGCTGTCAATCTAAAATTAACTGACTAAGACATTGTTTGCTGTGATAAAATCGCTGTGATAAAATGCAATTCAGCTTTTAATAATGAATGAAATAATGTTTTAATGTAAATCACAGAATAAATGTAGTTGAAAGGAAACATATGCAAAGAAGTAGGCCTACATTATACTAAAAGTCAATGTTACCTTTTTGAACACAGATTGTTTCCTGTGAACTTGCCAACAAGTTTCCAATAAAACCATTTAGGCCATTGACTGTTTGCTTGCAATGCATGTTTCCTATGAGCACTTAAAGAAACACTAATAAAATCCATGATATTAATACATTAGATATCAGCTTAGATGATATTCATTTTTTTTAAGAAATCATTTTTTTCTCATGCGTTTTGATAAACTGATGAAAAATTAGCTTTTTGTCCACCAGGTGGGGACAGAAAGCTATATGCATTATCTTTATGGTCCATTACGGAGCATGCGAAGCGCTATGGTGGGAATTATTTTTTTAGAGCTCCTTTTACGTTCCCTCGCAATGTTTTTGTATTTTCTCGCAGTAAGTTTTGTGTTCCCACTAAAATACTACTTTTGCATTCATCCTTAAACACTGCGAAAGAAGCAAAACTATAGCGAGAGAGATCAAAAACATAAATTAAGGATAAATTCCCACCATGTCCCATTGGGCGCTCCGTAGGCTACATATGACTCGGGTAGTTTTTTTTTTACATGCCCAGAAGCTTGTCCCAGAACTTGTCAATTCTTACATTTAATGAAAGCCGGAACTTTACAATTAACATCACACTTATTTATTTTTAAACATGAAACAATAGCCTACGGACTTTTTTCTTTCTCCGGTCCTAGCGCAAAGACAACCCTTTTGGGGAGGTCTCTTGAACAGGAAATAGGAAGTCTGTTGGACTTCACCTAATGACGTTTTTGTAAACATTGTGAACGGAGACAATTAGGTAAGTAAGTAGGCTACAAACGACAGATGAATTATGAGAGAAAATAACTAGATTTAAGTCGATACAGCGGACAGCAAAATTCCCACGAAGTGAACTGTCAGTGCTGTTGAAGTATGATAGCCTAAACGTTGGAGAAAGAAAGTGTCCAAATCGGGCTAAGTAGCTTTGTTTGATGGTTGTTTTGACCTGCTGACGTTAACCTTTACTGCTCATTTTCACAACAGAATCCACCGCCGTGCCTAGTATTATGGCAAGCAGACTACCCCTGTCAGAAGAGGACCTCTCCTGTCCAATCTGCTGTGACATATTCAGAGACCCCGTTGTGTTAAAATGCAGCCATAGTTTCTGCTCCACTTGCTTGCAGCAGTACTGGGGTCAAAAGCACGCAGCAAGAAGCTGCCCTCTCTGTCGAACGGAGTCCTTGGATGAACCAGTGGCCAGTCTCACCTTGAAAAACCTGTGCGATTCGTTGATTGAAGAAGGTATCTCCATGCCCCCAGATACTCGCGAGGAATGTGAGCCAGGGGAGCTATGCCGATATCACGGAGAACGACTGAAACTCTTCTGCTTGCTCGACCGAGAGCCAATCTGTGTTATTTGTCACACTTCAAGAAAACACAAAAATCACGAGTGTTGCCCCGTTGAAGAGGCCGTTGTTGACGTAAAGGTATGGGAATGATGTTCCCCCTCAGTTTTTGTAGACGCAAATATATTTATATATAGGCCTATATAAAAAAAAGACATTTCTAATAGGCTAATGGTTTTCAGGAAGAGATGAGGTCTGCTCTGAACGCACTACAAGAGAAGTTGGAGGTGTTTGACAAAATGAAACGAAGCTTTGAAAGCACAGCCGAACACATAAAGGTCAGTCTTCTTAAGCGACATGTTTCATTCATACATAGCACTAGCACTAAAACAAAAACACATATTTGCTGTTTCTGGGTTTCTTTTAGGCCCAGGCCCAGCAAACAGCCACGAGCATCCAGGAGGAGTTCGAGAAGCTGCATCACTTTCTGCGCGTGGAGGAGGCGGCGCGAATTGCAGCGCTAAAAAGAGAGGAGGAGAGAAAGAGCCAACAGATGAGCGAGAAGGTTGCTGAGGTAGCCAGCAACATGGCCGCCCTCTCGGAAACCATTAAGGCCATGGAGGAGGAGATGGAGATGGAAAACTTAACAATCCTTCATGTAAGTACTAGGCAGGCTTTCAAATGTTTTGGAGCTGAAACTAGGCCATGCAAACCATGTTCACTGTCTGAAGTTGCCTATCTTTTTTCTTCAGAAATGCAAGAAAACATTATTGAGGTAAGTACATGTTTACAAGATGGTTACTCTTGTCATGCTCAATCTTTTAGATGACCTTTATGTGTAACACAAAAATTTTAATTTTAGGGCCCAGTGCACTTTTCCAGAGTCGACCATGAACCCAGGGGCACTCATCAATGTGGCCCGCTATCTTGGCTCCCTCAAGTTCAGGGTCTGGGAGAAGATGCTTGGTGTGGTCAAATACAGTGAGTACCTGAAAACTGCTGGGTTCAGATGGCAAAACACCCAGGGTTTGCTCTGTTAATTAAGATGTACCATTGACAGCAATTGTAGAACTGTAGGCCTAGCAGGGGCATCAGTAGCAAGACATTCTAAAGGCAGCAGTGGCAACACCAATACCTGTGAAGCAACAGATCAATTCGAGTTAAATAGCTATTACCAGTTTCACAGTACTATAACTGAAGGGTAGCCCAGAGACACTGTATACCATCATTTCACAGGATGCTTACAGCATTAACCAACCGCACTCTTTTGTCCACTCTCACCAGCTCCAGTCACCCTGGACCCCAACACAGCTGCCCCTTGGCTCATCCTCTCCGACAGCCTGACCAGCGTCAGGGACGGCGAGGCCCGGCAGCCGCTGCCTGATAACCCTGAGCGCTTCTGCCCAGACACGGCCGTGCTGGGGTCCGAGGGCTTCAGCTCGGGCCGCCACTCCTGGGACGTGGAAGTGGGCGAGAACACCGCCTGGGTCTTGGGCGTCGCCAAGGAGTGGGTGCAGCGCAAGGAGAAGGTGTCGTCTGTGCTGAAGAATGGCTACCTGTCGGTGTACTACTACCACAAAATGTACTTTGCCGGCACGTCCCCCCTGACCCGTCTGAACCTGAAGAAGAGGCCCCAGCGGGTGCGCGTGGTGCTGGACTACGACAGGGGCCGCGTGGCTTTCTCAGACGCGGCAGATGGGACGTCCATCTACACCTTCAAGCACAGCTTCGCCGAGAAGGTCTACCCTTACTTCTGGGTGGGCTGTAAGTTGTGTCCACTCAAAATAGAGCAAAGAGAGTTGTGCGTGACCTCAGTGGATCACATGTGAACGTGGCATCTGATGCCCAGAAACCATAAGTGCGCTTACATGTGACAGGCATAGTGTGAGTCACATATGATATTGTGTTTTTTAAAAATTCAATGCCTTAAGACAGACACTTTAAACATTTATATAATTTAATCCTGTTTACATGTTTTTACGTTAGTGTTATTTGTTGTATTCCGCATTAAACATCCTTCCATTTTATGGATAAAATTTAACTATCAATGATGTCTTATGTGTTGCATGCATATATGCCAAATCAAGTTATAGAAATTAAGTAGCTGAATTTTGTGTGAGATGGTATGTGTATGGGTTTTCTCAGGTACCAGTTGCACAGAACATTGTAGTGTTCTTCATCCAGTATCCCATGACAACACATGAAGCTTTATATTCCATGCAGCAACGTTTTGTATTTAAAAAAAAAAAAAACAGTCAGATAAAACAGTTTGGACTTTCAACATGACATAATTCATTATATTTACAAATGACTGTAAAACAATAACATCTTTTAAAAATATAATAAAATTTAGACCTTTGAGCTAAAGCTGACGTTAACTTTAATTTCCCCTGGTTGCTATTCAAGGTTAAATAGGGTATTTTTCCATAATTGTTACTTTGTGCAAATTCCATTTTTAATAACAGTTCATTTAAGTGGAAAAATATGCATTCCTTTGATATCCAGTATATGATTGGCTAATGAGATGCAGCGCGTAAGACAAAATCAACACAAAACACTCACAAAAAAACATTGCTATCCACATTACTGATGCAGCAGGGACTTTTTGATCTTGTGCGTCCACTACACACACAGCACTCTAATGTTTCTGGCTTGTTATGACTCTTATGGAACAAAAGTCCCAAGACATGGTCTGTGCACATACAAGACAACATCCCATTACGATGCAGCTCCCCTTTACATCCATACCATTTCAAACTCATCCACCCTGATGTTAAGCCCTTAATGCAAAGTTCTAAATATTAAGGCAATGCTTAGGAATATCCCTTTCTGGCCCATCTTCACAGAATTCCATTTGTTTTGTGTGTGTTATGGGCTTGGGGTTGTCTTTTAAGTGTCCTTGTGAAGCTAAAAGCCGGCAAGACACACACAGAGAGAAAAAACAAAAGTGCATGCTGGGAAAAAAGGCTACATCACAACTCCACGTAAACCTCACTTTGATAGCTGAACACAGCACACAAAAAGGAAACATTCCCAAAAAAGAAAGGCGAAATAGGAAAGTCACATGGAGTTGCCATGTACAGTGTAAGTCAAAGGCTCCTTTGAAATCGCTGATTCAGCATGATTCAGTTAGTAGTGATCACCGACTCTGTCTTGACTTGAACGGAGTGCTTCTACAAAAGTTTCTGTGGTGGTGCGAAACGTTTCTGAACATTCCGTATCTCATCAGATTTAACAGTTACAGACAAGACAACTGTGCTGTGTCTTATCATGACAAGCAATGCAAAGTGACATAGAGGCTTCACAATAAGCGACAAAAGAAAAGTTTGCAGCACTGGTGGTCCAAAGTCTTGACACAGTTAAAAGGCAAAAAAGAACACACAAGTAACCTAGAATAACATCAATGATTAAACTCCAAGTTTACAAAAGTTGTGTTTTGAATACTATCAAACATCAAAATGAAATGTTGGTAAGAGACCACTAAGACTTTCTCCATGACCAGTTCATTGTCCATTGTCCCTACAGTTGGTTGGTCCAGGCAAGGTACAGCGCTGGTGCACAGTAGAGTACCATTCCCTTTCCTTCCATTGGCTGACCAATTATTGAAGAAATAAAAAACAACATTACAACTACAGCCGTCCACTTAAGTCAGCAACAACAAACACAGATAAACAGTATTAAAGACGTTATGATAATTAGATTTACCCACAGATGTACACAGAGGCAAACTCAGGAAAAAAGTTGTCAGAAGATGACAAGGTTTCCCTTCAAAGAGGCTGTTCTTTTTTTCTCTCATTTTAAAAACGCTGATTGAAATCTGACTCTTCTCCAGTGATTCGATGTCTGGTACCTCTGAATGTAAAATATCACAGAGAGCCTCGCTGGCGCTGGGACAAGGATTTATTTCTTCTGGAGGGTGTAGTGCCGGCCACCGAGACTAAACAGGGCAGGATGGGAGATTATTGTGTAGCAGCAATGAGCTAGGAGGTGAGCGTTTCACACACACACACACACACACACACACACACACACACACACACACACACACACATATATACACACACCGCACACACACACAATAACACGCAGCGGTCCTGAGGGAGAGGGGAGCTCACTTGTTAATGGTGGATGTGTTTGTGTGGGTGAGCGCGTGTGTGACTCTGAATGTGTGAAGGAGGATGGGTGGCTCACTCGCAGGCCAGTTTGCTATCAAAGCTAGAGAGGCCAATGGCAAAGGCCTGCAGAGCACACATAGGGTAGTTAAAGTCCAGAGTGAAGACGTCCTCGGCTACTCTGCCAAACTGCATCACGATGTAGTCCGCTGTAGAGAGAAAAATAGCATGGAGAGGCTCAATAAGAGAACAAATGAGGAAAATGTCTATTAATATTTTATGTTCCCATCTATTGTGTGGCACTGAATCATCATTAACGTGTAGACCAGTATGAACAGATGATACGAATATGGCGAAGGACAGATGGAACTCACGATCATTGTCATGGACAATCTGGAAGTTCTTGACGGAGGCCTGGGTGACCCGACCGTGGAAATTGAGTACGTAGGACTGCGTATCGTCGTTCCACACTGGCGCCTTGTTGTGCAGCTCAATCAGATTGTCCAGAGCGTGGCCCTGCCACTTGCCCAGCAGAGTGTCTTGCTCCTGCAACCACAAAAGGGGAGAGGCGCTCATGGATTTTTCAAGTCTCTTCAGGTTATTCTTGCAGTATTGCTTGTTTCCCTATCCCTATGAATGACTACATACATATTCATACCTAAATGCATCTCAGTGGCTTTTGAGATACAAGTAACACTCACAAGCCTGAACAAACGTCAGAAGAGTGGTCAACACATAGTTCATCTAATATAGAAGCCAAGCCAGGTAGACTCACGCTGGTTGGTCGAACGGGTATCCGCTCAAAGTTCATGTTCATCCCAGGGATGATGACTGTCATCTTACGGGGCCCTTTGAAGCCCAAAACGTTGGTCTCCTATAACAACAGAAATCCAAAAACTCTTTTGTTATAATATAATCAATAAACAAACAATACTTATCTGTTCAGTGTAGTAATGACACAGCTGAATGTATGTGTGAGTGTACATGATGTGTTCATGTGTGTATGTTTTTCAGCATGTTTACACAGGCTATTCTGAATACTTGCCTGCATGGCTATATGTGTTTTTATGGATGTATATTTAAATATATACGATCGTGTGACTCACATAGCATATGACAGCCAGCTCCTGCCTTGTGTTGTATTCATGTTTACACACGCTGTTGTGAATTCTTGCATGACTCTACATGTTTATTGTAGGTCTATTTAAATGTATACATGATCGCATGACTCACATAGCATATGGCGGCCAGCTCCTGCCGTGTGTTGCTTTCCTCAAGGAGTGTACCCGGGTTCTTTGTGGGATTTGTGCCATTGTCGTACACTGTGAACTTTGTCCCCATAAGGTTGGACCTGGAAGTGGACAACAAAAGCCCTTTTTTAATGCTCATGAACAGAGGAAGTCAATATGTGTGTGTGTGCGCGTGCCTGTGTGCGTGCGTGTGTGTGTGTGTGTACATTTGTATGCATTTGTGTGGGTGTAATATCTACCTCAGCTTCCCCACAAAGCTCTCCCCCTCACGGGACAGGTCAGTGGCATCCACAGATATCAAATAGTTGGAAGTCTTACTCTTTTTCCTTTTCCTTCCTGCCAGAAGGAAAAACTAAAACAGAGAAAAAAGACATGAGATAAAATAGAATACGATATAACTAATTTTAGTCCGTATACACCTCTGCAACCAAAAAAATGGTTTTAATCAGAGGGAACAAAAAGTACGGATAGTGTTTTTTTTTTTATTTGCTTATTTGTGTGATAATTAAAGAAACACTGTCTGAGATATCTGACATGATTTTAAGTGTATGTGAAGTTACTTAGAAGCAGATAGTCCTCCAGCCCCTCTGCGCTTCTCTTCCTCCTCCCCACTCCTCCTTTCCCCTCTCTGCTCACCTTCCGGCCGTCTTCCTTCTCCAGGTGCATGAAGTATGTGGGGTAGAGTCCACGGTCCATCCCCTTCTTATCGCGGGTGATGCGACACTTGACAGTCGTGCCGCGAGGAGCGGGCCGTAACACAAACTCCTCCAGGTGGTCTGCGTCAATCGGGGGGATTTCTGAGGAAGGCGAGCCAGGAGCCACGTACTCCTGTAAGGCACATAAGGAATCAGGGGTCAGGGGTCAACTTCATAAAATTGGACTGGTTTGTACTAGAGTTCCCTCTCTCAATCTCACCAAACTGTTCTAAATTTTAACAGCCAAACTATCAACTGAAAATTGATTGCAAAAATAACATATTAGATGGTTATGTTAAAACAGCACAAAGCTTTTAGCCCACTGATTATATCTGAATATAAGGTTGTCATACAGTCACAAATGTTTGACTTACAGATGATACGGTAGTTTCATATTTTGGTACATTCAGAGGGGGAATTACAGCAGAAAGTTTGAAAAATGTGATTCTCACTGTGCTGGAGGCCGATGCTGGACGGTTACACTCTGTGTTGGGTGAGACTGAAAGAGTGTGATCCTCCTCTTCCTCCTCCTCCTCCTCCTCCTCACTTGCCTCATCATAATTCATGCTGTCAGAGAGTCCTGAGACCGAGAGAGAGAGAGAGAGAGAGAGAGAGAGAGAGAGAGAGAGACAAAAATAGAGTAGGAAGAAAAAGAACGAATAGGAAGAAGAAAGAAGTGGGATTTATAAAAAGCATGGGTACATGATTCATCAGTATTCCCAAAGTTTGAATACAAAAAAATTCTGAAACCCTTTCTAATTTAAAATATATATATTTGCAAGGTCTACAGTTTAGCAATTTAGTTCTTGTACAGCCAAAAATGGCCCGGTTATGTATTCTGCAAAGCTTCCTTATGTGAAAAACCAAAACACACTCCCTGACACAATATTTTTTTTTTTGCAACCAATAATGCAATGCAGCATAGCTGGGGCTTGAACTGTAGCTTGAAATATTCAACAGCCAGCTTCCCTTGCCTAAAAAACATCCCCCATATGCATACTGATAGGGCCTGGAAAGGCAGTGACATGGCAAATTTTTATAAGGTAAAGGTGAACAGGTTTCCCTGGCCTGGTTTCCCAGCAACTAAACCGAGGAGAGTGCAGACGCTAATGTTAGCCTCTCATCCGCCTCTGCTAGCCCGCTCAAAAAAGCACTCCAAAAACAAATAGGGTTTTAATCACTTTAATTAGAGTGCACCTTTTCAGTTGCCCTATTTAGAGTGAAAGGGGGTCTTTGTTGACATAATGTGTGCATAGTAGCCACATGTTTAAATCTGGTCATAGGAGCCATGACTCAGTTGAACAGAACCCATCAGCTAACTAACAGCAACCCCTTTATAGCCAGCAGTTTGAGTGGATTTATTTGCAGACAAGGGTGAGGTATGAGTTACTGCATCAAAGGAGCCCAAGCACCAATACAGACATTGGCACACCATACATACACACAATCTGTCTCATGTAGACAGTTAAACAGAAAGACACACACACACACACACACACACACACACAATGGGTCTCTCCGCATTACGGTCAGTTATTGGATTTGTGGTCCATGACTCCCACTCTGTGGATTATATTAATACTTGGCAGCTTGTGAAACAGCCCATTTCTAATAGGAGGGTGCACACTTTTAAAAAAGGTGAGCAAGGTTGTTGAGTTCTGCAGTTTTGTTTTGTTTTGTTTTGTTTTTTCTTGAGAAAGAAGAATGTGTTTTCTTGCCTTGTCAGATTTGTGGCTCTGCAAGTTCTGCAAGTTTTTACTTTTCCGAAATGTAACTTAATTCTTCAAGATTACTTCAGTCCACATGGCAGACCCGAACGTCTGCTTGCACTGCTTTGAAAAGGCAGAGACAGACAGAGACAAGCGTGCAGAACAGAAAAAGAACTTCTTGTGTTCTGTTTGTGCTTCTGCTTCTTGCTCTGCACCACTGTGTCACCCGTCCAAATTCTGCTGGCCGGTCCGTGATTAAATGCAGGCGGAGTGTTGCTGAGCACTTAGGAAAACAGAGTGACTCTGTCCGTGGTCAGTCACATGGGACGGTGTGCGGATGACCGTGTATCCCTGGTCTCCACCATGACCTGAATTGAATGACATCATGGGGTACAGCGTGGAATCATCCCCTGCTATGGAGAATTGACGAGCTGTATATTTCCTTATTATATTTACTGTCTGTCGATCTCTTTCTGTCGGTCTCATCCTCTTTTCTTTATCTTTGTCTGTCACATTGTCTCTGTTTTATTCCTTTGTCCACAGTTCTTTAAAAAAGGCTCTTAAGCTTATGTCATACAAACTAAGGCAAAAATCCTGCTTCCCTTATCACCCAAGGCCTGACAATTTCTTTCTTTTCCAAATTGAGGTGTTCCTTTTCCATTACTTGTTGTGCCATTTCTCAGAAATATGTGACAAGAGGCTGAGGCTGATACGTGTTTCCAGGAAACGGCCCTCCAGTGACTATCCTTGAGACTGGGGGCTTATTAGCACCGGCACTAAAATTACACCCTGATGCCACTCATCATGTTTGTCACCGAGGAGGAGATGAACTGCAATCTCACAGCAGAGGATTATGGACAGAGGTTCTGTCTTGGTCTTAAATGTTGAGTGTATTGACGACATGTAGGTCCACAAAGGTTTATGTCCCCATTAGGCCATTAAACTCATATCAAAATAATTAATAAGCTATTGTTTTTCATGTTCAAGATGCTGAAGCTGTGTCAGCACTTCTTTGTAACACGTGACATACGTCTACTCCGATGTACATTACATTACAAGACCTTTATCTTTTCTTCTGTCAGTGTAATGGGAAAGGAAGTCAGAGTCAAGGACAATTTTACTGCACCAAGATGTCTGCAGAGACTCCCAGTATACAAAAGGTAATAGGCCTACGGGGCAGAAATAAATTGCAATACATTGCAGAATCATTGCAGCAATACTTTCTTGATTGTAAAATTGACAGAATTGCAATAATATCATACTGTGATCTCCCCCAACACTGGATAAATTGCCTCATTTCTCATTGAGACATTAACTTCACATCCATACCCACAAACACACAAAATATTACTGCATGGTAAATGCTGTCCTGGGATTTTTATCCACATTCTTGCAAGGTCACTGAGATGACTTCAAAAGACTGTGTCTGTGTCTGTGTCTGTACGCGCAAAAGAGAAAGAGAATGGCTTTGTCCGAAGCGGAAGGCAGCTGTCTGCTATCTCGCTGCCCCCAGCTCTCTAACTAGTCACTTGCCGTAGCAGGCATCAAGGTACCAGCTACGCACTTTGTTTCGGACAGCCTAGCAAGACAGCAACACAGAATGCCGTTGCCAGGATACCAGAAAGCAGAATAACGTAAAATTCCGCAGCAGCAACAGCTGCTCACAATTAAACAGAATTTTGGACGTTGAAGGCAGCATGAAGGATACATCTATGCTGCCTTCAAAATTCGGCAAGACGAAGGTATCTTAGAACGCAGCATTTCATAGAAATATTTGAATCGGACATGCCTCAATGCCTCGCTGCCACTGAATGCTATCTTAGACGGCAGCATTTTCCCCGTTTCGGACATAGCCACAATGTGTGTTTGTCTGTTTGTATCTTAAGGCCAATTCAAGTTTCATCCAGCCTTATCAGCAATTAGGCTTTGTGGACATGCGGCTGAGGCAACCTCACTAAGATCTAGGTTAGAGCAACTACAGTAGATTAACTGTATTTAATCTCCTGCCAAAGGCAGTGAAAGAACTAAGGAGAGAACAAAGCACAAAGCAACAAAAGGTGTTGGTGCCTTATTGACAATTTCCTTTGTTTCCATTTGTTTACACAATAAAATCTCATGTTTACCATTTTTAAAGCACTGAGTCTTGAGTCCATGACTGAAATGGCTGACTGGTTGATAGCCTGGCCTCTCCTCTGACCCTATTATAGTGGCTGAGTGAGTGAGTGAGTGAGTGTGAGTGTCTGTGTGAGTCAGAGACAGAGAGCGAGAGAGAGTGTGTGTGTGTGTGTGTGCTAGAGAGTGCCACTGCGAGTCTGTTGCCCTTCTGACAGGTCTGCACCAGCCCCTGAGGGCTGCGTTGGGTAAATGGCAGACACACTGAGTAGACTGTCCTTGACTGACTGATTTGCCTTTGGTCTCCGACAATCTACAGTCAGAAAATCAAGTAAACTGGATGTTACGAACCCAACCCTCTTCTCCTTCTCCTCTACAATTCAGACATCTTTTTTTCTAATCAAAGATTGTAATTCTCTCTCAAACAGAAAGATGAACCGGTATGGGATCACAACAAAGGACACAACAAAAAAAAGCAAAAATAAAAAAACACAAACATCTCATTTCAAATAATGACTGTTACAGACACAATTATATCTGGCTCAATCCACCACAGTATTCATTCTCTAATTATAATTATAGAAATTAATTGCGATGTAATAATATATATTCTAGCTGAATGTCTGTGTGTTGTTTATCCAAAATACCGCAGTTACAAGAACTGAGACTCACCTCTCTTCTGAAGCAGCTCATGTATGTCTGTCTTGGGCTCCAGCAACGTCTCTGTGTCCCCGTCCCTGTCCGGCTCCTCAGCGGGCGGGGACTGCGGGGCTTGGCTCACGGACAGGATCTGGACCCTGGAGCCCGTGTCAGGGACTTCAGTGCCAAGGAAGGCTGCAGGGCCATCAATCCCTTCAGGGTCAAAGGTCAAATGTTAGCAACTGATACCACAAATTTACAGACCTACTCATTTCCTACAGCAAGGAGGAACAGGTCTTGGTTTCGATCAGTAGCAAATGAAACATTTGCCATGGATTGCTTTTTTTTTCTGCATCTACTGGTCCACTGTGGAATGCAAAGAGGAGCAACCTTCCTTCACACAGGGTTTCAACACTGATTTTGCAGCTGTGACTGCCTAGGTGGTGAATGCCGAACACTTAAGTCTAGACTATATAGTTGCTGAGCTAGCGTACCCTGGGAGCCCTGGGTTGAGTTTCTTGCCTGTCTCTCTAAGTAGCGCTTTACTGGATCCCTGCTGTTCCTCCAGCAGCCTCAGAGCACCTGTCATTCCACTACAGATCTCCTGCTCCGGGGAAACCCTCTCTGTTCTTGCTAATGGCTCAGGTGAGTTCTTCTGCTGCTGCCGCTGTTCCTGCTGACACCTCTCTCCTCCTCCCTGAGCAGCCTCTCGCACCCACATGACTATCGTCTGAGGTGACGAGTTTCTCCTCTCTAGATCGATCAGGACTGAAATTTTATGCGCAGGCATACACACACACACACACAAATAGATGCATATAGATACACATACATAAAATCACACACACAGGCATCATCACATTAAAAATAATTTATGTTTAGTCACATCTTGCTATTTTACTTTAAGGAGCATGCCAACTTTTAGGGAAATGAGCTCATTTGCCGTGTACTCCAGACTTAGATTAGAGGATACATACCCTTCTCTTATCTGTGCATGAGGAAGTGGAACCCACTCCCCGTGAATTATGCTAAGCTAAGCTAGGCTAACGGGGTCAGACTGGGTTATTGCACACACAGAGAAGAGAAGGGTATGTATCCTCTTATCCTAACTGTGATTAGACAGCAAATAAGCTAATAAGGTAGCCTAGAAATCTAGACGCACCCTAGCGGCAGCAAATTACATTTGCTTCCAGGGCTAGTCTAGCAACTCTCCTTTGGCTTGTGAGCTCGAAAAATTTAACTTCTATCAGGCCAATCAAATCGTGTATAGAGTCGTTAGGTGGGCTTAACATAATGATTTATGGCAGAGTTGCAACGGTTTGGCTTGAATTCCCTGCTACTTGAAAACAAAGAAGATGGATGTTGCTGTTGGCCAACAGTGTGACACGAGTTAAGCTTGTTTTAAAATGGCAAAAGTTTGAACTAGCCAACTAGCTCCGCTGGTGGGAAAACGCATGGGACTCAGCGCTGTCCTATTGCGTGCAGAGGGAATTTGAAAGACAACCGATTATCCCGCCCCTCGGACTGAGCACTGCGAACGGTGAGTGCCCAGACCCTACATTTTAATGTGGGTCTGGCTCGTCAGGCTACTAATAAGGTAATTTTCCAAAAAGTTGGCATGTTCCTTTTTGTCTAGTTTTTGTCTAACTTGCTTGTTGTACTCTAACTTGTTTGAAAGGCATTTGGCCTTGAATGAAGTTCTAAAAGTTCTACTAGCTCCTCTGCTCTCCTGCGTCCTGCTCTACCTTCCTCGGCCAGCCTGATCTGACTGGGCCGGCGTCGGACGGGGGACCTTGGAAGCAGCGGCCGGCGCTCATCATCGTCCCACTGCAGGACATAGCACTCTCTGGGTTCTGGCACAGCACACACACATGCACACACACTCATACGCAAGGGTCGAGGACGCATGCACGCATGCACACACACAAATCCATGCAACCAACCACAGCCACATTCACACAACACATTCACACACACACACACCACACTGATATATTTGGCCACAATTCTCATGCTCTCTAACTTTACAAGTCAACCCTTGACTGTCCCATTTTAAGTGGGCACGGCCACATTCTTTCAAACACACTCCGGCCCAAACAGACGAACAACTCTCTCACCATCCAGGATGACGTCGCTGGTGACGCTGTGGCGGGACTCCACGAGCGGAGCCTGCTCCTCGCTGCGGCGGGGCCGAGACCGCCGAGGCCGGGCCTCCGGATTGGGCTGCACCATCAGGGGCTCCTGCCGCTTCCGCCGCTGCTTCTGTTCTAGCAGGGCCCTCTGTGCAGCGGAGGACACACGGAACACAGACGTCACAAAGAAAACCCTTACACTGCGTTCAAAATTATTATGCAAATTACATTTTTCTCAGATTTTCCTAAATAGTTGATGCGAATGACAGTCAGTATAACTTTCAAGTCATCAACCATTAGATTATACTTCAAATTTGATTGAACAAACCTCCCTATGATAACAGTATTTATTTTTCAAAAATAAAAAACTCAAAATGCACTTTTCCAAATTATTATGCACAACAGAGTTTCAAGACATTTTATAGGTTTAGTTGTAAAGAACTAAAAATGGTCATTGGTTGAATTTGCAGCATTAGGAGGTATTATAAATTAAATCAAAATTTATTTCAATCAAAAACATCCTAACAGGCTAAGTTACATGTTAACATAGGACCCCTTCATTGATATCACCTTCACAATTCTTGCAACCATTAAACTTGTGAGTTCTTGGAGAGTTTCTGCTTTAATGTCTTTGCAGGATGTCAGAATAGCCTCCCAGACCTGCTGCTTGGATGTGAACTGCCTCCCACCCTCATAGATCTTTTGCTTGATGATGCACCAAAGGTTCTCAATAGGGTTGAGGTCAGGGGAAGATGGGGGCCACACAGAATTTCTCTCCTTTTATGCCCAGAGCAGCCAATGACCCAGAGGTATTCTTTGCATGAGATGATGGCCATGCATAAAGATGATTTTGCTACAGAAGGCACGGTTCTTCTTTTTTGTACCACGGAAGAAAGTGGTCAGTCAGAAACTCTACATACTTTGCCGAGGTCATTTTCACACAGTCAGGGACCCTAAAGGGGCCTACCAGCTACCTCTCCATGATTACGGCCCAAAACATCACTACACCACCTCCTTGCTGACGTCTCAGCCTTCTTTGGACATGGTGGCCATTCACCAACCATCCATTACTCCATCCACCTGGACCATCTAGGGTTGCACGGCACTCATCCGTAAACAAAACTGTTTGAAAATTAGTCTTCATGTATTCCTGAGCCCACTGCAACCGTTTCTGCTTGTGAGCATTGTTTAGGGGTGGCCGAATAGTAGGTTTATGCACTTGCAAACTTCTTGAGGATCCTACACCTTGAGGTTCGTGGGACTCCAGAGGCACCAGCAGCTTCAAATACCCGTTTGCTGCTTTGCAATGGCATTTCAGCAGCTGCTCTCTTAATCCTATGAATTTGTCTGGCAGAAACCTTACTTATTATGCCTTTGTCTGCCGCCTGTGCTCTAAATCAGGGACTAATTTCTTCACAGTACGATGATCAAGCATAGGTTTTCGCGAAATATCCAATGTTTTCATACCTTGTATACAAGGTAGTGCACAATTTCACACTTTTCAGCAGCAGAGATATTGCTTGAAACCTGTGGCATGCTTAATAATGTGAAACATCCTTCTTAAGTAGTTTTCCTTTGATTGGGCTCACATGGCAAACTAATTATCACAGGTGTGAGATTGATTTCAATGATTCCTGAGACACAATACCATCCAAGAGTTTAATTGAAAAACAAAAAAATAAATGTTTATGACACTTAAATCAAATTTGCATAATAATTTGGAACATGGTGTATATCTGTAATCACATATTTCTTGAACCGAATTACAGGAAATGTAGGTAGATTAATGTGGTCAGAATTAGATTTTTTAAAAGAAACCAATAGTTTTTGTTCATCTATAATCAGATGCCATTACCTGCAGGAATCTTCTACATTAATTGTGTAATTACAGTTGTCTACACCTACCTTTTTGTCTTGAAACTCACATGTTCTTAGACATTTATAACTAACAGAACTAACTGTTCTAATTCATTTCCACAAATTATGCTTCCAAACTGGCTGTTGTAAATCAAAATGACAGAATACTCCACTGGTTGCTATGGAGACTCCTTTGGTTTATTGTTCAGCTTGTTACCCTTTGCCGATTAAGTGACTATTTTTAATGTAGCCCCTAGTACTTGCAGATTCTTATGTTGATATATGTGGTCTCGTTTCTGCTGTTTCATATTGTGGAGTTGAAAAGTGTATTTGGAACATAAACCAAAGACTACAGACAGTGACAAACACTTCTGCTACTGTTGCAGTAGAATTTAGCATTTAAAATCATGGAAGTGAACATGAACACTTGAAAGGGTAGTCTAGTTGTTGACCACACAGCAATAAAAAGGTGAGAAACTGTAATTTCTTATTATGTTAGTCTATACCAATATATAAGATGTTAATACATCCAGGCCTACAAAGAGTGTCCTGCCTTTGCCAGGACTCTTCAATGAAACTGGAGAGAATGCCATATGTACCCCTGGGACTCTAAAGTTGTATTGAGATATTGAGACTCTCTCACAACCTTCGATACTGCTTCAGGCCTGCTACCATCTGACCTAAAAGATCAAAAGTCTTTTGAGTCACATCGACCACACATTTATACACAGGGTAGGACAGAGATGGTGATTTGGATTCCAAAATTGCCCCCCCCCCCTCCCTCCCTTGCAAGGGCAGCTCCTAAAGTGGGCAGCAGCAGCAGCAACAGCAGCCCCTGCCCCAGGCCTGACAGCTGTGTGTGCAGCTGCTGCTCTCTGGGTGTCTTTGAGCACTGTCTGCAAAACAACACTCTTTGCTATGGGCCATGTGTCCACAATTAGGTAACACTGAAAAGCACAGTCACACTTTTCTTGGGTCTTCTTCAACATGCTTCCTCCTCAAGAGCCAGGAGATGAGGCAGAATGTGGATTTTGAAGGGCTTAGGGCTAATCAATGGGGGCCTCGCTGATATTTTTTTTTCCTCTGAACAAGATCACTCCCGTATTCAAAGACTTTTTTTCTTTTTCCCATCAAAACAACTTTCAGCAGATGCAATCTAAAAGGCCTGAGAGAGACCGACTAAATCCACTGAGAGAGGGAACTTTCCGTTTATTGATGCACACTGTTTCTTTGGAAGTGCCCCAAGCTTCTGCTTGGACCAGCGAGCAACTAAACAGGGGAAGCTGCTCCCCATCCACTGCCTTCACCTTTTGAAAAAGAGAAAGGCAGCAGGGAGAAAGAAGACGTTCCTATGGTAACAGCATGCTGGCGAGTGTATAGTGGCTCCTGTCCTTGAAGTAGCTCTGCTTTATAGTCCTCCCTCTTTTCTCTCATTCAACTTTTTTTTTTCTTTTATTCTCTTTCTTCAGTTTGAGCTTTTGTTTTTGTTTACATCTTTGCTGGTGCTGGTGGCATTTCCTGTCCACCCTCTCTTCATCTAAGGCTTTTCATCCTGAGGATTTGGCTCATGATGGGGAACAAAAGGTGACCCAAAATCCACTACCACATCATTTTCTCTCACACTTTTGACTAATGCCAGCTTTTATGTGGCCGACAGTACAGCAGTTCTGCTCGCAGTGAAACGGCACCCGAGTACTCAACACTCATCAGGACTGCAGCTAAAAGCATTCTTCAAGCAGATGCAATATCTGTTGTACCTCCTCACAAAATATTACACCCCACACACACACACACACACCCCCTCCCCCACACTCCACTCATGTCTCTCTGTTCCAGCTCATTGTTGCATAACTGCATGAATTAGCCGTCAGACAAGGACAAGCTAGCCGGAAACCCATAACAATGCCGCTCCATCCCCACTCTTCTCCTTTTTTGTAACCCACCGAACAATGGTGCAACCTCGCCTGCCGCGGACTCCTTCACTGCTAACGCACACTCTGACGCACACTCTAGCCCTGCCACAGCCCATACGGTAAAATACATATCAGTCACACGGCCAGGTTTTTTGTGTGTGTGTGTGTGTGTGTGTGTGTGTAAATCACTGATTAAATATGTAGATGGGGTGAACAGGAAGTTCAAGCCTGCCGACTGTTTTCAAAAGGATCCGGGGTGACGTACTCTCACTCTAAAGCCTGAATGACTAACTAATTGGTTTCTAATCAAACTCCACACAGCTCTCAGAGCATTAACTGAACTTAAAATGGATTACCATAATTCACATTTCAAATAATAAACAGATTCAAATATTATGAGCAAGGCTGCGAGGGCCCATGGAAACTCTAGTATATGAAAAGTCTAGTATAGTAATATATGGTCAGTGATTCCACAATAAAGAACCCAATCCTTTAATCCACCTTCACTGTATGTTGATCTCATCTTTCCTGCTCGCCCTCCAGGGAAAGCCATACTCTTTTCATCTCTTCTCTTCACAAGACTCCTCAGAGTTACTAGGTTATGGGCTATTTAGGGCAAGCCATTTCAGACATGTTTGTTTCGTGCTGATGAGTGGAAAGGTGTTGTCTCAGCACGGTGGAGATGTGTGCGTCTCTTGGTTGCCGTGGTACTGAAGCTCACAGGGGTATCTGAATGATGCTGTGGCAACTGGTGCTGATGAGGTTGCAAGTGAGAGGAGCTGCCTGAGGGTTCAGGGGTTAGAAAAAGCCTACTGCCACAGGGGAATTCACATCTAGGGAGCCATGAAGAGGAACTCTCAGCTGTTTGGGACAAATTATCTTCACAAAATGCACAAAGCTAAATGAACCCTATTTCATGGTAGGACAATATTTTCATTTTTGAAAGGTAGGAAGAGTGAGAATGTTTTGAAAGGTTGAAGCGAGAAAGACATCCGAGAAAGACAGACTACAAAATCTCTGTTGATCAATGCAAATCAACATTCGCCATTGGCAATCAAAATTTGACTTTGATGCCATGTTACCATGAACATGGCACAATTAAACAAATGTGATCTGACCCAATTACTTCATAGCTTTGAAATAAAATGCAGAACAGGAACAAACATCCAAAAAGGAAGAGCTGGGATGCTAATCACAGAGAGTGTTACCGCTGATAAAAACATCTCCCAGTCTAAAAGGAAACTATGTCAGTTTGGAAACACAATCAAGCTAATGGAAACAACACATGCCTTCTCAAGGCAGACAAGGAGCTACAGTATCTCTTACTCAAGGAAGTGTGTTTCAGACACACCAGCAAAACAATAGTATCATAAGGATAAGCTTGGTGTGAAACAGCCAACACGCCAGCCAAATGCACAGACTTGCACGTTCACACAAGCACGCTCAAAACTCTAAAACCAATGTGCAGGACATGGCAGTCAAAAAGAATGCATCAGTCTAGAAATAAATGACCAAGATACAGTGTGCAAGAGTGTGAATCAACAAGAAAGACACACCCACCCGTTCACTGGACATTCTTGAGTGAGAGCTATCAAACAAAGCCAGGTGCAGAAGTCTTCAAAAGGACACTCGCCGCCCGTCCGTGAATCCGGCTTTCCAGGAGCCACGTGAAGTCAAACTCTAGCCCAGCGACAGGCTCCGCGGGCAGGCATGCCCCTCTCAGCTTCCTCCCCTCTGATCCCTGTCTCCCTCTCTCCCGCTTTCCCTCCCTCGCTATTTGTCCTTCAGAGGCGAGCTCCGGGGGCAGCGAATTAACACGAACGCACAAACAAGCAAAGCGGCAAATGCCACGGAGCAGACACGCAAGGTCTCTCAATCGGTGTGTCCATGTGGATGTGTGTGTGTGTGCGTGTGTGTGTGTGGGAGAGACAAAGAGAGCAAAAGAGAGGTGGGAAGAGAAAAGACTGAGAGAGAGAAAGAAGAGACTGAGGAAAAGAGAAGGACAGAGGTGTGAGCAAGTGTGCGGAGGGGGCTTAAAAAAGGAGAGGGGATTGAGACCGAAGAAAAAGGAGAGAGACACAGACCAACAGGGAGAGACAGTGGAAAGAGATGTGGGAAAGGAGGGAGGAATGAATGAGTGAGAGCGAGAGAGAGAGAGAAAGTGAGAGAGAGAGAGAGAGAGAGAGAGACAGAGCGAGAGAGAGAGAGGGCTTCAGTCATAGACCGGCAGTACCACTGCACACAAGCAGGGGGGGGGCCAAACCAGCCTCCCGCCTCAGACAGACACTGAGGAACTTGCCCCCAGTCTGCATGGCAGGGAACCAACGTCCAGCACTGCGCTCCACACCGGCGGCACCGGCCCTCTTCCTGGGCTTGGTGCTCCCCTGTGCTCTCTGTTTACTAACACAATAGTGCCTTCCACTCCGACTGCCAGTTATGTAAGTGCCAGCTGAAAAAGGCACAGACACTAAGGGCTCTGGAGACCAGGAATACACACACAGACATCAATCAGTGAAAGAGTCAGAGACACACATACTGCACTAGCATATGTTTTTATTCTACTGTACAGTATATACCTACAAGTAAATATACAATTCTCTTGTATCTGATAATGTACCATATGTTCTCAGTAGACTATAAGTAATGACTGCTTAAGCAATGCAACTGCTTATTTGTCATGATTTTTATTTTGAGGAAGAGAGAGCCATCCCCCCTTTTTTACTCTGTCACCACCTTTCTTTCGCTAGTTTCCCCTCCCTGCCTTTGCAAACTTTCAAAAATCAAAGGGGGTTCTGTTGAAGGGAGACGAGCAGCTTTTTTTTCTTGCTGTCAGCACATATCTCGACACTCATCTCCCAGGGCAGAGAACGGTGGCATTTTCACACCAGCTGTCAATCACAAGGCTGAGGCAAAGAGACAACCCGCATGGAGTTGCAGAGAAATAAAGTATGAGGGAGGGAGAGAGAGAGAGAGAAAGAGAGCGAGACTATAATTACAGAGAGCAACACAGACAGACAGGTAGGAGACAGAAAGGGAGGGAGAGAGAAATTCTGTCCTTACCTGCTTCTCCAGCTTCTGCTGCCTGAGACTTATGCTGTCATCGTCCAGGGCACTGCAGACAGACATGATAAAGGATCAAAGCATGGCCCATCATACAAAGTCATCATTGTAGTAGTGTTTAGCTGTTCTGGCCATTCCCTTGAATGTCCACTAGAGGACCCCCCTCAGCAAGTTTTCACAGCTGCCCCAGTGGGCCAAGATAGCAGCAGGCCACCACGTTGTGCTCAAATCTCCATTATTTGAATACTGACGGGAAGCACAACTGAACTCATTGGACAGATGCCAACAGGTCAACACGCAGCTTTAAGGGCAGCTATAGACCATATGCCATCTAAATTCCTGCCAAAGATAGTTCTTTTTCAAAGTAAATGTAAGTATGGCATCTTAAAGATTTCTGCTATCTAGGGGATACAGCTAAGGTCACTCTAACTCAGACTCCACATATACTACAGGGGGAAAAGCTCGCTCATTGTACATTTAAACATCTAGCACACACATGACAAGGAAGTGCACTTGACAGCCCTTGTAGCATGGCTGTCGTTGTGATGATGCTCTGTTCCCCAGTGGCTAATAGTCCAGCAGCCAAATGCCATAATTTAGGTGAACCTGGTTTTGTCGGTTAAAGTTTTTTTTGTTGTTGTTTTTTTCTTTCTTGTTGCCAAGGGGTAACTCAATAAGATTAGAGAGGGTGCCCGGTGATATCCCTTGGGCAATTCTCGATATTAAGCCCTTCTTGTTCAATGTGTTGAATATAAGGCAGGCACTACAGGCGAATAGGGCAAAACTTTCCCAGTTGATTACTTAAATTAATATAAGAAAAAGGGCATTACAAGTTTTCTGTAATTTAATGATTAAATATGTAAATTAGGCACAGTCTATTTAAATATGTGCTAATTTGCATAAACGTACTTGCCTTCTGTGTTGACATACTAGATGAAAAGTCTTTTACACAGGATGTTATGGATATCTCTTTTAGTTATTCAATAAATCAGAAAATACTGCCAATAGCTTTTAAAAAAATAAATTTTCGCTTTTGTAGTAATTTAGTAGTTTTTAGTAATAAAATGCCATATAAATCAGGCTAGAAATATATCAACAAACCCCTCTGTAAAATCCTTCTGAATATAGTTATAAGACTGGAAAGTGTGGTGTATGTAGGTGCTTCTGAAGTGCAAAATTATTCTCAGAGTGGGAGAGGAAATCATATCACTCATATCACTCCGAATACTGTATTTTAGTCAATTTTATTAGAGTTGATTTGAATTTGATATGAATACTAACCTTGAAATTAGAGGTATTTCCTATTTTGTTTTTCATGATT
This sequence comes from Alosa pseudoharengus, assembly GCF_046254945.1. Taxonomy (NCBI): domain Eukaryota; kingdom Metazoa; phylum Chordata; class Actinopteri; order Clupeiformes; family Clupeidae; genus Alosa; species Alosa pseudoharengus. Next base: position 9,727,153 of record NW_027468664.1, read on the forward strand.
TTGGCACATTGAGCTTTTTCATATTTAAACATTAAATTACAGAAAACTTGTAATACATTTATTTTTCATATTAATGTAAGTAATCAACTGGGGACGTTTAATAGTGATATCTGCTAGTTAAATGTTTTACCCTATTCACCTGTAGAGTCTCGCCTTATATTCAGCACATTGAACAAGAATGGGTTAATAAACAAAATCACCCAAGGGCAGTGTTGGAGAGTAACTGAATACATGTATTCGGGATTACGTATTCAGAATACAAAATATGAGTAACTGTATTTAGTTACAGTTACATTTTCATTGAGTGATATTCAGAATACAGTTACTTTGGCCATTATAAGGGGTTACTTTTAGAATCCTTCTCATGAATTTCTGGGCTTTTTGAACTGAAATTCTAATATTTCTGTGAGATGATCTTGTGCATTAACAAAATGTATAATGTTTCAGTTTATCCTATAAAGTTAAGTTGTGGGTTTTTTGCTGACATCGCCTGTGGGTCTTACAAACTGAAATAGCAGCTTGATTTCCCACTTGATAAAATGTAAAACAGTGCTTATGTAATCCAAGTATTTAGAATACGGTACTTAGATGGAGTAATGTAACGGAATACGTTACAAATTACATTTTAGGGGATGTATTCTGTATTCTGTAACTGATTACATTTTAAAAGTATTCTTCCCAACACTGCCCAAGGGATATATCACTGGGCACCCTCCTAAATCTTAAAGAGGTACCCCTACTCTACAAGATTCTGCAAAAAAAAACTTTAACCGACAAAACCAGGTCTGACCCCATGACTGCCGAATTATAAGCTGTGTATGACGTACATGTTAAAGTGCTAGATGCGAGAACTACACGTGACACCCCAGACTGTCCAGCGCTGGCTCAGACTGTGGCCGGCTGGCTCCGTAGTGTTTGATTCCGGCCTCTCCCCGAGTATCTGCTCTTTGGCCTACCACACACACACACACACACACACACACACACACACACACACACACACACACACAACCGGATAAAAAAAATGGCCGGTGCACGTTGCTTAGTTACGGCAGCTAGCAGCTAGAATCGCAGGAGGGGAGTGACTCAGTAAAACCGAGCTACTCATATCTTTTTCATGCGTGGATGAGTGTGTGTGTTTGCGGGTGTTTGTGCGTGTGTGTCTGCTAATGTTCTGTTCACAAGAAGAGCATCAATCTCTCCCACATGACTGACAAACCCACATGACTGACAAACCTCAATCTGCCTGTTTCAAAGTCCTCTGAGTCATCTTTTACACAAACCCTGTCCAAAAAAGTCCCAACAATCAAGGGGTCATGGAAAAAAACTTGGCGTTTTCCGCATCATTTGAATAAGCATACATTAAGTAAAGTGTAATTACAATGTCTCCAAGGTAAACCTCTAGATCTCAGCAATTGTGGCAAATTATCATCACTTGTGATATCTGTACCCAGTACAATGCAAACAACCGGCTGTGCTATGGGAGATTCCATAACTACATAAGAAACTCTCCTGAGTGGGGGAGTACGATGTGGTCATCATGTTTGCTACGCTTCAGTTGCTTCCTCTCTCTGGTGTCAGTGGTGGCATTTAGCTACCCTGACTCAATAGCCATGTGGCTGGCCTACTGGCCAACACAGCGGCCTCTGCACACCAGCAATACACACTGAAGGACAGCCAATCCCCAAGGACTGTCAGCACAGGACAGCTGGTGGTCAGTTACACACAACGGATATGTGTATGTATGTGCATACAAATGTGTGTGTGAGTGTGAGTGTGAGTGTGAGTGTGAGTGTGTGCACATCTACTTGTGTGAAAAAAAAATCACCACAACATTACCTAGCCACCTCAGTGTTTGTTAGACCTTCACACTTCCTCATTATGGGTCCTGGGCTACAACAAGCGCTTTCTTGCACAAGAGGTGCTTTAAGTGAGCAGCGCCCTTGGATGCAGATCTCACACCCACCGACTTAGCACTCTCCTATTATGAGGCAAGCCCTTATGGTGTTACGGAAAAAAGACCACAGAGGAATATATAGCTGTGGCTCTCCAGCAGCTGTTTCTGACAGATAGAGATAGACAGAGAGCGAGTGAAGGGAAGAAACAAAGAGGGATAGATGGAGGGAGGGATGGAGGGAATTGACGCATGGAGACATCCAGCGAGGGTGACCGAGAGGGGACAGGAGGTGCTAATTGTGCCATGTGGGATTGGTCATCTCTCTTGGGGGATAAGAAGGAGAGAGAGATTAGAGAGAGAGAGAGAGAGAGAGAGAGAGAGAGAGAAAGAAGGAAAGAGAGACAGAGAGAAAGAGGTGACTCTTGTTGCAGCTGCCCAAACAGACAGACCCTGGGGAAGGTTCCAGAAAGTGCCCGGAGGAGCCCAGACAACCTGCGGGCTTGTTTTCCAACGAGGGAATGAGGTGTCACCTCAGAGATCATATTCAGCGGTCTCTCTGTTCTGCAGTACAAAGAATGATGAGAATCACCACCACAGGTCTTTACGAAATGCCTGGCCATCCTGAGCCAAGAATATCATTCTCGAATGATATATACACTATGTTCGACCAAAACAGGTTTTTACTTATCCGGGACTAACTGTATAGAGTGTGCTGAAGTTTGCAGACTTGTTTGCAACAGTTCTGGTGTTGATAAAGTATTGGGTAAAGGATATTAAATATGACAAATAAAATATATACACCTTTTATAGCCTAATTATGAAGAACCTTTTTCACGACTGTTTAAAGTTGTGCTAGTCTATAACCAGTGTTGGGGTCGTTACTCAAAAAGAGTAATGTATTACACATTACTCACTTACTGTAAAAAAATGTAATCCCTTACATTACTTCTTTACTCTTTATGGAAAGTAACGCGTTAACATTACTTTTGCGTTTCTGCATTGAAATGTTTCTATGGACGCTGTTATTGATGTGCCCCCTTTTATTTATTTACAATTAATGACGTTGTATGAAACATTAGGTAGCATAATCAAGTCTACTACACTCTACAACCCAGGTTGCGCTGTTGGCCTGATCATTGCTTTGTCTTACTGAAAGCTGCCTTCAAGTTCACAAACACGGCTTTGTGAACTTGCACAAAAATTGTGCGAATTCAAATTGCTTTATGGAAGCGCTGCTGCCCTGCTCGCGCACCCTCCCTCGCAATGTTGAATGGTAACACACAACTTTGAAAAATTGAATTGAAGTGAGCTTGCGAGTTGCGCACCATCTGTCATTAAGATGCTCTTGTTCACATTGAAAACAGTGGCAGTACTAGCTTGTATAACACCCTGAAATCTTTTTGGAGGCAATTCGTGGTGTGAATGACTTCAGTCTAGGCATTAGTTAGTTGTGCACTGTTCCCCGCTCTCCCGCTCAGTATTAAGCTAACAAATACTCCAATGGGTTTGTCGCCTTCCCAGAAGATGCGCGTGTGCACACACACACACTAATATCGACAACGCAGTTTAACTTAAAATGCCGTCGCTACCGCGACATTTTGTGCAGCAGATTTTTTTAATACAGGAAATATTTAGTCTTTTAGTTTTAGCTCTGATAAACGCCCTGATTGTAAATAGGAAAGCAAAGTATCATCTAAAGCCAAGAAGACAGTCTCATAGGCAGCTGTTGTAGGAGGCGGCCTGATTCCACGCACCCTGCTCATGACAGGGTAAAGCACACCACCGCAACATGCGTCTCCGCGGCTCAAGGGGGAGGATTCCTATTTCCTAATAGGAGAATCTCAAATAGGAGAATAAAGTAGTGTGATTACTGAATGTAGAACAGTAACGCCTTACACTACTCGTTACTGACAAATGTAATGTGATTACAGTAACGCGTTACACCCATTACATTACATTACATTTAGCATACACTTTTTGGACCAAAGTGACTTACATATGTCAACTATATTACAAGGGATTACATTGTCCCCGGAGCACCTTGGAGTTAAGTGCCTTGCTCAAGGACACAACGGTGGAAGCCGGGAATTGAACCAACAACGTTCAGGCTACTGCATGCTAGCCCAGCTCCTTAACCACTACACTAGCACCGCCCCAACGCAGGCTTAATGACAATGTGGTGTCTGGTGAAATGGTGGTGTCGGGCCTGTCCTTACCTTGCAGCTGCGGTGGAAGAGAAGCTGGCAGAGCTGGAGGGCCTTCATGGTCAACGTGATGACAGACAGACAGACAGGAAGGGAGACAGGCCAGTCACGTGGACATGGTGACAAACAAGAGATAAAGACACAAAAGGAAATCAGAAGCTGAATGCAAATCACAAAGGAAAGTCATTCAACTCCAGGTCTGTTTCCAGGATGTGACCTTAACATTTCGCACAATGAATCAACACAAGAGTTTAAGAGTATATTCATTTGAATACAACTATAATAGAGAAGGCAAACATGCCCAAATGAACAGAGATGACTTTGTGGCCCTCTAGGGCTAGGCTATACCTCTTTCATGTGGTTTGTCATGGTCCTACCATGGACTGAACAAGGAACAAAAAGGGGCTAATCTTTTCCAAGAGACGCTGCCCGATGAATGTTTAATATGCGGATGCAGGTAAGGTGTCAGCGCAGTGCAGATGGCATGGTGTAAAAGCTCTCTTAATCTCGGGCCCGACCTTGGTCACGTCAGCAAGCAGCGAGTCACAGCTTTGATTAGAGTGTGCGCGCGCAAAAAAAAAAAAAAACGTTCATGCCAGCTGTCTCACTATCCCCCCTCCCCTTACCCCCCGTGATCCTGAAGATGTGCCAGGCGCCGTCTCAAGTGTGCGGCACACGCATCTCGCTGCACGGTGAGGATGGAGCCGGATGCATCCTAATGATTTGCGTCATCACGTCGGCGGTCTCGGAATAGACGGTAGGAAGGCCAGGGGTGACACAGCGCACCGGCGCAAGTGCGCATTCATCTCGGCTAGCGCTGTAGCCTCGCCTCGCTTTCGCCGCCTGCGTGCTCAAAGCGCACTCAGGAGACAGAGCGGCGAGAGAGAGCGAGGCTCTACATGTGTCTGGAACAAAAAATCAATGTCTGAGATGAATTAAGTCTGAAACTGAGAGACTGAGAGGCAGTGAGACAGGGACAGAGAGAGAGAGAGAGAGAGAGAGAGAGAGAGAGCAAAAGAGAGTGAAAGAGAGAGAGAGAGAGAGAGAGAGAAAGAAAGAAACTTCCTGCAACATATTTCAAAGTTTGTCACTACAAACCCACATATGCAAATCAATTTCAATCCACTCTCCCCTAGGCCTTTTCTCCCCTGGTTTATGAAAGAAAAAAAAAACATCTCTAAACAGCTGAGATATAAAAGTAATTAAGCCTCAGCAACAGGAAGGCCAGCAGAGCAAAATAACCCACAGCCTTCATCACAGAAGTTTGAATATGGATTATCCAAAGCACAGTGGTGACAAGCTTTTGAATGGGAAGCGGTGGTGTTTGTGTTTGCCTACTAAAATCTGTAGGCACCTCACAAAAAGAAGTGAGGTGCAAAGATAGAGCAGAGGGGTATTTCACAAAGGCAGAATTAAGACATTCAAGATAAGTAATAAAGCGAGGTTTGACATAGCGTTGTCTGGTCATCCTAGCTCAACTCGTTTCACTAATGCCAATCCAGGATGAGTAGGAGCGACTATGTCAAGCCAGGTGTAAGTAATTCAGGATGTGTGCACGTTCTCGTTTCTGCTCCAAAGTGCCCAGAAATAGAAATAGCCAATCATGGCTATTTCTGTAAAACAGCAGGAGTAGGCGTGGTAGACCAACTGAATGCAAATTTACGTATGCACCCACGTGTGAGTGCTTCCTTGTCTCGGAACGCAACGTCAATAAGAAAGCGCTTGCCACTGTAAATATGCACATATATGATATACCAATATTAATATTGTAGTTGAAAATACCTTCGAAAACTTGCCCCTCCACTCCCAATCAACTACAGTAGGCCCTAGGCTATTCATCAAACGTCTATCAATAAAATAAGCAAACAATGAGTACCTATAACCTATGTTAATAATTATAAGGCTATCACAATCAAAATAATAACCATATGGTAGTAGGCAGACAATCTGTTTTGTTTTGCGAGCAAATACATTTAGCAAATAGTTTATAAATGGAATAAAGCTCATTAAAAATTAGCATGGAGGTCTGATGTGAATGACAGCTAGCAGAACCAATAAGACGACATAATTACCATTAGAATTAACTTAGCTTGGCTGTTAGCCTGGTCGGGACCAGGCTAGGTGCAGAGAATAAATCCCCATGGTAACTTATGTGCCATCTCTTTTGTGAAACCAAGTCAAGGCTAATTTCATCCAGGATAACCTAAAAATCCCAGCTTAATCCCTTATCTAGGTTTTGTGAAATACCCCTCAGGGGGGAAAGATGACATCAATTATTAACGCTGCGGAGCGCTGGACGTGACATTCAGTTGGAGATAAAACTGGGCCGTACACACACCCCTCAACACACAACACACAACACACACACACACATCAAAGTAGAGTCTGCTCCTCTACTGAGAGATGAAGCAAAAGAGGACAGACAAAAACAGCATATAGCCTGCAACATCACTTTGGGGGAAGAAAATCCTCCTCATCATCATGCATATAGAAAACAATAATGTGGACCTCATGATCACTGTAGAAAACAATAATTTGGACCTCATGATCACTGTAGAAAACAATAATTTGGACCTCATGATCACTGTAGAAAACAATAATGTGGACCTCATGATCACTGTAGACAACTGTAACATTATCCATAGGAAGCAATAGCAAAACTGTTGCTTCACTCTGCACCCAACTCAAACAATAGCCCTCAGGGGTTCAATTACGGAGTCAAATATGGCACATCCTCCTTAGCTACTGCAAATATGCCTGGGCGAGAGAGGGGACAGAGAGAGGCCCTCACTTAGACGATAATCGTTACGGCACCCTCCAGGTCTCTGAATAAGTAAAAAGGCAACTCAAGAAAGAGAAGAGATCTCTTACAGAGGGTGAGTCACAGTGCAGTCAACCTGAGAGGACCGAAGAGGAGGAGGAAGAGGAGGAGGAAGATGAGGAAGAGGAGCTGGAGGGAGTGGAGCCCAATAAAGCAGACCATTATCAGCACACCGTGAAGATCCCTACCTACACCGCACCACATACGTACAAAAAAAAATACAGACTTGTATGTGTGCTTGTGTTTGAGCGTGTCTGTGTGTGAGAGGGAGAGAGAGAGATTGCTGTATAGAGAGCGAAAGATAGAGAAAGATAGATAAATAGAGAGAGAGAGAGAGACAGAGAGACAGAGAGAGAGAGACACACAGAGAGAGACAGAGAGAGAGAGAGAGAGAGAGAGAGAGAGAGACAGAGAGAGAGACAGAGAGAGAGAGAGAGAGAGAGATTGTTTACCTATAAGACCAGCGGCTGTAGACAGGCTGCGACGCACTGCTCTTCACAGCGTCCATGTTGCAAGTGATAGTCCCCCGCTAACGACTGACGCTGGTTGGGGCTGGGTCCAGGCCAACTCTACCTACCCACTACTTCCCTCCCTGCCTGCCTGCCTGCCTGGTTGTTCAGGTCAGAGGGGAGCAGCCCTCTCGGGAGTGTCGGCTCACACAGCTGAGGGTGAGCGCCAAGTGGGGCCGGTTGCTGTGACGACACGCTCAGCACACACCTTGTGGTACTTTGCCGGCCGTGTTGCGATCTCGGGTGCGCGTAGCGGAGGGCCGTGATGAGGCAACCAGTCTCCGACTTCCCGTAACTCATCCATTTCTCTCTTTTTATACTGTTGCAGACGCAGTATGCCCAATGTGCCACTGTGTTTCTGCTGTGAGTCACTCCAGATTCTATCACTCTTAACACCGACTTGCTGATCACCGCTAACAAAACCTCATGGTCATCCACACAGCTCAGTCCATTCGAAACTGCAAATTCTTTTTAAAGAAATGTGAAGAAATCACTGCAGACATTATTTCCTCTGAGTCAGTGGGGGTGATGCAAACTGTGAACCACATCCCACACAAACATCAGCAGGGTGCTACTTCAGGCCACAGCTGAGGTCTGTGAAAAAAGGAATGTGCGGATACATTTTGTGTCCTTTAGTCTTTCTTTTCGGTAAGTCATCGGGCAGGCCAGCCTTTTCTCTTCCAGATTCCTCCCCATTCACCTACAACGAGGAAGTCAAGAGGTTTCTCAATAAGCACTGCCTGGCCGGACGCCCCGAAAAAGCCCACTCTGAACTAAAAAAAGAGTAAGAGGTGGGGGACCTGGCCATGCTGCCAGGAAACCAGGAGGAGCTTTGAGACCTGGTCCTTGCGTGTATGGGGACTTGGGTCTGGCATTCGCTACCCAGCGAGGCCAGCCGAGGTCTACTGGGAGCCTGATCCTTTGGGAGTAATTAGCCCCTGCCAAAACAAATAAGGGAAACAACAGGAAAGTTTCTAGTGGTAATGCCCAGTCCCATGGGGGCCTGGTTCAGCCTAGTATAACAGCAGATCTCTAATCAGAGAGAGGGGAAGAAATCTAGGTTGTTTATAATCAGTCAAACCAGCCTGACCTCCCTCGCACTCTCTCCCTCGATCTATCTCTCTCACTCTCTCTCTTGCTCCCTCTCTCTCAGTCCCTTTGGAACCTATACATCCATCATGTGCATAATGACATCCGGCTAGACTAATGCTTCCATCAAACTTGCCAGTCATGAGCAAAATCACAAGATTGGCCATGATGAACATGCCAGTGACAGATAAGAGCACTATTTCCAGTGGGCAGCACTTTCCAAAGACTTTTATGTCAGCCTTTTCCCACCCAGAGATCACAGAAGAGCTCAACTACATCAAATGAAACATGAAAAGACATGTTGGTAAGTCTAATGCCTTTGGAAAGGAGAGGTCAAGACAATCCATCCGTGCTAGGGACAAGCTGAGTACAATCACTATAATGAGGGGTAAACTGTCTTGCGATTGGGCATTAAGCACAGTGTAGAAATAGATTAGATGCTAATTAAAATAAGGACCCCAACCAACTTACTGAACATAGTATATAAAATAGAGATAGCTTCGAGCCGAGGTATAGCCTAAATGGTTGTCCTTAACACTTTTAATACATATCTATTTACAGAGTGGAAATAACAAAGCTGTTTATGATGGCAGGCACGTCATTACTGTCATTACAGAGCATTTAGCCTATGCTTTTTGTGGTTGTTCCATAGTTTAATATGTCCAAAGTATGCAGGGCTGATTTGATGGGAGATGGGAATTGATCATAAATCACAAGACAAATCGTTCCAAGAACAACGACACATTTACTGATCCTCTCAGCCGCAGGCCTCTGGAGTATGCAGGGAAAATAGTGATGCTTGCCTGACTCAGAGTACATAATGCAGTCCAGATTAAGCAATGGAGAATGCTGCATCAACACCAAGACTGAACAGAAAGGAATAGAGACTATTGACGCTGAACAGAAATGAATAGTATGTGTGTTTAGATAAAAAGTTTGTGTGTGTGTGTGTGTGTGTGTGTGTGTGTGTGTGTGTCTGCTATTGTGAGAAGCAGAACATATAGAACACCCCCGCACATTGATTCCTTAAGCCCTCCCGAAGCTTGCTTTTAACAGCTCCACAGCAAGATGAAAGAGGCTCGAGGCTTCACTCCCAAGCCCTCATCACAACCACCGCCGCTCCTCTCCAATCCCTGGCTCTCGGAGCCAACCAGTGCCTAAATCACTGGTGTGCTCCTCATGAGGTCACTCCAGCCCTCGGAACAGACACAGACGCTTGAAACTGGCACACACTGACCGGAGTGAGTCACCAGCCATACATGGGTCTGAGTGCTGCTGCACAAGAGGGAAGACAGCGAGGAAAAAAGGAGAGTGGCTCAAGAAACAACGGCGTCCCAGACATGTACCACAGTGTAACAGGGCGGAAGCAGCTCATCTAATGCTAATATTTGACAGTGCTTACCCAATTTGAATTTGGTGTAGGCTTCATGGTTTTGCAAATGGCATGTTTGCGCTATTGAAATGATCAGTTACCAAACATGTTGTTGCCTATTGTGAGGACTGTAATTTGCATGGTGATGTGTAAATACTGATGAGTCATATGTGACAGCAGAAGCTGTATGGGATTTCAAGAGAATGTGCAATGACCCTCTGCAGGCCATTGACAGATTGCTCAGTGTGGGGGGGCAGGGTAATGAGACGACCATGAGCGCCACTTTCGCTGGTGTTTGTCTTGCTCTCCTCCATGCCACAGATGGGCTGTCCTGTTGGAGGGACCACACACAGACAACAGGCACGCACGCACGCACACACACACAAACACACACACACACACACACACACACACACAGATGTGTGTCTCCCATCCGTGCACGTCCACATAGCTTGTTACAGCCACTGCTGTCCAGACTTTGCAGTGTGCATGGTTTCACACAAACGTCACCACTATGGTCAATGAGCTGACACATCTTGCTTGGACAGTCTTGCAGATGCTTCAGGATCAGTACAAGCAAAAAAGATGTAGGACACATGAGCTCATATTACAGTGGGGGAGAAAAGCACTTGGTCAACAGAGTCCACAATATCAAAGCCCACTAATATGACACTCAGCTGTCCTTCTAGTGAACATTATGGCTTGCGCCAGAGAGAGTTGCGACACTCTATGATGTTGCTGCCACACAATAAAAACCAGTGCTGGATGGCTGAATCGCTGGAGTGTGGGAAGTATTTCTGGATGCTGAAGGACGTAATCAATTAACTCATTGACTACTGACCAAGTTATTGGCCGTTTTAAGTTCCGAAACTCCCATAATCCGGAAATTGGCATGGAAAAACGCTGCCATTTTTCCCCCCATGGTCTCTTATGGGAGTGTCACCACTCTGTTTTCTCTAGGCTACCACACTGGCTTGCGCTATCTATTCAGACCCATTTAGGATAGGGAGGAAATCCCACCTCCCGCTGCAGCCTCTCAATCACTCAGCACCTGGTGTTCATCGCCAGTCCACCATGTGTTTAATCAGACAACACTGGGAAGGAAAGTGAGTCTCATAATCAGTTCCTCAAACATGCTTGGGAGCGGGAGGACCCTGCTCTCGGTGGAAAGCCAATAGGACATCACCAAGGCATCCAGGCGGGAGATCAACATGCTCCGACATGTAGGCAAACACTGACAGCTAGTTATTACAGTCATGAGTAAACATTGTTTCTTCCTTCCCCAAACCAGCCAGCAGTGAAACAAGAGAGAAGTGCTTTAAATCGCCAGAAAGAGGAAATGACAAAAGAAAGTGCAACAGTCTTACTACTCATATGGCATGCGGTCTTTGCAAGCCAACTTACAAAGTGAGAATTAAAAAACACCCAGTAACAAAAACATAATTGACACTGTGGTAAACCAACTGCTGCCTTGGAATTCAGCTGTTAAAGCTTTTTAACTTGTCCAATCCACAAACTAAGGAGGGGAACTTGACCAATAAGATGGTGGCAGCCTAAACATTGGTTTTACATTTAAAGACACAGGCATGACAACACTTCAAGCTACAGCCATGTTTCAAATGTTTTGGAATGAAAACAGTGCCGATATCATGGTGAGAAAAGAGAACATCTTAAATATTGTGCCGTGCTACAGCCTACCTGCTATTGAAGGCATAACAGCACATTTCTATGAACCTCTCCTTTTACAGACACTTTGAGTGTTTAAGATAAGACAAACTATTGTAGGCTATTATCACTGTCTTCCGTCCACTGGGGCTTTCTGTGCCATGAATTTGCACATGACACGAATTTCAGCTATATTTCCATATTGTGATATTGATATCAAAATGATATTTTTGCACATGTGCAAGGATAAAAACAAAGCCTCATCACTCATCAATTAGAAATCTACCTAACCAATAAAATGAATTAGGTCAATTGCCATTGGCAGGTTGCTGCAGCTTGTATTGCAATGTAGCCTTATTTGTCCATTGTTTTGAAAATAGGCCTTTTTTTTCAAATGTAAGAAATAGCCCTTACTATAAGATATATATTTTTTTCTCATATGGAATTTACAGAAAATGCGCAATATCGTGATATGACACATCACAGACCTACTGTGAACGTCAAGGGAACAATTATCAACACAAGGAATGCATGGTCAACATGTTTCAGTCGTTATACTAACTTTTAATGGTTTTAAAAAATAAATAAAAATCCCCAAGTCTACAATGTAATGTTACACATTATCTAACCCTGGACAATTGCGTAATGAACAGGTTTACTGGCGATTTCCAGGCTCTGTAAAGAGGAACATATATTAAATTATCTTGTGAACATCTTCATGTTTAGATACATTTTAAGTTAGCCACTTGGTTTTGTCTTAAGACAGTAAGTTTTTTCCTTTGGTTGTTTCAGTGAATAACGTTATGGGGTCTACATCAGAAACAAAGGGCGTTTCAGCTGTTTTCTTGGCCAACAAAACATGTCTGAAAAGATCTTACAAAGATCTTACTTTACACACCATTGTGATATGGAAGCACTTATTAGGTTGCATCCAGGGAAATTTCAGAGGCAAACACAACGACGCGTGTTCCGTAAGGTACCGTTATATGTTGTATACAGCAAGTTAGCGTAGAAAAGTTGGTGACCGTTACTTGCCCCATCCCATCAATCGACACAAGTCTCGTTAGCTAGATATTAGGCAGTAATTAAGCCTCTTGCAAAAGACGTATTTTAGAATAATAGCGTAAGCTAGCCGGTTGTTTAAGTTGAACGAAACGGGAGGTAACGTTAAACCTTTTTGTTGTAGGTGGCATGCAGTGTAACTTAACGTTAAAGATCAAGGAAATACGACAAGGCACTCTTCAGAAGTTTTTAATAAGTAACATTCAAATAACAACCCATTAACGCCCCGTTACATCTGTCTCGACAAAGCCACACGTTGACTCAACGTTACGCTGCATAATGCAGGGCAGCTTGTGAGCTTGCCTGATTAGCTAACCAACACTTGCTAGCCATTGTAGCTTGATACATGCAACAGTGTCTCCGGTGAAAACGGATTCCGACAAATTCTTCGCACTACAACATCTTCAACTCTCTCCATTTTGAACCACACACAAGGTAAATTGTATGATACAAATTTGTTGGCAGACCACAATTGCTTACCTGGTGTGGTAACTCATGTTTATCCACGGTTGCTATGGATCCCCCAGCTGTTGGCCTCCCTGTGTGCGAACTTTCGTTGGCAGGGGTGAAAAAAATGCTGCTCAGCCGTAGATACGGCACATGCCTACAACAGACTACGCTATTGGCTGTAGGATATTCCAAAAGTTGTAATTGGCTGTAAATACCGCCAATAATTAACATACAGAGGTTGTGGAAAGCAACACACCCCAGTCAATCTTAAAATATGATACATCAGATTAGTAAATTAAATCATGAATATCACAGCCAATAATGACACACTTCATGTCAACACACTTCATCCATCCATTCATTACATGTCAATCAATTAAATAATGTCTATCATAATGCTTTGTTTTGTAATCGTGTAATACAAAAAAATACCACTCATTAAGAAAACAGATTTAATTTTTTACAGCAGGAGATTTTTTCTAAACGTGTCATGAATTTTGCCATGTAAATCATACAGTGAGTTGCCCTTTAGCTAGCAGTGACCTCAATCTGTTGGTTGGTTAGCCGACCTTGCTTTATTAGTAACCTCATCAGTTCTTTTCTCTTTCTCCAGGTCACTTTCAGCCCATAGTCCCTTTCTGGAGTGTCCTTCACAAGGATGTCTGAGTCATGAGGGTGTGGTGGAGTTGAAGGCAAAAGTAGGTGTAAGAGAGTGCATTTTGATGATGAAGTGACCTTTTGCGGCACCTCCGGGGTATCTATATCTGGAGGAATGAAGTAATTCCCTACATTAGGTGAGCGGAATCCCACAGAGGTACAGACTTCAGATGACCCAGTGTAGTTTGGCATTCCGCTACTCATGTGAGAAACTGGAGGACTAGAGACCTTCCTGTTCTCTGCAGATCCTTCATGGGTTCTGTTCGAAGAGATGGTGCTTTCTACACTTCTTCTCTGGAAAGAGCGTGTCCGTCTTGGCGTTGCTAGGTCCACTTTAGCCAGGGCATTTGAGGGACCTGGCACATAAATTTGGCTTGTTCTTGGTACGATACTATTCTCTGTCTCCTTTCTCAATTCTTTTGTCTTTACGTGCAGTCCTTCAGCAGCATGATTGGCAAAGGATAATGATGGATATTTATTCGTCTTTCTTATATTCGTACATGTTGAATTGTACCTTGTATTTGAAACAGACTGTGATTGTGAGCCTCTTGTCCTCTTTTTCATAACTTCAGGGAGTCTAATCTGGTCAAACTGAGGTGACACCTATGGAGGAATAGTCACATTTCAGCATACAGTGGGTTCCAGTTGTACATGTCTACCGGGATTGAAAGATAACGTGAAGTATTAACAAGTGGAGATCTGCCCCCTAGTGTGGTGATAGACAATTATGTCTCCCTGCAACCTGTAGTGCGATGCAGTTGGATGCTACATGTAAACAATGCCAATTAGAGTGAGAGGTTACCCAAGCCTTGCCATTCTCGCTCCGCTCCTCGGAGATGAGTGTTTTTGGATTAATGGCACTTCGTGGCTGAAGGCCATAGCGATGTATGTCTCCGTTGATGGGTGTTTCAACAAAAGATAGCTGAGTCTGGTTGGGGTTCAGCAACCTCTTCCTTCGAGTGTTACGGGGCATCAGAAGTCATCGTGCCCTGGCTAACGATCATTAGTAGAAAACATTAATGCAAGCTTTGTCTCCGCGTATACATTTCACTAATCGAGGGTAGACACAATCATAGTGCAAATCTAGAATGATAAATAAATGCTAATGAACGTTGCCCCCGCGTAGTAGTGGTAACGTGAGCGCCACCTTCGATATATAGTTACAGACCCAAACTTTTTGGAAATCAAATGTTATGGGCGTGCAATTCGCATTACTTACATTTGGTTACTGGTACTGTTGATTATATCGAATTGGGGATTTCACAATGAAGGAAACAACTATCTTGAGCTATCACATTATGCCATAGCATTATGCACCTTTTCCTGTTCACGTGTAAGCTTTCATTTGATTGGTGTTCACGTGTAAAGGGGAGGGGGTGTCACTGAATACATTGGTTTAGAAGAAATCATGTGACCGGACCTTGTACGACTGCGCCAAAATTCAAAATCCTGCAAGTGTTGAAAGCGAAAGATCCAGCAACTGTTCTTCA
Source organism: Alosa pseudoharengus (assembly GCF_046254945.1). Classification (NCBI taxonomy): domain Eukaryota; kingdom Metazoa; phylum Chordata; class Actinopteri; order Clupeiformes; family Clupeidae; genus Alosa; species Alosa pseudoharengus. The sequence continues at coordinate 9,742,369 of NW_027468664.1, forward strand.
ATGTGTCATGTAATGATGTGGTCAAGTCTAGCTCATACAATCAAAGGAATAGCTGCTACTACTCTCCTAATATGAAGGTCTGTTCTATGTAATGACTGTAAAATTAATAACCATCTTGAAAGTCGTCATGTGCACAGTAATGCAAACTTAACCATTTCGTTAGCTGCTAGCGATCAACTCGCGTTGTTGTTTTTGTTAGCAACGTAACCTAGCTAAGTTAGCTAATGTATGGCTATCAATATCTAGAGATGGTGTCGCTGGCCCAGCATATGTAACGCAACGTTATATCAATTCCAGTTGGTTAAAACTTTAACAAATATTGATTATTTTGTACAATGATTCAAAAATATGAGCTATTGGTATAAACAAGCGGGCTGATTAGCATTTCTCTGGATATATGACATAGAAGTCAGTGTTGGCTCAAATCTTCACCATCGGTGCACATTGTTAGCCACTTGGGAGCTCATCCGAAGAATGACGTTGCTTGCTAGCTAGTTACAGTCACTCGAAAGAATATTGGGATTCTAAACACTCATGGTTTCTAGTTCTCTGTGCGATGTTACATTGTAGCTTGCATAGACTTGTTAACGACTTTGTTCTAAAATGATGCACGTCACAAGGAAGCCGTACATTTGAAAGATTATATTTTTCATTCGTTATTAGTTAGCCAAATTCAAATAGCTTTTCTTGTAATCCCGCCTAAATATATTTTTTTATGGTCAAAAGATAAACTGTTTATTTAATCTAAACTGTTATTTTATGGTAACGATTAATAACTTTAAGTTGTCTTGTTTTCCGTATTCAAAATGTCATTTGGTGACAGCCACTGTCGGCGAATTAGCAGTTAGCAAGCTAACGAATCTTTGTATTTAACGTTACGATAGCGCACACTAACCAGTCAACTATACGTTCAGGTAATAACATACTACAGAACTGAATGAGTTTTCTAAAGGATTTGCAAGACGTTTGCCGTGCAAACCACATTTTCTTTAAGCAACCTTCATTCTTTAAAACCCCACCCCGTGCATTTTCTTTTCTTCAGAAAACCAATCAACACAAAGGTCCAGCCACAGTGATATGAGCAGAATGAGAGAGAGCCCCAGGAGACCCCTGATCCTGAAGAGGAGGAAACTACCATTTCAAAGAAATGATGTCCCTCATGATGAGCCAGATGGCTTGCGACGCAAAGACATTGTCTCTTCATCCAGTGCTCAGTGCTTTCCGGATGGCATTCGAATCATGGATCACCCGAGCATGCCTGACACTCAAGTGGTTGTTATTCCGAAGACTGCGGACCTTAAGAGTGTCATTGGGGCTCTTACAGCCAAAGGAAAGGAGTGTGGTCCTCAAGGGCCAAACAAATTTATCCTCTTGAGTGGCAGTGGCAGTCTTGAAGAAGCAGCAGAGTCTCTTTGCCAGTCCTCATTGGACACACCAGGGAAATCATGTCAGGGTGGCCTGATCTCTCCATCTCTATCAGAAGAATGCACACTGACAGACTGTCTAGTAGAAAGCAAGTCTCTGACCACTATTAAACCCTGTGAGTGCAATAATTGCATACCCCTGACATTTAACTGTAGACAGATAACATGTCAGTGCAAACAACAAGGCAGAAATCTCAGGTATGGCTTAGATTAGCATGTCATTGACACATTATTGTTTCATTCCTCTCAGTAAACAAAGAGCTCGATTGCAGTCCATTAGATGACAGCTTGACCAACATTCAGTGGCTTGGACGGATGAGCACAGACGGCCTCGGACCTGATCCTTTGAGGAAATCTTCAAACAAAGAGAACCAGGAATCTTGTCAGCAACTTCAACCGGTACAGGTTTTTCTAGTGCTGTACTAGCCTGTCTTATGTAAGCTCATAAATGAAACTCGTAACCTAACAATTTAATTATTCAAGTTGTTTTAAAAGTGCATTCTTATTTGTCCGTATCTACCCTAGCCACCCAGAGACTCTGATGACGCTATCAAAGATCCCCAGTCAGAAAGACCCCCTTACTCGTACATGGCCATGATTCAGTTTGCCATCAACAGTAAAAAGAGCAGGAGGATGACGCTGAAGGAAATCTATACTTGGATAGAGGACCACTTTCCCTATTTCAGAAATGTAGCCAAACCAGGCTGGAAGGTGATTATACTTATACCATGAGATATGAGTGAATTGTTTTGGTTTTGTTGGTAAGCATGTATGGTTAATATGTAACGGTCCTGCTTTCAGGGTTAATTGTTTTCAATTTCTGCAAAACTTCTTAGTATTTTCCTTGCTGACACTTTGTCTTATTTCCCCCTTAGAACTCCATTCGCCACAACCTGTCTTTACATGATATGTTTGTACGTGAGACTGCTCAAGACGGCAAGGTGTCTTATTGGACTATTCGTCCAGAAGCCAACCGATGTCTGACACTGGATCAGGTTTACAAGGTAGAAGTTCAATATATATATATTTTTTATTTTTCCTCACACAACATTTTGCCCTGCAAGAGTTCCTTTACTTTTAGTACTTTAGTAATATCAGCATGGCAAAAGTCTATGTTATCTTAAATATCGTTTAACTCACCTATTCACCATCTTCTTAATTTCTGGCCCACCCTACAGCCTGTGGTGGACTCCACCACCTCCTCCTCCCTACAAACCCTGCAGGTCTGTGACTCACAAGTAAGCCCTTTTCCTTTCCTCTCTGGAACTGCAGTCAGCCAAGAAGGAGTGGACAGGCAGAGTGCATTTATTTGTTTGTCCTGTGAGAGGGCACAGTCTATCTTGTGTTAGCTCTAGTGTAATAACAGACATTTCAATTTGCAGGAAGCAGTCATGTGGAGACAGAGCAGCAGAGAGAGTTCTTTCATTTTGACAGGCCTGTTCCTATCCAGGCTTAGATCAGCTTGTCTTCACCACCTATGCTTGTGAAGCAGTCTAGGCCCATTTGTTATTGTAAATTCTGACACCATATTTTTCATTTCCACAGCAACAGAAGCGGGGTGTCACAGAGCTGAAGAAAACTACAGCATCTGTCACATCAGGTGAGTCAAGATTTCAAAATGTTTGCAGGATATTGACAGCAACAGGCTTAAGCAATCTTTATGTAGGGATGAAAGTATTAGACTAATTGTGTGTGTGTGTGTGTGTGTTTCGGCTTGGTGCTTCCTTAACCCCAGAGAGGAAGATGAAGCCTCTCCTGCCTCGGACAGACTCCTACTTGGTCCCAATCCAGCTGCCCCTGGCATCTCCACTGTTTTTACCCTCATCGGCTCAGCTCTCTCTACCTGCCTTGCAGCAGACCTGCAGCTCATATGGTGCAGGGAAGAGGGTCCGCATCGCCCCAAAGGTAGAAGCCCTAACATGTGGCGTGCAGCTGATGAAAATATATTCCTCTGCTACTGTAATGCTAGTGTGACATTCTCTGATTGGTTGTGGTTGTATCACTTTAAGGTGCTGCAGAGTGAAGGGCCCTCGTATATGATGTGTATGCCTTCCTTGGAGGAGGTGGTGAAGGAGGAATCCCAGAGTATTCCTGTCAGCAGGGAGACCGGAGCTGGAGCCACAACACACAGCACGAGCATGGGCAGACGAGAGTCCAGCAGTTCACGGCGCAAGCAGCGCCTGGTCCTGCCCTCCACCGAGGAGCCTGTGCTCCTCTTCCCCGACAGCACTTTCTTTGATTCGGGCCTGGCCTCCGACAACTCCGCTTTCCAGGACACGCGCGATGCCGAGCTGGAGCAGCAGACACAGCCGCAGCAGCAACAGTCCAGCACTGAGGCCGACAGCCCGTCAAGGGAGTACACCTTCAAGACCCCCATCAAGAGCACTCAGCCGGCCTCGTCCACCCCCAGCAAGCCGCCCACCACCGTCCTCCCCGAGCCCTGGAGGGTAACGCCACTGGGGAAGGGCGGCCGCAGTGTGCTGGACTTCAGCCCCATCCGCACGCCCACCGGGCCGTTGCTCACGCCGCAGCGTTACGACAACACCACGTTCAGCTTCAGCAGCACACCCTTCAAGGAGCTGCCGCTCTTCAACTCCCCCCGGGAGCTACTGACCTCAGCGCGGTCCTCCACCTCCGCTTCCACCCCGGCCTGCTCCCGTGAGCTCCTTCAGATGGGGCTCCCGGCCCTCTCCAACCGCTCCCTGACCGAGGGGCTCGTGCTGGATACCATGAATGACAGCCTGAGTAAGATCCTGGTGGACATCAGCTTCTCATGCCTGGATGATGATGAGCTGGGTGTGGGCAACATCAGCTGGTCACAGTTCATCCCTGACCTCAAGTGAACCCACCCCACCCACCGGCAGATCCTTCAGCCTCTTGTTTTCTGAGCTGCTCACAAATTATTTGTTTTGTAACTATCTTATTTGTACATGTTGTTTCTCGGTTTACCTGCCTTTTTCATTTTTCTCCTGATTTCAAGCTTCTCTCACTGCCTATGTGTACTTACTGTGTTGTATGTTGAATGTTTGTGCGTGTTGTAATGTTATGCCCAGGTCCTTTCTTCACTGCCCTTCAATTTGGCCCTGAAGAATATTTTAAAGGTGCGCTCCACCCCTTCGACCATATCTATTTTTATACCTTTACAGCCTACCTTGCATCAAAAATGTCTTCCATTTTACCATTTTACTTCTTACACAGAACCTTTCTCTCAGTCTTTTGTAGATTTCATATGGGAATAAGCCATATGACTTAAAAGTCCAATCTCTGAGACTAAAGGTTTAAAGCAACGGGTAATCATTCATTCTCTATTCATGATTGAAACTTTCTTCATTTTATGTAAGGAGGAGCATCACATTTATTGGAATGTGTACTCTGCTCCCTGAGTGAAATCTTCCATTGAGCAGTAGTCAAAGAGTGACTGTGTATGGACCTTCTCACTATCTATGTACATGGCTGGAGTGCACCTTTAACACCAACTAAGCATAACAAATGAGAGAATGTCGATAGATAAACGTTGATTTGCACATTTTGTAATATATATGTATCTAGCTGTTGAAATTTAAAATTCACATATTTTGATTTAACTAACTGCCAGAGGAGACACTACTATGCTAGCTAAGAAAAAAAAAAGACATGTATGCTTTAGCTGAGAAGGGAGAACTGCCAGACTTAAAAGTGAAGGAAAAATAGAGACAGTGAAAAAAAACTTGGTTTAGACACAGAAATAAAGGACCATTTTGCAATAGCTGAAATGTTATAACTGCAGCATATTATACGATGGAAACTGAAGGTATAATCTGTTTCGGTGCACTTTTACACTTCAATAACTAGTTTTTGTGTATCTTCACATGAATAATGCTTGGCTTGTCTACCATTTGCTATGAATGATCTTGGCATTCTGCCTTTCAGCAGTCACCTAAGTGGGACATTGTCAAAGTGACTTGCTGCTCTGTTGCTTGTCCTATGTGCCTGGTTATTCTCAATAAATCAGTGTACAGTAAACATCAATCCACGTTTGATAAGCTAATGTGTTTGTTCAGTGTAGATCTCAGTTGAAACCCTTGCATATCATGGGCAGTGATTGGGTGTTACTGGTGGCATTGTTTTATCTTATGTCTACTATTACTGTACATGCAAAGTTGAAAGTAATGCAGTGTTTAGCAGAGGTCTTATGAAAAGCTTAATGTAATGTCCTGTGTGACTATAATAGAAATAGGAATGTGTAAAGACTTGAAGAGATTACACAAGTACCACAAACCTGGATGCACAATGTTGTGATGTAAACAGTACAGCAACACAGGCATATGTAACACAGATATGAAGCCATAAACTACACTCTGAAGTCATCCACAGAGGTAATTCTCTTCAGTTGCATTGCTTTGATTGTTCTTGTGCAGAGATATAATGTTATAGTGATGTTATAGTTATGTTACACTGCATGCATAACAATTTTGTGTTTGAATGGTTTTGAATATTAGCACTTCCTTTTCCCAATGGCTTTAGTTTTTTCACATGTTTTTCTATCTCACTTTTCTTTGAGATGGTGTTGTTATGCTCCCAAAACAAGGTTTGTTTAAGAATGGCAATACAAAAACATGCCCATGTGCATTGTAATTTAGTAAAGCAGCTTTGATTCTTTTAAAAACCAGTGTCATCCTGTGTGATATAATAAAGGGAACATTTTCCTTGGGTAGTATCCTTTTTTATTTATTAAAAAGACAATATGGTTTTAAAATGAATAGAAAATTGAAAGCTCGACAGGTGCTCTGAAGACTTCATTTGCATGGTCATATTGGCCATGAGCTATGCTCTTTGATATCTGGTGCTCCACTGATCTTCTCTGATCTTATCTTCTTCAGTTTCAATCAGGGACCGTCCCTCAGTAGGTTTGGACCTCTTGCTGTGCCACCTCCATGAGGATCTGGAGCTGCCTGCTGATGTAGTCTACAAGGCAACCAACGCAGCAGTAAGACCAACAGCGGTCATACACACATGTACAAACACTTACCAATCCCATTCACTAAGTGACCACTCAGCTACTTTTTAGAGACCTGGAACGGGGGAAGAAAGAGTGAACTCACCAAAGGCACGCCTCAAGCGAGGTGGAAGGCTCTGGCGCTTCACAGTCAGATAATACACGGGAACTCCTGACAGGGTGAGGGCACAGCTGCCCCCCGTGTTCCAGGGGTCAGAGTAGAGAGACAGGCCCACGATGAAGAAGCAAACCAGGGTAAAGACAACTGCAATAGCCAAGGGCACCTTCGGCACAAAAGCAGAAGCACCAGAAGTTTTATGTTTACGTCCAGAGTCACTACATCATTTGGGGAATAAATAAGACGCTGGCACGAATGCACTGCCATGACATATTCAGGGATACAGCCATAGGGTACTCGTAGCTACCTTGAAGGGCCTTGGATGCTGGGGGAAACGATACCGATGAATGAGCATCCCCAAGGTTGCCATGGCAATAAAGAACCAGCGGGAGAAGGAGGCCAAGTTGATGAGCTGGTAGATGTCCCCTGATCTTATCACCATAAACACCACCATTGGATACTGCAAACAAAAGACATACAACAGAACCAGAGTGAGATATACTGTAGTGGCGATTGGAGAGGAAACAGCACTAACACAGATGGGACAAAATGGCTAACCATGAACAGCACAGCTGGTAGCGGTGTCTGTCTGCGGATGTGGATCATGGAGAAGAGAGCCGGCCAGTGGCCCTCCCTGCCCCCAACAAACAGCATCCTTTTGAAAAAAAGGCAGACATGACAGGGAGTTATTTGTTTAAGCAACTGTGTAAAATAAAGTCCTTAAAAGTTAATTGAGAGAGTTAGTTTCGGTGATTCCACCTTGACACTCCAAAGAATCCACCATTTAAAGCCCCAAGGCAGGAGGCTGCCACCAGGATGGGTATCAACGAGGATACACTTTTGATGGCACGGTTGGCAAACGTCTGCAGTTAGGAAACATGGCAGATATATTCACCATTAAATCACAAACTCAGATCTCTTAGATCTTACATTGATGCAAGGTACATCAATTTGCTGTTCTGTTCACTGACCACGGCCACTGCCTCAGACATCAACAGCTCGTCTGCAGACATCATTGTGTAGTAAGCAATGTTGACCAGTACGTATAACACCGTCACTGTCACCATGGAGATGGTGATTGCCAATGGGATGTTTCTGTCCACAACAAACAAGAGTAGGATTAACACTATTTCAACCTTAATAGGCTGTTGTTGATAAGTGTTTTTCTTTTACCTGTTTGGGTTTATCACTTCCTCGGTGACATAGTTTAAGTAAAACCTGTGAGAAACAAAACAATAAAAAGTTTCTGTTTATTTATTTTTTTAAGAAATTCCGGTTATGCTTAAGTTAATGTGACTGCCATACTTACCATCCACCATAAGCATATAAGCCTGAGTAAAATGCTAGAGGCAGTTTGGTGAGGACAAGGGAGTCAGATTCAAATGCATTATGAAAATGTTCTGTCTTTCCTGGGAATGAAACCACAAACAAAAGTCAAACAATGATTATAAAAAATGCTACTGCGCTTATAGGGTATAGCAATTCTATGCAATACACTTTTTTTGTCAAATTCAGAACATTTTGGGAAATCTTAATGTATACAAAAGCAAACATTTTAATTTCAACAATCACTGAGCAACTAAGAGGAGAGCACGTTAGACCTGCGGCTCACAAGGAGTTGCTGGAGTAAGTGTAGGAGAGATGTTGAGGCACATGCTTTATTTTCTTTACATGGTTTCACCAAGCAGCAGTCATGTTATACCACTATGCGATACCTGTAGTTTCATTGGTTGTTGATCTCAAACATCAACAACCCTTCACCAGAATGGTGGACTATATGTCTTTAATCAGTTCATCTCACTGTTGTCTTTGCCCACCTTGTGCAAGTGCCATGACTCCTGGAATGACAATGAGTATCAGCGCGAACGTCTTGATCACGGTCAGTGTGACCTGTGTCCGAGTGGCCAGAGTCACACTCCAGCAGTTAACTGCTACCACAAAGGCTAGCGAGGGAGAGAGACAAGGAAGAAAGAGTCAGGCTATGAATGCAGGAGGTTGTCGCTCATCCAAGTGGACAGGAAAGAAATGTAAAAATTGTGGAACTCACTGATTCCGAGGATGCTAACCAGCATCACCAGTACTGTAGGTGCTGTACATGGAGCAAAGATGGGCTCCACCACATAGCGACCAAACGCTAGTGAGACATAAGATGCAACAGCTGGCCTGGAAGACCCCATGTGGACAGGAAGTATTTGTTTATCATTTTCCCCTTGGATTCAACAGAATACCCCCCCTTCTCTCTCTCGCTCTCTCTTTCTCACTCTCTCACACACACACACACACACAAACACACTTCTAAAACATAACCACGAAGCCACTCTTATCAACACACCTGATGAATATGAACTCAGCCCAGAGTCGTAGAAAGGCAGGTAACGGCCCCAGGGTCTCCAGTAAGTAGGTATAATGCCCTCCAGACTTTGTGAAAGTTGTACCAAGCTCAGCATAACAAAGGGCCCCTGACTCACCAGAAATATGAGGAAAATGTATTATTTTGTCACAATACAGAGAATTATATCACAGGTGAACTTATCTTCATCTTTACCTTACTTTATTTTCACCACGGTGTATGGTTGCAGTAGCACCATGCAACTTGTGGACATTCTTAGCCACTATTATTTTGTTTCAGCTTTTCCATTTGCCAAAATGTATCTGCCATTAACCAGGCACTCTGAATATGAACGGTTTTAGGGAAAGACCTTATTTCATTGCAAGAGGGCAGCTTCCCTGCCTGACGGCACATGTTGTCCCTTTGATCTCTTTATTTTCACAACAGTGGTCTGTCTGGAGGGGAGGGAAGGAACCTTTTGGCCCAGGACCCTGAGAAACAGCTTGTTGGCTTCCACACTTAGACCCCGACTGCATTATTATGCACGTGCCGTTTCAGCCACTACTGAAGTGTACTGGGTCACACACTCAAATGCCAGAGGATTTACAAAAACGTGCTCACATGATGTTCTAGCTTACATTCTTTCACATCTGTCCTTGAACAAACATGTGTAAATTACCCTATGAGAGGCAATATCAGCTTGTCAGTGTACACACATAGCAAGTGAATTCTAAATCCCTTCTCTCCTCTTCTAAATCTCTGTCTAAATCTCCTAGTGTCTCACTCACCGAATGTTGAGAGAACTCCACACAGAGTCCAGACCAGAAGGGAGAGCCCCACACTGCCACTGTTCATCAAAACACCTTTGGGCGCGATGAAGATGCCACTGCCTACCACTGTGCCAAAGATGAAGGAGACGGCTGGCAGAAGGCCGATAGTTCTCCTCAGATGAACCGCCTCTTTTCCATCAGTCTTGTCCTTCTCACCGCCTGCCGCAAACTCGGCTTTGGCTCCCTCCATTACCCAATGGCAGGGAAAAGAGCCAGGCTGGAGTCCACAGCACACACAAACACACATGCATGCAAAGACATTTGGAGAAGGATTCATTTCACCCACAGAAATGTAGTCATGGGCACACATGCATGTAAACACAGTACGTATATGCACACACTTTTGCACACTTATTGATTAAAAAAAACAACAAAATGCAGGCGCTAAGGACGATACACATATTCTGCATTTTTTTATCTTAAGTGTGCTTTAGCATGTGTAGAATTCTGATAAACAATCAGCTGATGTTTTTTTCCTTCCTGACTATGTAAACAAACATGAGAAACAGAACACATGCTCTCTTTCAGGTATTAAATGTTAATGAAGTCACTCACACTACATGGGGCACAGTGGTAAACATTGTTTGCATTATAGAACAAAAGAAGTGACATTATGTAGGCCTATACTCACCAAAATCAACTGGTATCCGACAAGATGTCAGGACAAGCAGAGAGAAGTACTATTGGTCATGGCGAGGAAGAAGTGGAGTACTCCCCTTCTCTCCCACGTGGCCGTCTCTGCTGCACCCCCTTGTTTTGCAGGACCCCCTCCTCCCGTCCCCTCCACTGTGCAAGCACTCTCTGATCAGCACAGTAACCACGGTAACTCACCCATCCTGCATGAACAGATGAACAAAGCAAGCAGTCTTCCCAGGCTTCGTCCACACGCAAGTAATTACACAGTTCAGAGAGAGAACAGCCTGCTGCCTCCATTGAGTTGAGTGTAAGCTGTGTGCAAGCTTACATGTCGTTGTATGTGTGTGTATGTGTGTGTGTTGGAAGGGGGGGGGGGGTTACACCAGCTGCAGGCATGAGGAATAAGTCAACACCACTACAGGAAAAGAGCTCCTCAACAACAACAAACATTTTATATATATAAAATATGCAACAAAATGCACAATTTACTCCATAACGTTGATTACATTTAATAGCAAATTCACAACTTACCCATAAGGTTTGTTGGACTTCACAATATATCCTCTTACGCATAGCAGCGGTGGAGCTTTAGCAAGCATCAGACTGGGGTCAAACAGCAGGAGCCTAACGACAAACTGACAAACAGCCCAGAATACAGTCTCCTTTCTTTCTCCAGGGTCACAACCCGTCTGGATAAATCTCAGTCCTTCAGATGATGGACCTGCTTGTTAACATTCCAGAGTCAATGGGAGAGAACAGGTCCACTGATTCAGGGTCAACTGTTCTATTAATTGCCACAGATGTGTTGACTATGTCATGCTGTAACTTGCAGTGGAGAACATCATCATCCACACTGTCCACTAAAATCTGGACTGTCCACTAAAATCTGGACAAACTTCTAAAAATCTGAATGGCAATTTATTTGAAAGATATTCCTGGTTGATGATGATTCCGTTCAGCAATATCTAAAGCCAACTTATTTTAAACAAGATTCCTTTCTGTGCGAGCTCTTTCTTAAGCTCTCTAACAAGTCCTGAGTTGTTGTTGTAAGGCTATGCCTATTGAAGATATTTAGTGATTGGGCCTAATAATTAGTCTTTCAGAAAACTGCTTCAATTAGTTCATTGGGCTGCTTCAAAAAAATCAGGGTTTTTTCCCCACAGGGAACAGCGAGTGGAGTGAAAATTGGCTTTACCTGTAGGGTCCGTTTAACACTGTAAATAACCTCAACAAAAAGTGCTTCAGAACATTGTAGCTCCACTCCAAACCAGTAGAGGGCAGTACAACATATTTAAAATGTTTAGACGTTTTTTCGTTGTTTGTTTTGATCACGTCAGACATTCTCTGGTCACGTTCAAGGAAGGAGAGTTGGTGATGATCACAGTAACCCAATGTGTAGGCTAAGGTGGAGTTGAATCATTTACGTAGATATTTTCAAGAACATTTATTGCAGTGTATTAGTATGTGTGTTTGAGAAGCACAGTTTCTCAATCGCTAATTCATCGATGCACAGAGGATTTGTTTACGCCATGAAAAGCAGTTCAATGACCTCAATAGCTCCCTGCAACAGTATAAGTTCTTTCCATGCCGCCAGCAGCCCTCCGATCAGCACGGGGCTACTGAAAATTGTAGTCCAGCTGGATGCAGCTGTCGAATACCTGATGGTGCATAAAGATTTCCAGAGTGCCCTTGACACGTGCGAGAAAGGGTTTGAGAACTTGGAAAAAGTTGCAGAAGAGGAGGATAGCAGGTGGGTTCTCATGCAAGCAGCATAAGAATAATGTCGTAATGGCCTGTGTGGATGGAGGGCCCGTGGATATGGTTGTCTAACGAAGTTAAGACAAGTGATTTAATGATAACTTTGAACATGAGGCTGTGTTAAACTGAACATTAATATTCCTGTTCATTCGGCAGGTATGGGGATCTTAAGGCGTCTTTATGTACAGTGGGCATTCAAGCATTGGCTGAACTCAACCAGTGGCGTGGTGTTCTTGGTTGGGTCCTACAGCACTTTGGCAGCGCAGATACAATGCCAACCAAAATAATGCAAATGTGGTAATTTGCTTTTTTTGTTGTCACACAACACTTTATATTAAAGTCACCAGTTTCCTTTCATGAACAAGTTGCCTTTCATGAACAAGTTCACCCTTACCAAGTTTGTACTGTTTTTCCCCCAGCATTCTTCTGTACTCTAAAGTGGGTGAGCATGCTACAATGCAGGAAGTGGGCCATAGCTGGCTTCACTGTCTGGACAATACAGCCCTGTCTGGCTATGGTACTGTGGCAGAGTTGTACCTCCTGCATGTGTTAATCCCACTGGGCCTGACAGCCGAGGCACAGCAGCTGGTGACTGGTGATGTTGGCAGCGCTGCGTTTACAGCAGACCAGAGGCAGGTGGCGCTGGACTTAATAGAGAGCCAGCAAAGTTCTCAGGAGGGACAGACACAGAGTCCAGGTCCAGAGGCCACTCCACAGATGATCACAGATGATACTATGCCTCATGGTGTGTGATTCAATTTAGCACCCATTATGGAAAGAGTGGTGAATTTATGTGGATGATGATGTACTAATTGGAAGGGCTCAATAACATAACACCAGAAACCTTCAGTTTCTGTGCACATAACATTTGCCATTATAGTAGCATTAAGTTAGGGATACCTTTTAGACATACTATGAATCTAGACTGAATTTGCATATGCCGTGTTTGTAATTTGAATGAAAGTGATTAGACAATACTTTGATTAGCCTATCAGTTGTAACTGTGTGTATGTGTTTGTGTGTCAGGTTCTGTGATCCAGAGGCTTCATGGAATGTTGAGGCTGCTACAAAGGGGGGTCTCAATAGCCAGATTAAGATGGAAGCTTATACCTGTGCGACGTTTTGTGCTGACAGTATTCCTGCTCTATTTGCTACTAGTCAGAATGGACCCAGGTAAGTGAGTCTTGCTGTGTTATAACTGGACCAGTTTTGTGAAGTATTTAATCTAATATTTACATCAACGGAAATGTTGTTGATGTTGTTGATGTTTTACAGTGATTATAGTTGATAACTTGTGGAATATTGCAAACCATTGCTGTAGCCTCTGTCTGCTACACATACTACATGCTACAGTTATAAGACAGTTATACTTCTACACAGGTGCATTCACTCATCTGTGTTCTGTTTTGACCTGTTTACCTTCTCAGCTCTTCCGTCATCTTTCCCCTGGGTCCTCAAACTGCTGCGACTGCTGAAGCAGATGTGGTATGCCATGTTTGGTCCGTATTATCGAGCCAATGCTGCAGTGTGAGATCCATCCATGGCTCAAAGATGATGCACTTGAGAGGGTTTTTGAAAAATAAGACCGATGATTTTTTTTAAGTGACCTGATGGGACTGTTGTTTTAAAAATCAGTGGACTGGAACAGGATCTTGGAGGTGGAATTCTGGGTCCTTTTGGGTCTTGTCCTCTGTGAGGGTTGGATGCTGAGGTTGTTATATATGTGAAGTATTTTGTTAGTTATATAGTTATTATATATTGATATTGCAAAATAAATGGCTTTTCTGAAGAATGAGACAGCCTTGGTCTGATATCCAAAAATATTGATTTGGGGTACAGCATATGTGTGAATTATGATCACACCTTAGATCACACGCCTGTAATGATTGTTTCATTCCATATGCACCACCTGGTTAGCCTGATATCACCAGACTAACTCACTTCATTTAGTATCTCAGTGAGATGAAAATGAGCTGAGATACAGGTGGGCGGGGTCAAGCTACCACCCAATAACATTCTATTCTTCCAGTTTAAGACCTTTCAAATTAATATATTAAAATATGTTTTCCTTATTAATATAATTAATTGGGACCCATGTGACCAAAAACAAAAACTATTGAACATTCAATGAGTGTAACTAGTAAAATGTAGGATTTCACAGGCCAGCAATTTTTTATTTGATAAACCATGTAATTGCAGGTGGATTAAAAATGTTTAAACGTTTTTTTGGGTGTGTTGTTTGTTTTGAAAAAAGAAATAACAAGCAGATGTTAGATGTTTGCTGAATTGGCAGCTGCGATTACGTGAAGAACACTTTTTTTTAATCGTCCACGTAGGTTAGGCTAGGTTTCGTTTCCCCGGTAGAGGATGCTGTACCATAGACGAAACAGAACTGAAAGTGAAAGTTGTAGTCGCTTCGCAGCATGTAAACATTAGGCTACACAAACTGAACAATTCTTGAACAATTCTTAATTACTTGAACAATTCCAGCGTTTTTTTAAGGACCTCTCATTAGCTAAGGTGAGTGAATTATATACCATCATTTATTCTTGCCGATTGGGCTATTATATAGACCTAAAATAATTTTGACGTGATGTTCTGAATAACGTCACGTTGTTATTTTCTCAAGGTAGCCTGCTTGCTTAGATGCGTCAAATATAGCCTAACAATATTGAGTGACGGACAGAACAAAGGGATCAAAATGTCAAGGTTGTCTTATTTAGGCATACAATGTTCTAGGCCTACCCGCCGCGACTACGGTAAGTCGAACATTTAAAAACATTACTAGAGACGACTGTTATGTATGGTTTTATTGAAATATACACAGCCTACAATTTAATTTCTTTTCAAGTCTCAAGCATAAGAGGTCTGAGGAATTTTGGCCTATCCTGCTGTGTGAATGCTCTGCTGCAGTCAATATCTGCCACAGAGGAACTACTAAAGCTTCTTGACAGGTATCCCTGCACGTTTTCACCAAGTCATAGTAGGCTTTAGGCTAGCTGTGCTATTGATTCAGTATAGATATTTGCGTTGGTATTGAAGCAAATTGTAAAACTTCTACGACTGTTAAAGAGATGAGATAATGGACTAGTGCTTTACAAAAGCCTGCCTGCCTGCCTGGTGAGTTTTATTAATGGAATTTCTATAATTTTCCTGTAATTTCAGATGGAATCCAAGTGGTAATTATGAGGAAAGAAACAATGTACCCCTGCTGCTAAGGAAGACTTTACATTCCATGCAGGGAGAAAGTCCTCAACCAGCACCTCACTGCGAGTTCCTGGACTGCCTAGATCGCAATTCAATCCCCAGTATGCGCCCACTGCCCACACATGCAAATTAGTGGTCATGTCATGATATCAAGGTCGCGCTGGTTATCACTATCAAGGCATCAAGTGTTCAGTATACATAGAGTTTAATCCAGACCTCTTTGTGTTTTCAAGTTGCCAAAACGTGTTCCTGTGTTTGATGCATCAACCAGGTGTTTGAAGTATGCCCTGGGACTAACAGTTGTTCTGTTGATGGTGTGCCAGGTGTTAACCACTGATGCTTCTTTGTTTCGCTTGTCTTGTCCAGTATTTCCATGAAAGGAAGTTCTGTATGTAAATCCATGCAAATGTGTTTCCCAGGAAATGTGCAGCATGATGCAGACGAAGTCTTTCTCTTAATCCTCAACCTCATTCTGCAAAAGATGACTGACATACAGCTGGTAGATTTTTTTCCATTGTTCAGTTTTCTAAAGAAAGCTGTTTGTTCTCTTGACATTGCCACCAAGGAAACACATCTATAAACAGATATATGTGTGTTGTTACTTCTTTTCTGCAGAAAGAGGAAATCCTTGAGCTGTACAAGGTCAAAGTTGAGGGACATGTGGTGTGTTCGGAGTGCACATTCGATCATAAAGTCAACAGCTATATGCTCAGCCTTCCACTCCCTTTGCAAAAGGGACAGAATAACTTGGTGAGGATGATTAATTGTCTTTGACAATATTCGTTGACAGTCTTCATCTTATGTTAACGTTGCCTTTACTCTAAGTGCATGTGTTTTTTTTTGCCTCCCTAAAAAGTTTCACACCTGTTAGGCTGTATATTTTGAAAAATGGAAATTTGTTTGTGATGTGATTCGCAGGAGGACTGCATACAGACATTCTTCAGGCAACAGGAGCTAAGAGGGGAAGACAAATGCTACTGTGAGAGATGTGGCGAGAAACAACGATCCACTCAGGTCAAAAGGCTATTGTATGAATGGGACATTTATAACTATAAGGAATTGTTAAACTTTATGTAGAAGCAGTTTTCTTGTATGCCATGGTCTTCATTTGTTTTTTCTTGGATGCAGGGGTTCAAACTCTGCTCCCTCCCCCAAATCTTATGTATCCATCTCAAGCGATTCCGATATGAGGGCGGCTTCACTCAAAAATTGCACTGCAAAGTCACTTTCCCTGACACACTCAACTTCAGCAGCATTTTGGATCCAGATTGCATTTCTGACGTTTTTAAAAAGGTAATTTGCACATACTGTTAACCCCCCAAAGTCAATGCGTGACTGGTTGTTAAATCTGGTATATATATGATAGGGCCCCCTAAACATCAGCATATACTGTACTGACTGAGTGTTAGGGCCACACATGAAGAAAAAAATATTTTTGCCATGACGCGATATCTCACCTGCATAAAATATAGTATAAACACAGACATTCAGCAATAGCCTAGGCTGTTATGCATCCATTACAAACAAACATGCAATGTGAAAGTCTGTGACTGAGGAGAGCACTGAGTAGGCCTAGTCTAGGCTAATAAGCCTGAAGTCGAACCTTTAGATGAAAAACAGTCTTTAATTAGCCGGGCGGGATAATCGGTAGTCTTTCAAATTCCCTCTGCACGCAATAGGACAGCGCTATGAGTCCGCCGAGCGTTTTGCCACCAGCGGAGCTAGTTGGCTAGTTCAAACTTTTGCCAACTTAAAAAAAGCTTAACTCGTGTCACACTGTTGGCCAACAGCAACATCCATCTTCTTTTTTCAAGTAGCAGGGAATTCAAGCCAAACCGTTGCAACTCTGCCATCAATCATTATGTTAAGCCCACCTAATGACTCTATGCACGATTTGATTGGCCTGATAGAAGTTAAATTTTTCGAGCTCACAAGCCAACGGAGAGTTGATAGACTAGCCCTGGAAGCAAATGTAATTTGCTGTCGCTAGGGTGCGTCTAGATTTCTTGGCTAGTCTTTAATAATAAATTAAAGACTAGCCAATGGAGGTTAATATGTTTTATGTTTTGTCCAGATGATGTCTGTCTATCGTTGTTGCACTCGAAGAAAACTGGAATGTTTCATCCCAGATAGCAAAATCAGATTGGCAGATAGCGGACCGCTGGTGGTATGCCGCCGGTGGCTTGCCACTTGTGGTCACCCGTTGCACCACCATTTCTTTAAATTTAACTTGTCATGAATATTTAATAAATATTTATAATAATATTTAATTGAAAAATTAATAAAATTATATATGGACTATAACTGAAGGAATGAAAAAGATTTTAGACCATTAGTGGCAAAATATTGGGCAATTTGTCTGCAACCTGCCAGACAACCGATTAGCAAAATGCCAGCCAGGGGCGCAGCTACCCATTTTTGAGGGGTATGCAACAACAATATTGGAAACTCACTACTCGTAGGCCTATCTGCTCGCCCAGCGTTCACGGCGTCCCCACTCCCTCTTCTATTATGTCAAAATTCTATGATGGAATCTTATGAGATAGGGCACCTACTCTAGCCTGTTAGTCCTCTAAAATATTATAGAACATTGAGAAAATGTTGAAATGATTTAGAAACGGACGCAGTAGCTACATATAGAAAATACCAAATATATAATTGTATTTTTTTTACCATCGCTTTTGCGCCCCTATGCGCCGCATATAGCGCATACCCACTTTTTGCGCCACTGATGCCAGCGGACCGCCAGCTATGCCCCCAATGGACCAAGAATGGTCCGCCAACCTCTTGCTATCTGGGATTCGTCCTCCTTTTCAATCGTCCTGGTTGTAGCCTACCCTACCCTAGTCGTTCTCTCTCCAAACTAGTTCTGATGGACATGTCAAGATGAAATGTCGAGATTAAAGTCAATATGATATGTCAACTTTATTCTCAAAATGTCAAGTTTAATGTCGACGTCGAGATTAAAGTCGACATGATATTTCAACTTTATTCTCGAAATGTCGAGTTTAATGTCGACATGTCGAGTTTAATCTCGTCATTGCAAAAATATTTTTTTTCTTCATTTGTGGCCCTAATACTCCATCGTATATATGCCATGAGGTACTTGCTGTTGGATGTTATATCATAATTACAGCTAATAGGCTGCATTGCTAAGCTTTGACTTCAAAAAGTGAGAAGAACATTTAGTGCACCAGATTTAGCACATCACCAAACCAATCTGTAATCATTATTTGACCAAAGCTGGTCAAATAACCAGAAATTATTAGTGCATATCACAATAATTTGAAAAATACATCATGGTGATAATCTATTTCCCTGGTCACAGGATGATTCACCTTACAGTCTGTATGCAGTTGTGGTGCACTCAGGAACTGCCATGTTTGGGCACTACACAGCCTATATTCAACCCCCAGGAGAGCAGACATGGTATTATGCAAATGATAGTCGGGTACGACAGGTGAGATGGACATGCTGGACATTGGAATCATTGGACATGGAATCATTTCAGTATCAAATTGGTGGATATGCTTAGTCATCCTAAGTGGGCGGGTGACATTGATGTTGTCTTCCCTCTATGCTTTAATGCACAGGTGAACTGGGATGAGGTTCAGAGTTCTTTTGGTGGACAAAATGGGTAAGTATTTAGAATTTACTTTGGCAATATTTTCTTAAAATTCTGTTTATGTTGCATGGTCTTAGTTACATATCTGTTCCTTCAGTGGTGATACAGCATACATGCTGTTATACAGAAGACAGAAAACCAGTGAGGATCAAGGATACTCAGGTTGAAGGACACTCCACTACATTCCTCTCACATAAGAAGGTGCCATAAGACAATATGGATCACCAATGAACATTTAATCTTAAAGAGAAAAACAAAAATAGGAGTACAGTTTGACCCAAGTTTACATTATTCCGTAGTTTTGTACTATTTATCTTATCAATTATGAAATGGCTTTCATTTAAGGTTATATATTATACACATTCCAATGAATCTTTGGTGTAGTAATTGTGGGGAGAGGTTTTCTCAGGTTAAAAGTTTTCCAAAGGAATGTTCTATTTCTTTCCCTGAAACGAAATTTCTCTCAGCAGTTCATTTCTTATTTCTTCAGTAGCATGGTAAGATACTTTAAATCTATGTATGTTACAGCCTGTGTCTTGTGGGAGATTGCTGGCTATCTTATGGATACTATAGTCTTCCACTAGGTGGTAGTCCTTAATCAGAGGAAGACACACTCGCGACACATCGCGTTGTCGAATCAGATTAGACAGTCTTATGTCAGACAGTGTGAGGTGAGGTAGGGTTTGAAAAGAATGCTGACTTCAAGTGTTTGTGTACTGGGGGGAAAAACCTGTACAAGGCCAGAAGTGGAGAGGAGAGTCATGTCTGACCCTGATGCAAAAAAGATGTGACTCATACTTGAGAAAACAAAGCCGTTCCTCTCAGTCTGTACATCTCTTCTCTTAATTTTAGTATTAATTTAGGTCCAGTTTCATGTATTCAATGTGGAGTAAGGTCTCTTTTTTTTTGTAAAACGAGAAGTACTTGCTAGCACTGCTAACTATGACCAGCGACGCTAATTGTTTGATATTGAACAGCAAGTTGAGTTTGCGGGCTTTTGCCCAAAACCTTTTTTCTTTTGTGCTGAATCTATAGATATCATTGTTCTCTTTCACTTTTGTTTAGGAGGTGTGGGGTTGGTGGTGGTGTTGTGGAAAAATACAACTTAGTTGCAATAGACCATTTATCAATCGTCATATATGAAGATTCAAGATAAGAGCTCTAATTATTTTGATTAACGAGAAAATAATTTAACATATATTTTAGTAAAAGTGTTACTTTTTACTACTCAAATGTCATGATAAACGGTTGGGTGTTTTTACACTGATTGTATTACTTGGAGCTTTAATGAATATTAAATTGTTGAATATTTAATGTCTTGTAACATAAACTCTGTTTGTTCCACAACTGTGGTTTACTGTGGTACGATCTCTGCCTGTTCACTTGCTCTTTGTAACGTTGCTTTCAACACTGACCAGATGTCTCGGCACGTGTGACATACAATTGATCCAGACGACTGTTGTGTGTTAATGGCAGACATGCAACTGCCATTCAGTCAAGCATCCTAAAACAACACTAACACACACACACACACACACACACACACACACACACACACACACATGCACCTTACACCACATAGCCCCAGGGCGTAAATGAAGTACAGCTGGACGTTGAGGCGATATTGGAATCGTCTCCGCGTGCCTGGTGTCCCCACCATTAGCTTGTCACCTTGTCTGAAGGGTGTAATTACCCCCTCGACACCTTGCAGAAGGCAGCGAGTCAGTGTGAGTGATTACGCCATTCAGGATTAACTAAGAGGGGCCGTGTTTCGCCAGTAAAAACGCCGGGCACTTGTCTGCCAGGGTATCAATTACCCTCCTAGTCCTGCTCTTAGACTTCTCAGCTCGTGCACCTGTCGCACGGGGCCAGGGGTTGCACCAGAGGGAAACAATAGCAAAAAAAAAAATGAAAGAGTGTGTGGTATGAGGTAAGGCAGAAGGGGAGAGTTGACCTTGCGGGTGTTAAGGGCTCATGTTGCCGTCTCCCCTTGTGATGCTGGGCAGGCGTGTGGGGTGGCACGGCCCCGAGCAGAGTTGATGTTTTCCTTGGACGGCGCCAGAGGTTCCCCGAACGGGCCTTTCTGAGCTTTTGTTGATGTGTGTTTGCTAGTTACTAGGTGAGTATTTGCAGTGATTGTAATGATTCTTTGATGAAATAAGTATTGGGTTTGGATGCAGTGCCCTCTCAGTTTTCCCCATTGTGCTTTGCCCCATTGTGGAGTGGTTTATTTTGGATTCTTTGGTCCCAAATGAGCTTTCCACCTCTCTTGCCAAAGATGCCAGCATTAGAAAATAGTTTCATTACTACAGTCTTTTTTCTGCTTTCCCACATTTTTCTCTTCTCTGCGAACAGTCCTTTGACAGGCAAAAAAGTAAAATAATAATTCCACTGTATTTCTCAAAAACAAATGAATGTCAAGCGTCGTTGGTAACGCATACAGGAAATTCCATGCTGCAGAAAGCCCTCAATTTAGAAAGAAGACCTTTCAGTAATTGTATTCTGCTATTTTACATTCCAAAGGGGACAATATCTCAATGCAATTATTCATTGACTGGGAGTTTCCCCCCACAAAAGACATGCAGCCCCTCACAGCCCACACTGTCTTTTTATAGGTACCGGCATACTTTGAATTAATTATGAAGGTCTCTGCTTGTAAATGTGAAATTGCTTTAAGGAGGGTGACTTGTGTGGTCTGCAGTACCACCTCCCTGTACGGGGTGGCAGTACTGATCTCAGAGTCTCGGTCAGGCCTCTTCCCGCAGTGCTCACACTTTGAAGTCTGAGCCAGTCAATATTGCTATCGCTGGTAGCCAGAGTGAGAGAGAGAGAGAGAGAGCTCCTTAGTCAGATCCCAGCAACCTCCTCTCTGTGTGTCAATCTCTTTCTCTCTCTCTCTCTCTCTATTGCTCTCTCTCTCCCTCTCTCCTCCCCAAAAACTCAGAGAGGCCCTCTCTGTTAGCATGACTTATCTGTCTGAGGTGGTGGTCAATCAATGGAGGTAACAGGACACCCACGTGAGCCATGCGCCTGCCGCTGTGGGTTATGTAATGATTGTGCAGAAAGGAAATGGTTCTTTCTCTTGCAGCTTGTTGAATTTGCACGCCGGTGACCATGGTGAGGGGAGCGCGTAAATAGCAAACAAGAGCTGAAAGCCAACCGCCGCTTCGAGGCTCCTGCTCCTGGCCTCTGCCTCTGCTCAGCTGAAAGAATGGAAAATGAAATGAAATGATGAACCTCTGCTGGAAAACTGTCCGCTTGTTTTTCTCATCGCAGCGAACAAGCCCTAATTTGACACCGGAGTAGCCGGTTGCAGCTCGAGGATGAGACAGAGAGAGAGACGCGTGGCGCTCATTGGGCGCGCAAATGCCATGGCACAATTCCTATCGTGTCTTTGTGTCCCACGCAACACATGCAGTGCACGTGATTACAGTGTGTTCGCGTCTACACCCATCCTCCCATTTATCTAACACTCGCAGAGCTGTTGTAATGCCATGATAATGATGTTTCCTTTTTCCCTTTTCAAAACAGGGTGTTCTGGCCAAAAGAGTTTGTTTGAGGTGCTCTCTCTTTTGGGCCGCTATTGTCTGCGCTTAAAGCCCATACGCTGGTGCTTGAAGTTCGCTGTTCTCATGAGCTAATTCCTGTGGATCTGCGCTCTCAGGAGAGCCCGCCTGGGGCTGCGTTTCAGGAAGTGATCCTCCTTTTTTCACACTGGGTTTTTCTTTTTTTTTTCGTTCCCTCGGAATCCATGTGGCTGAGGAGCCAAAACGAACATAACTCTTTCCTGCGTTTTTCGGGGGCCGAGAGGGCCGTGCTCCCCACGCTGCCATGACTCAGCTAGACACAAAAGATCCGGTCTGTTTCTTTTTTTTGTTTTTTTTTGTGTGCCTGTGTGAGTCTGCGTGTGCGTGTGTGTGTGTGTGTGTGTGTGTGTGTGTGTGTGTGTGTGTGTGTGTGTGTGTGTGTTGGAGAGAGGGTTCACTAGGAGAAAGGGACATCTGCAAGCTTTGGCTTGTTGCTTGTGATCCGGTATTCCCCCTGCAGCCTGCCCCAGTATCGCAGTTCGTTATCAGAGTGACGAGGTTCCAGGGTGGCCTTGCTTGCATCCCACCAACACCCCCCACTCCTCTCCCCATCCCCATCTCCTCCTTCACTCCTGCCCCTATCTCTCCTCCTGTACTCAGGTTTCAATAGGAAACATCCTCTGGCTGCCTTGTCAAGCGTGGGCCTTAGCTCGCTGCTGTTGCCTGTGCATGCCACTGAAAATCCTCCACACAGGCTCCTGCTCTGACATGCAAAGTAGTTATCCATGGTTCCCACGACTGGCGGTTATCACCCTCCACCACCACCATCACCCTACCTTCCCACCTCTCAGCACCTTTAAAGGGAGTGGAGATGGTAACTTCTTTTTACTGTGCAACAGTGCAAATGAAACTGTTGAAATGTAGCATTTCATGTGGCAATGAATGCATCAAATGCATCAAAGATTTCGTTTTTGTTTTGCCCCACCCTCCACCACGGTGCTGTGGAAGTGTTCCAGCAGCAAATGGCGTGGGATTGGAATGATGCCGCTCTACCTGGAGGTAACATTTGTTCCCCAGGGAAATGGAATTTGGGCTATGGCTGTGAAGAGACGGTCTGATGGGAACCTGTCGCCGTGGTCGCACTGTCAGCAGAAAGGCACGTATGGTATGGTAACCTGAAGCAGGGAGAGAGGGAGGGAGCAGCTCCTGCCACTGCAGTCCTGGCTGTAGCTCTGACAGCAGGACTGATAAGCACTTCGTTACACCGAACCCAATCGAATGATATGTCACCTGTTCTGAGGCTAATGCCACTCAACGCCGCTGCTGAAGATCAAGTTGACAGCACGGCAGTCAAGTGCAGTTATGCTGGGAACTTTGGAATTTTTTACACAGTATTTTTTCTTGACTCTAGTCCATCGGAGTTATATAATGCAAATGTCCGAGAGTGCGGCCAGCTAGCTTGCGTTCAAGTGCTAAACTCCAGTGAGAATCCATAGACAGGGTCATGCTCCCTCTGACCTGGTCAGATGGTCAGCCTTTCCACATGCTGGACAAAGCCCCTAATCCCCTTTGCCAGGTAGCCCATGTTGGCATTCCAGCAGCATTCCAGCTCGGGGAAGTTGCTGGGATCTGGATGAAAAATGGCCGACAAAAAACAAAGGCCAGGCTCCCTGTCACTGCATTTAAACTTGTGTGGGAAAATCCAGTTGACATGAAGATGGATGACCCAGGAATGTGTGGCACTGCTCTCACCCCCATCCCACCAGCACCAGCCCCACACTTCTCAGTTACCATGGCAGTCAAGCCCAAAGAACCGCTGAAGTATTACAGACGAATAACTCGATGATGAAGATGAAAGGGCAAAATATAGTGCATAGTTGGAGCCCCACAGGATGAATAACACTCGCCTGGTTAGCCCTAGCAGGCGTATCCCAAAAAGCCTTAATGACAAGACGTGTTTCCCTGTTGCTCGTAAATGTATGTCGCTCGTAATGTTTGCCCGTAGTTTACTCTAGAGAAAGCTCTGTCAGATCTCAGGCAGATTGATTCCCCTTGTGAGGAGCCATTTGCTGTGACTTTCCATCCATCAGCGAGTCGGCGGCAGTTAAAGTCATTACTGTCGTTTGTTCTCATTCAGTTCCATTATCTCTCATTATTGTCAGATACAGCTCTGCTGTCATGCTGGCTGTCAGTAAAATGATCTCAGAGGACATTTTGACTCATTCGCAATACAGGTCATTCGCTAGGGGAATTCACTTAAGTCTGTTTGCCCAAAGATAAGCCTGCCTTCAACACAAATGTTTGATGTTTGTAGCACCTTACTTTGACAGATCTCTGTCCCTATACTTCTAACAAAGGTCTTCCACAAAAAAAAAATAGGCAAATAGAAATGTTTTTTATAACATTTAAAGTGTAAGTAAGACTCACCATCTATTTCACACCTCTCAGGGTATCTTCATATTACATTTCTAGGAAGAAGGTGGCATAGCTATTCTTGCCATTTGTTCCCAGGGAGGAACATATTTACTGTGCCATTCTTGCGGCTGTGTGAATATTGTCACTAACTGAGACATACCCTCACAGTGCCAGGCCACCACAGGAAAAATGGCACCATGGTGATGCCACAGCAACTTCCTCTACCCCGCCTTCACGCCAAGTGACAGCTGTGGCACTTACCAGATAAGATAAATAATGGTGGTGTCAGGTTACACTTTATGCTTATGTTGCTGTGACAGGGACTGAGTAGACGTGCTATTAATAGGCAGCCGGAATTACTGGCCCAGATGAGTTGCGGTTATTTCGAGTCACATGCGACGAGTGTGTTTTAAGGGGGGTTTCTGGCCACTGTGCATCCTTAAACTGTGTGTGTGTGTGTGTGTGCGTGCATGCTGCTGTTTTGTTATGGTTAACAAATATACGCAAATGAGTGCCAGCTGTTTTCTTAAGATTCTCAAACGGTGCCACTCAAACACATGTGTCGAGGGTGTGGCATCGGAACGGCCTTCTTCAACGCTCTAATGTGGCCAGGGCCACATTTCTCAAACCCTTAGGAGAAAGACACACACACACACACACACACACACACACACACACACACACACACACACACACACACACACACGTGCACACAAACATGTGTACACACTCACACTCACACACACACACACTCTCTCTCTCTCACACACACACATACACAACCTCATAAACTGCAGTAACTCAAGCACCTTTTATTTTGCCTGTCTGCCTCCAAGCCCGGGCATTGTCCATCTCTCCTTTGATATTTGAGGAGACACGGACCTTCCTATCTCCATCACAGGGCAAAAAGGAATGCCACTGAAGCCAGTGAAAGGCCCAATAGAACAAACACGCCGTCATAAGACAGGTGACTTCGCCCAGGGATAAAAGAAAGAAAAGAAAAAAAGAGAAGGCCAAGGCCTGAGAGGTCAAAGTTGGTGCCAGAACACTCTTCTGTGCTTTCTGGTTCTCCTTGCTGCCGTCACAGCCGTGCCACCTGCATTCTTCCAGCAGGCCCGTTCCACACCCTCTGCCGCCACTGGTTATACTGCCGCCGTTAATACCCTCTTAGGGTAGGGCTTGTTTTTACTTCTTCCTGGCACCGTTCTCTGCAGCCGTATCAAGCTTTTCAGACACGGGCCAACCGACACTGTGTAAGAGGTGCGCCCTTTTCTCCCCTTTCTTCTTTTCTTTTCTTGTTCTTTTTTCCCCTTTCTCTCTCTCTCTCTCTCTCTCTCACTGTTTGGAGAGAAGTCCCTCCATGGCCCTCCGCCCCTGTGCAGTGTGTGGATCGGCCCAGCGTGTGCAGTCTCAGCGCGGCAGCCTCTTCTCTTCATCCCCCTCTCTCTCTCTCTCTCTCTCTTTCACTCTCACTCTGTCTCTCTCTCCCCAGCACTCATCTGCAGCCTGTTAGGCTGGAGCGGGTGGATGACATCATGTGCGTCTCGGAGCTGGCCCCAGTAATTGCGCCTTGGCCTCCTCCAGCAGCACACAGAACACACAAGTGGAGCCAGGCAATGCAAGTCAGATGCACTGGGTTTTTCCAGCGAGCTGAGAGGCCCAGGATTGGGGACGGCTGGGGTGGGGTCGAGCGGTGTGAGTGAGTGAGTGAGTGAGTGAGTGAGTGTGTGTGTGTGTGTGTGTGTGTGTGTGTGTGTGTGTGTGTGTGTGTGTGTGTGTGTGTGTGTGTGTGTGTGTGTGTGTGTAGTGGGTGGTGCGGGGGGTGGGGGGTGGGGGGGTGGGGAAGTGGAGCGGTCGAGCTCACTGTAAATGTCACAAATGAATGAAGGGCCTCAACCCAAAATGAAACCCGATCCAGCCCGCCCTGGGGTCTGCCGCGTTTTGATCTCCCTCTCGCTCCGGCGGCTGCAGCCGAATTATGGAGGGCGAGAGACATTACATATTCCCCATGTTATGACATGGCGAAAAGTATTTTCACATGTTCCGTGGGCATTTCACTTGAAAATTGCACACCGGCGTGCCCCCTTCGCACACACACACACACACACACGGGGCCTCCATTAAAGTTTGCCCTAGGCCCTCAGCATCAGGGACCCCACAAGCCCCAGACCAATAACTGATATTCCAAATGACCCTCTCTAATGCAGAACTGCTTGCGTCTAAATGCTCTCTGACAGGCTGGGTATGCATTCATCACGGGCTCCAATGTGCACATGTTCACAAGGCATTCCTTGTTAGCGTCTCCCTCCAGAAAATGTCTAGCGCAAGTTGGTTGTGGTTATAAAACCCACCATCTGGAACTGGATCTTTCTCTATCTCTCTCCAATTTCCCCTAATCCATACCTTGTATGAGAACGTTGAAAGCGTTTAACTTTGTTTCCAGAAAAAAAAAAGGGCCTCGGACTTTGAGGGGGGAAAGCACAAATGAAACCTTACAGCCATCAGTTTGTACCAATGCCAACCTATTTCTGATGGGGCCCACCAACGGAACGATGAGGGTCTATCATGGCACTTTGAGGAGGAGCTGTTGTTCTGGAAGCCTCTTGATCTGTCGGAATAAGGCAGAACTCAGAAGGATACAAGCCCACACTCTGGCATGTTTGCTCAGTAGCGCATGGATCAGATAACACTGGGTGGGTAAGTGTGGGTGGTATGGGGCCTGTGCCTCCAAACTCCAGCTCATTGGTACACTTAGGGATGGTACGAATATGCTGCCCTACTTATGTGTGTGTGTGTGTGTGTTTCAGAGAGATAGTGAAAGCAACTGGCAGTGTGTGTGTGTGTCAAAGGGCCACAGGAACTGGCGGTTCAAAGATGTGCCGCCAAGGTCAGAGTTCCCGTCAGTGCCAAAGTGCAATTCAGCGTCTTGTGGGCTGTGAGAGGTAGCGGTGGGTCTGCAGAATATGTGTGTGTGTGTGTGTGTGTGTGTGCGTGCGTGCGTGCGTGCGCATTTGAACGAGCACTGTCAGGTGTGTGAGTGCGGAGGTTGTTGTGGAACTCTTTGCTCCTCACCAGGCATGCATCCCTCTGGGGGAAACGGGCCCTGAGGAGACAACTTACTGAACCGTTTCTAAGCCACCAGCGCGCAGACACTGGGGACATCTGACGTACGTGACCTTGGCTCATGCAGCTTTTCATCAGTCACACAGTGGAAGCACACGTGAGGCGTCTAGCTGGGCTGCAGCTTCAGGTTTTCTTGCAGCGTCTGAAGGTCACCACAGATATTTTGACTGCGCATGATCTTCACATCCGGCTGTGGTGGGTGGAGGTGTTGGGGTTGGGGGTGGGTTGGGGGGATAGTGGAAACATGAGATTGCAAAAAAAAAAAACATTTGCACCATGTCACCATGAGAGAGTGATGCTGGTGTGTCACAGCTCTCCGGAAACAGGAAGTGAGGCATGTGCAGGTTAATAAGTTCACCAGAAAAAAAAAAGAAAAAAAATCTCAAGAGCAGTTAAAAGAAAAAGTGAAAGTATTTTCATCTGCTTTGAAAACTGACTTGTCACTCCCCCTTCCACCTCCTAGCTCCTCACCACCACCCCCTCCATCCCCCAATGTGGCGGCATATTTTCCAGCAGTCTATCCTTACTCAGCTGGTGAGCCAGTCGCTGGAGAGGCAGTGGCGCTGGAGGCAGGAAATGCTTTCTGCATGAGGGAGTGTGTTAATATTGTGGTCCAGTGAATCAATCATATGACACAACTGACGCCTAGTCAATTAGAAAAGGGGGGGGGGGGGGGGACTAGTTTCGACCCGAATACTGTCAGCCCTGAAATGTAGTCCAGTGTAGCGGCTTGGGATGTGTTTGAATTGCTTGCACACCTGCGCACCTACCCTGCTTGTTGAACTTGTTGTAATAGCAAACATCTGTCACTGTGGGCCATAGGCCAGTCTTAGCATTTAAATGGTGGGGTGGTGGTGGTGGGGTGGGTTGCGGGGGGTAGACGGTGGTAGCAGAAGCATCAGATCTGAAGGCTGGGGAATTTTTTCTCGTTGGGAGCGCAAGGACTTTGGCCCCCTCGCCCAGACATGCAAACTTCACACTTACCAGCATACACCACATTTTTGTCATTAGTCAGCATCCACTTCAGTTCAGTTCAGCAAACTCCAATGCATCAGTCCAGGTTTACAATTTTTGCCATTCCTATCATTACATCATTTCTTTTTCTCGATAGTTTTTTCTTGCTATTTCCTGCATAGACAGCTGTTGCATAGCAGCCCTTGCTCTGGTCCCTCTTTTCCTTTAAATCCCATAGAGGGCGCAAACTGGTCAGAGGCCATCCCCCCCCCTCCCCGCCGACACACACACACACACACACACACACACACACACACACACACAGAGGACATGAATGAGGCTTGCTGGATATCCGGTATGTGACCCCCATGAACTTTACCTGCAGAATGTAAACACTTTTAATGGTAGAAAGTGAAAAAAAAGTGAGCAAGCCTCAAAGGGAGGAAAGGGATGCAGTGCTATGACAGTCCTCTGAGAGGATGCGAGAGTGGCGATGTTAGGGTGTCTGTGTTTATACAGCGCTGCATTAGTCGCCTAATCTCTCAAATGGAGGGAAAAACACTCACGCTGTGGATAGGAGCTGATGGATCGGGAGGGACGGAGGGGAACTGAACTCAACACCCACGTCGTCTCCAGTTTCTGTTTAAAAGAGCATGTCAATCACAAGAGTGGTTCAGGCGGTTCCATAACACCTTCACATCTATAAGCACCTTGACATGCTGAAAAGGGAAAAGTCTGAAATATGGGCAAAGGGATAACATTGTAAAAGAAAAGCCAGCATTTTATTGAAGTCCCTGAACTTGTAGATCAAGGGCACACATGCTTCAACAGGCTGTGTTTTGTAGATCTTTTGTAGTCACCCACTGTGTTGTAATGTGCAGTGTGTGTGTGTGTGTGTGTGTGTGTGTGTGTGTGTGTGTGTGTGTGTGTGTGTGTGTGTGTGTGTGTGTGTGTGTGTGTGTGTGTGTGTGTGTGTGTGTGTGTGTGTGTGTGTGTGTGTGTGTGTGTGTGTGTGTGTGTGTGTGTGTGTGTGTGTGTGTGTGTGTGTGTGTGTGTGTGTGTGTGTGTGTGTGTGTGTGTGTGTGTGTGTGTGTGTGTGAGTGAGTGAGTGAGTGAATGTGTATGTGTGTGTGTGTGTGTGTGTGTGTATGTGTGTGTGTGTGTGTGTGTGTGTGAGAGTGAGTGAGTGAGTGAGTGAGTGAGTGAGTGAGTGAGTGAGTGAGTGAGTGAGTGAGTGAGTGAGTGTGTGTGTGTGTGTGTGTTTGTAGAGGGTTGTGGTATGCACACATTGTCTTGCTTTCAACGAAAGTTGCTCAAATCCAAGATGGCGGCGTCCATGCTGCCTGGGTCCACAGCAGCCCTGTGTCCCTTAGTCATCACTTTCTTCCTTCTCTCACCATGTATTTATATCCAGCAGTGGTGAGAGGCACCCTTCGGTTTCATTTCCTCACTCACTGAGGATTCCAGTCCAAAAAGACAGCACTCAGCTCGAGCAGTCGACTCCAACCAAAACATATGCCTCGCGACTTCCTGTTGAGGGCAGTTACATAAGGGTCAGAATCATGGACAACCAGGGCCTGGAGAGGAGCAGACCCCACTGGGGAGTGACAAAAGAGTGACCTCAGACAGGGATTTTATCGACAGGATCGCAGCACCCCCCACCTCCTACCTATTACTACCTCCTGCTCCTCCCACATCACCGTCGTTTGTTTTTCGCTTTGAAATTGAAACGCGTAGACACCGCCGAAGGAAGCATCTGCATCCTTATCCAGGCTAAGACGATTGTTGAGGAACAGGCTCAGCCCTGAAGATGACACAGAGCGCGTGGCCCCACGCCCTATTTTTCCTTAACGGGATGGAGGGGGGCGGGTTGGGGTGTTTATCACCAGAAGTGGTGTGAAGGCCACAGACGGTTGGACTGAGCGCAAAAAGGGGGAGAGGAAGAGCGTGAGCGGGGTGATGGACGCCGTCTGATGAACCTATGCACCGGAACCATATCTAGGCCAGAGTGTGCAGGACTTCCTGATTTGGAAGCCGAGGACGCGCACCGCTGCAGCCGGAACAGGGAGACGGTTCCCTGGGGAGGCAGCCTTGGTCCTGGGAAGTGCTGACTAGAGTTCAGTGGGACCTTTCTCCCTCCTCTCTCTAACTCCCTCACTCTCCCCCTCTCTCTCTCTCCTATTGCACTGCCTTTCTCTCCCTCTCTTTATCTCTCTGCCCTCCCTCTCTCTTGCTCTCTCTCTCTCTCTCTCTCTCCCTTTCTCTCATTCTTACTCTCACTGGCTCGCTCTCTCTTCTCCCTCTCACTCCCCCTCTGTCTCCTTCCTCTCCCCTCTTTCCGCGCCCCCTGCTCCCCTCTCTCCCTTTTCTCTCTCTCTCCTCTCACACGAGTGGGCCAGTGCAGGCCGGCTCTGTGCAGACCTTTAAATAATAATAATGTTAACAAAAGTGGAAACTGGTCTCAGGGCTCTTCCCAGAGTTCTTTCAGTGGGAAGGCTTCGCGACTTCCTCTCGGGTCGACCCCTAGGGAAGCGGACAAAAGGGGCTCTTCGGGATGTATCTGTTATTAGCAGTCCCAATACAGCCAATAGCCAGGGGACTGGCTTTTTCGCTTGTGGGAATGCTGTAGCTTTTACAGTACAGTAGTAGTAGTAGAGTACAGTAATGTACATTGCAGAGTAGTCTCGAGAGATGTGTCTGGAGCAGCCAACAGAACTTCCTGTGTGTTTTCACATACCTGAAATGTAGTCCCATGTAGTCACAAAGCCCCAGTGTTTAGCTTGCTCGGTGTGTTATGGCTTTGAAGAAAGGCCCAGGGGTTGAATTTCTTTGAGATTGACAGTGAAACTGCACAGCCATTGTATATCTGCATATAGACGTTGACTCTCAGCTAAACTGGATTAACTGCAGATAGTTCTCGGATGAAGGGGGGGAAAAAACGTTCTGACATGTTCCCTTAAGTAATGCTCCATGGGAAAAAAGAAAGTGCCCGCAACACTCTGAGAAAGTGCTGCTGGCTATTTCTGGCGGGTTGGGTAGGCCATGCTTGGAAAAAAAAAATCACATATCTGAGCGTCATAAGTGCATAATTTTGAGAAAATCGGCTGATACCAAGGGCCGTGGATTTATCCCGAGATCAGAGAGGGACAGCTTTAAGCCAAAGCTTCATTCCGTGCGTGTTTGCGCCTGGGTTTGCCCCTAATGTTGTCTCAGATGAGAAGATTTGTTGTGTCGGGTCAGAGGGAGGATCAGTGTTAACACACACCCACTCCCACACACACTCACTCATTTACACACACACACACTCACCCACCCAGACGCACACCGACATACCAGCCTGGGTGTACAACCTCCCAGGGAGACCTGGTGGAGCTGCGCTAGCCCACCCAGGCCCTTAACCTCCCAAGCTAGCGCAGGATCAAAGCCGGGCACCGTGCCAGGGGGGACGGGGGTATGGTCACCCTGTCCTCACCACCACTGCTCCCATTCATCTAGCGGCATTTCCTGCTGATAACCGTGGTACGTCTCCTGTTTTTTTCCTGGGGTTTGGTGGGGGTTAAGTGGAATGGAAGATTGTGCAATTCCGGCTTGGAAATGAAATGTTTGATTGGCGCGCCGCTGAAAGCTATGGGGCGAGTTTGTTTGTTTTGTTAGCTGTAGCGAAATGTGCCCATTCATCCCGTACGTGCTGCCGGACCAGTGGCTGGTCATTTGGGGGTTTGTGGTCAATTGCAGGGCATGGCGTCTGCCAGGCTAACGGCTCCGTCCACTAGCAGAGCCAAGCTCCTGGACTTTGAGCTTATGTCTCTGTCCGCCTATTAAACAGCCCCAGAAAACAAGCCCTGCACTTCAAGCAAGAGACTCGATGCTGAACGCAGAGACCTCCAAGGAAATTACTCCAATCAGTGGCCCTCTGGTTCCATTGGATGGATATAACCTGTGGCGGTGTGTCACTTTTGAGAGAGCAAAAGCTCAACGTGAATTTGGATGTGGGGTGGTGGAAGCGGTGGGGTCAAAGATTCTGGATAAGGCTCTGCTAACCTCAATCCTTTATGGTAGGGTGGTATGTAGACTGTGGTATAGAGGGTTGTCCACAAACCTAGTGATGCTGTCATGGCTGCTTTGATTTAGTCAATTTCACAGCATATTGCACATCAGTAATATTTGCCTGTGAATTATAACGTTATAAGGAGAATACATTTCAAAGTTATTGCGCTGTCCATATTGGAATCTAATTGGAATCTAAATATCTCGCTTCTCTAGAGATAGCCTTTTTGTTGTAAACAAAAATCAACTCAAGCGCCCTTAGGTTGATGTCGATGACTATGTCACGTTTGTGCATCTGTCCATCCTTGTATAAAGCCCACCCAAACGATTTGATTGACCAGAACAGGGGTGCGTTTCTACAAAAGTTAGCTTCGTCATTGCTAAACCACAATGGTACGACGGAACTTTTGCCCTTTCAAAGACCTTGTAAAACCTGTGTCTAGAAAGTGTTGTTTGGTCGAAAATAGCCAAATCTGTTGTCCAAAACACTGTCCAGTGTTAATGAAGTTGATGGTAACACATTTACCCTCACATCCTGAACTTTTACTAGAGCATCTGTAGAGCTACGTCATACATAGAAATTATTGAGAATGCACAAACAACTTATAGTGAATAGAAGAAAATGTCTCAATATTTTCTTAATGACAGTCTCTGCTCACGTGACTGGGTGGATGTTGTGGATGCAGTTGTGTCTAACCTCCGTCGTTCCACCCCTGCACTCAAGATGAATTAATGTAAATTTAAAACATTATGATCAGTTATCACTCTGTTGGAGGGTGTTCAGGGATGAATATAGAAGGTCAATCTAGTCAAACGAATGCAACTAAAACGTTGACAACCGCAAAACATCTATGAACAATGCTTCAACGACTATTCTCCAGCTGTCATTCCAACCACCGAACTTTCTGCCAATGTTTGCGATTGATCATTGGAACTCCCTACCCTTCTAGAAACACCAAATCCAAGAACCACGGTTCTAACTACAAAGATTGCAACAGCGGTTGGCTAACAACCCTGTCTAGAAACACAGCCCTGATCCTGCCTGGGCATAGACTTCTCTATGGAGCAACTCCAGGCCGAATTTCCTGAACTCCAATTTTGAGAGCAGGGTAAATTCGACTGGCTTCCAGGCTAAGTATACTGTATTTTATGATCTTAATGACCTTTCATGGTTATGGGCCACGGAAAAGCTTATGTGTAATGTTTTTATTCTATTTGACACAGCTGTTATGTTCAAGCCTATCCTACTGTAAGGCAACAACGAAATGACATAACAGTTTGCCCTTTCACCATAGTCATTGTAAAAACAAACAGTAGCCCACATAATCAAAATTGGAATATAATGATGTGAATTGTTTTATTAACGTTTATCTCACTTGTGTTACAGACATTTTTGATATCTCAAGTCATTTAATTCTGAGAAAGCCTGGTTTCCATGCTAAGAGTCCCTGCTGGATACATTCTTCTTAAACCCCTAGAAAAAACGCAGTGCCATAGCTGATGAGGAGGGGCAGCTGCTCCCCGGGTGATTTGTGCCCACTTGTTGGACATGGTCCGTACTGGTGACGGCAAAGTTCAGTCATGACATGTCCTTCCCCCTTCCCTATGAATCCAATAAAGCAATGAAAGCCAATCAGGTGAATTAAGGCCGTAGCGGAGCTGAGTCAGCTCCACAGAGGGCTCTTTATGCTTTGTTGAGACCGAAAGGCATGCGAGGCGCGCACAGGAAAGGCATGTGGCCATCGCCCAGCAGACTTGCAGGCACTGCAAGCCCCCAGTGTGTGTGCGCGACCAAAGTTCAGCAAGCGGCAGAGCACAAAGGGCCCCGAAACCTGGGCCGGCACAGTCATTTTCAGACGCTTTTGACGCCCCGGCATTCGGCGGCTCACTTCCTCCTCTGTCTCTGTGGGGAAATGCAAGCGTGCCAGAGGGAAATGGGGCAAAGTCTACATCCATGTCAGGGACAGGAAAGGAGGGGGCTATTTACAGAGTAACAAAGCCAAATGGTTTGAGTAAATATTGCTTGTTTTACTGTTACTTTGGCGGCATTTGCTTTTATGTCGCCGGGGCCGGTCGATGTGCGGCAGCGATCACAGAGAGATGGGCTCTCTGGCAACATATGCACACAAACACAGACACAGACATGGACACACACACTCAGAGTAATCTGACCAGGAGTACATTTCCCATACCACCATGGAAGTTAGCATTGAACTAACATGCTACAATGCATTGTTCAGCTAACCAACATACAGTATAGTTAACAACGGTTTCCCATAGGACCAGCAACATCCAAGATTTTGGAAGGATAGTATCCAGGATTTTGCTAGGGGACAGTGTCCAAAATGTTCAGAATCTTAAGTTGATTAAATTTCACCAGAGCGGGTTGAAATGGAGCAAAAAATCAAGGATGTTTGAGTGCACCATGTAAAGGGTTTTCCTAGATTACATCACTAATGTGGTTAATGACGTATAATAGCATGTGAACTGCCTCACCTGCAAACCATGGAGACTCATGATCGCCTACCTCAGTTTCAACTGTTAATCATCTCGTTTTTTAATTACTTGGTCATCAAATGTATTTAATTGCTCATATTGGCTGACCTCATAAATTAATTACTTTTTTAATTCATTTTAAATATTATATTTTCTGCTTATGGCAATTCAGAATATGGTTGTGTGGTGGTTAGAAGTGTAAAATACCAACCAGATAGCCTACCCAAATGCATTTATACTTATTCATTTTAACACACCAGCATGATGGTCCCGGAACTATGCTTCAACCACAGGTAGAGAGCTGTTAGAACTATACAGTGTTTGAGAACATTTGTTTTCATTTTGTCATTTTAACGATGCATCAGACTATGTAAGTAGAACCACCATAGTTCAAACTATAGTTTTAAGGAACACTTGTATCTCAACTGTGTAAGTTGCTAACATAGTTAGCAGCTCTCCTTTTGGGGAAAGCACTCCAGATGTATTGTGTCCTGTTACTTCAGTCTGTTTTTCTCACTGAACTCCAAGCCCTTGATGATTCGCCTCTCCTCTCATTCAGGCCTTGACAGCAGCGGCAGCAGCTGGCTGCCAGTGAGGCGACGCCCCTCCTCCCGCGTCCCCGGGAGCCAATCAGGTGGCTCCAGCTGTCCCGCATCCTTCCCATTCAGAACGTGGCTGCGCTGCTGACAGAAGCTCCTTCGGCCGGACCTGCTGTTTCTGTCCTTCCTTCCTAAACGACTTTGACGGCTCGGCGCTTGCCGCTCTGACAGACAGGCCCTGCCTTCTTGGCTCGTCCCCAACCCACTTCCCCCTGTTGCTCTGGGCCTTTGCAAGAGGTCTGTGGTAAGAGGAGCGGAGAACTGTGGGACAGATAAAAGTGAAGGCTGGCGGGGGGGGGGTTAGAGGCTGGCTAAAGGAAAGACCCCCCCAACACACACACACACACACTTTCCCAAGACTTGCTTGAAATGAGAGTCACTCTGACTCTCCTGCAGTTAGATACAGCCAGTGTGAACTCAAACACCCACACCCATGTGTGTGCACACAGAGGCAAATACACATGCACGCACACACACACACACACACATACACACATATTTGTGTGCACATTGAAAACACACCCATAGCTACACACATGCACAAACAGTCGTTCATGCATGCACACAAAAACATAAAACAGCAGTCAAACAAACACACACACACACACACATAGCCAGCAGACACACCCATTGCCAGCCCACAGGAGATGTCCTCCTGGCTGTGTCTGTGTGTGTGTGTGTGTGTGTGTGTGTGTGTGCGTGCGTGCGTGCGTGTGTGTGTCTGTGTCTGGACAGCCTGAGGATGAGTTCCTCCTCTGTTCAGAGGAGAGGATGTGATCTCACTCACAAAAAATCCAACCTATGTCGCTTGCTGCTCATGACTAAACCCAGGCTTCCCCTTTGTGCTCAGCACCCTCTACGGCACCCCCACCCCTTCCTCTTCCTCCCTCCCCCATCTCTCTCTCCCTCTCTCTCTCTCTCTCTCTCTCTCTCTCTCTCTCCTCCTCCTCCTCTGTCCCCTGCTCCTGAGGCCTATGAAACAGAGGGGAGCAATGTTCTCCAGAAGGACTGGTAGGAGTGAGAGACGCAAGCTGCCAGACGTCAGAGAGTGAGGGAAGAGGGGCCGCCGCTGGGTGGGAGTCCAGGGGAGGGGAGAGGGAGGCACACTCACGCACGCACACACACACGCATGCTTGCTCACACATGCACACACACACACACACACACACACACACACACATACACACACAAGCACATACCCACACACATGCACTCATGCACAAAAGCTCCCAATAATGAGGAAGGTGCTCACACTCACACAAGGACCAAAGAAACGACCCAATACCGATTTTGCTGGCTGTTATAACATTGTTTCCTTAAATGTTAGCCTTTCTGGGATGAATGAGTGCTTTCATTTGCTGCAGTGGAAAACGCCCCCCTCTTCCCCTCTTTTCCTCCAGTTTATGACTTTTTCCATCGTTCTTCTCGCGGTTCTGCAAAAAGGAGTGCAGACCTGCAGTGACTGTTGTGTGTGTGTGTTGTTTTTATTGTGCGTGCTGCTTCATGCTGAGGTGAAGATGTTAAGCCGGAGGGTGGGGGGGGGGTGTCCCTCTTATGTGGACGCCACTGGAGTTCCCTTCACCACCTTTACTCTGACGCTTCCCCTCCACCCCCAGCCCCCATCCGTATACATATAACCCACTGAACCCTGCTGAGGTATTAACCAATTTGCTGCAAACATCAGGACTCTTTTAACGATTTAGTGCAAGTAATAAGGTTATTTCAATTATTGGAGGATTTTTTGAGAACTTTGATGGAACATGTGAGAACAGTTTCAGGAAATAATCACCAAGTCCTCAGCCAAGGTAACACTGAAAAGCACAGCATCTCAATCCACTCTCTGTCATCTGAAAACTGGCTGGCAAAGGACCTGGCCTTGTGTGCAAAATGAACTATAGTGGGCTCAAATCTTGCCAGCCTACCTCAGTGCAGTGCAGTGCTTCTAGTGTGGAGAATCCAGTGTAACAAGTTTGGTGGTAATTAACATGCCCACGCGTTTATTCCATTCCTTTTTTGGGGTGGGGTTGAGGGGGTGTCTATATGTCCGATGCTTTGGATGTTTGTGTTGTCACCGAAATTGCATTTAGAGCCCACATGTTCAAGGCAATCACATTAAAATTATTTTTGGGTGTTGGAAAGCTCCCAAGTCACATTTCATCAGGAAGCAAGATGGCCTCACAGAGAGCAGCCAGTGATAAGTCCCTGCTTTGCATTTGACATGGTTGATAAGAGGCGAAAAGCTAATGAATGACACAGCATGTGTGTTTGTTGCCTGGCAGATTCCAGAATTCCCCACTGTGCACCACTCTGACAGCGAATAGGAAGTAAAGCCATTAGCTATACAGTTAATGTAACTTAACTCTGCAGGAATTCTATAGAGCGCACAGCACATTTCCTCCATATCTCTTCCTTCTGAACATATCCTTATTTGAAAGAATGTGAGTGTTGTTCTCTGTGTGTGTGTGTGTGTGTCTGTGTGTTTGTGTGTGTGCTTGTGAGTGTATTTTTTGCCCTGGAGTCCTTGGCCGGAGAGCCGACGGTAATCAGACAGCACGGAGAGATCACACTGCTATTCACACAGTACTGCATTCCAGTCATAGTGAGCACATCAGGCCCTGCAAATAAACCCAAACACAGTCACAAGCCACGGGCGGGTGAGCAGAGGCTCCTGAAATCTTAACTGACCTATCCTGACCAATCATTAACTAAGCCGACTTCCTCAAAGGGCCTCGCTTTCAGAATGGGAGTAATAGTGACCTTAAAAAAAATCTGTGAATGAATTAATGTAGGAAATTCTTCCTTCCACCTCACCCCTCCACACGCACACACACATACCCGCACACAGACTCTCTCTCTGTCTCTCTCTCTGTTTCTTCTGGTCAACTCTGCATTGGCGTCCTGCCTGGTTCGTATGTCCTCCTGTGGTCTGAGTGTCTGTGTCACTGCCTGTGCTTTCATGGGTTCAATGGGCTGGTATGCAGCAGGAATCTTTGGATCAAGGTGATTTCACGCTCCCACACATTTTCCCAGGCTGTTAAGCATTCCCTTTTACCTTTGTGCGACTTGGAGAAGGTGATAGCAGCTGACATGTGTTGTCATTAGACACACACACACACACACACACAGAGAGACACACACTCCCATACACACATTGCGCACACACACACACACACACACACACACCTTTTTTCTGAGGCATTGGATTATCTCTGCGATCTCAGGGTTTGACTTTAGATAGCATGGGTTTCACACCTTTGTTAGAGATCATTATTGACACTAGGAAGTTCATTTAAACTTCACATGCATAGATGAGAGTGACTTACATTACATTACATTTGACTTAGATAGATAGATAGATAGATAGATAGATACTTTATTGATCCCCAGGTGACTTTATGCTCAGAGGATGTGTGCTTTTCCCGATGTGGGGTTAGTAACATTTGAGCACGAAAGACAACAACTCTCTGTCCTCAAAGCCTACATTACCCTGTGTGTTGTGATGTGATTGCAGAAAATTATGAATGAAACTGCTTACCTTCCGCTCCGTGGACAATGTTAACTTCCTGAATGATGCTGGATTCATAGATTTGATGATGATCAAATAATGCTGTTACACTCCTCAGAACTGCTACAGACAGTCCTGTAGCACAAAATGTTTGACACAGTTCTATACAATACACAGTTATGACAGAGTCCCAGATGTTAACAACTCAAACTATTACCGTTTATTACATTTGTATGTCTTGATAAACTCTTCACCTGTCAGAATAATCACTTGGAAGCAAATATACTATTCATTGTTACCATTTCCCCCCTTTTCTGGGTCTGGATTTGCCCCCCTGAGACAATCCTCCAGCCTCGCAGGGTTAGCTGTGCTTCTCCAGTTTCAGGGAAGGCCCACTGGACTCATAGCACTTGGCTGAGAATTAAAACCCTGCATTGTTCTGTGCATGCATTGTTTTTCACTTTGATCTGTAAGGGGAGGTGGGAGCAACAGTGGTGTCTGTGGCACACTTTTTTTGTTTTTGCATCTGTGATTGGGTGGTTTACAATAGTTTGTTTCATTTTGTATTAAAATTACCCTTGAATTATGCATTCACGACTTGATTAGATGCTGTTTTGTTATTGTCTACACTGATTGTGTATACTACTGAGTGAATGTCTGCCTGAGAGGAGAAATATAGCCTATAGGCACATGCCAACATTTTTGTGCGCCTTTACACTCACCAAGTAAATATTTCATTAAAGTAAGTATGATATTCAACCTCTGACAACTGAATGTTGTTAGTGTGAAAAAAGAACCCATAAGTGGACCTAGCAGACGCAGCCAGTCACTTTCACACCTGCTTCTGACAGACTGTAAGCTAGCCTAAACTGTAGCCTATTTGGTGCTCATGACAAGACACGTGAAGCAGAGCGCATGAGCACGTGAGGTGGAAGTGAGCAAAATGGCTTTTCGGAAATTATTAAATGCTCACTAAGGGTTTGAGCTGCCCAAAAGATTTGCCTGACGAAAGTCAAACTTTTGTTAAAAGGATTGTACTCAGTGTTAAAATGTGGAACGTTACAAACTTGACCAAATAAAACGGGAAATGCTCAGCGAATATAAGTTTAATATTGTCATTTGGAATACTGTAGGCTACAGGAAGCGAGAGGTGAACAAATAGATGTAGTCTCATGCACATTCGGCTATTCCAATCCAGAGGTAAAGGGGGAGAGATAAAACTGTGGCCAGTCAGAACAAGAAATGTCGTCAGCCATTGCCTACCAAGCGCGCAGCAGCAGAGAATCCACTTGCGTCATAGGCCTTTTGACTAGCCTACCCCATTTACATGCTTCAAATGTAATAAGAGAAAAGTGAGAGCGCGGCGGTAGGAAGAGAACGAGGGAGGGAGAGAGCGAGGAAAAAAGTTAGCATAGAGAGGCAAGACAGTACTGGCGACTGCTGCAGTCTCACTAATGTTTGCTATAAAAGTATTTTCCTCGAGTTTATTTCTCCCCTCCCTCATGTCATCATTATTTTGAAGATAAATTGTCTTCGCAAAGGAGAGACCTGAACACAACATGGAGCTCCTCTGCCTCGAGAAGGACACAGTCGTCAGAGCTCAGCAGGACCCAAACCTTTTCTTTGATGACAGAGTATTGCAAAGTCTGCTAACTATTGAAGACAGGTTTCTACCCCAGTGTCCATACTTTAAACACTTTCAGCAGGATATTAAGCCGTTTATGAGGCGGATGGTTGCCACTTGGATGCTGGAGGTTTGTGGGACTTTCCAAGACACATTTCTCGTGCTGTTCGTCTCTTGTCAGAGACGCTGCTGTCGTCAAAGTGTGATATTACATTGGCATTACCTGCTAGTCTAGGAGTATTTGTCGCCAATTCCTTTAAATGTAGGCTAGCATATGTGTAAAGTCTCTTCGTGAAACTTTAAAACCAAGGTGTGTCCCGTGAATTGCTTGGCTGGACATGTTGAGTAGCTTAGTCAGTAGGCTAAATATTGCAAGAACTCGACGTTTTGCATATAAATTGTACTAAAATGAAAAGGCCATTTGCAACTTGCTTAGCTATAATTAACACGGTTCGTTTGTATTGCATTCTTAGTGCAATATCGTGACAAAAGAAATGGACGCACAGAAGGAGACACAGTGTGGGTTTTTGGCGTACCGTATTGTCGAATAATTAATGTCATTAATTTTGTTGTTGTTAGTTGGACTTAAGGCCTTTCATTCATCAAGTTAAATGCTAATTTTGGCCATTACTGTAAGTTAGTAAAATTATTAGAAGGCGCAGAGTCCACGAAGTTCCTGTAGGGTGCTCGCCCACAATTAAGCTCTTAGCATTTTTAGAGATTTAAGTTCCATAACCGCTGTTGCATGCGCAATTTTACAATAAAAATGATCTAGTTCGGTTGTACAGACACTGGGTGTCATTTTCATACCAAATTTGTGCATTTCTCTCAATCTGAATAATTTTAAGCGATTTTTAAAGAGGAGTCGGCTATTGCAAACTGGTAACTCCTCGGCTATGACACGAAAGCGAAATCAATTTTCAAAGTTTATTCGGTTAAAACTGTTGTTTGCAATCTTCACAATTGTCGGG
The DNA here is from genome assembly GCF_046254945.1 of Alosa pseudoharengus. Lineage (NCBI taxonomy): Eukaryota > Metazoa > Chordata > Actinopteri > Clupeiformes > Clupeidae > Alosa > Alosa pseudoharengus. The sequence continues at coordinate 9,784,532 of NW_027468664.1, forward strand.
AATGATAAAGTACTCGTATGGCAACAATGTCAGATGAAAAAATAATCTCTACACAATTTATTTCTATTTTAAATTATTTTTTGAAAACGTGACGAACAAAGTAACGTCCTTGTGGGGGTGGTGTTTTTTGCGTGGGTGTCATGGACTTCCTACAAAGAGTAATGAATGAATGAATTTTATTGACGACATTAAGCACACTATAGTCTTTCATCAATTTATACTGATTATTTTACTTTTATACATTGCATTTTGGAGTTGCCAAAACTCTTTAATGCTCACATAACATTTCTCTCCCTACAGGTTTGTGAAGAAGAGAGCTGCGAGGAAGAGGTTTTCCCTTTGGCAATCAACTATTTGGATAGATATTTAGCAGTGGTTAAGACGAAAAAGGGCTGTTTGCAGCTTCTTGGAGCTGTATGCCTGTTTCTTGCATCGAAATTAAAAGAGTCTCGGCCATTAACTGCAGAAAAACTCTGCCTCTACACAGACAATTCAATCACATCACAAGAGCTCCTGGTAAGCATGCGTTTCTTCAATTTATAATTCAGACGTATCAATGAAATAATTACATTTATAGTTATTTTCCTTTCAAAACAGTCATTCAATTACCCCCTCACTTTGTGAAACATCATTGAACATCTGTGTTTCATTGGATGCCTGAGGCGGATTGGGGAAAAAATGTAGCCTGGAATGGAGTGTGCGCAAATTACTGCTGTGTTCTTTTCCGCCATCTAGTGGCAATTTCCTAACAGGCGCACTGAACTGTGGGAGAAAGATTCCGCTCAAAGCAAGGAGTTGAAATGAGTCAGCGACTGTGATCTGGGCCTGCTCAACCCAAAACATTGTTTCTCTATAAGGTCATAGAACACTCATAATGAAACACACCAACGAGCACAACATGAAAAAGAGCTTTTTAGTGGAAAAGTTAAAGTCTCTCACAGACTTTTTAAATACATTTAAACTGTGTTGCTAATGCTGCTATTACACATTCAGCTGTCAATGTAGCAAATGACAACATTTTGTTTTCCTTAATGCTTAGTCAGTCGCTCGAATGCATCCAGGTATGATGGCAACAGCCCCTGTCAGACAGCACCTCATCCACTCCACCTCAGCTCTTAGCTTAGTTCCCTTCTGTTTCTCATTGCCTTCTCTCTCTCTCTATCTCTATCTCTCTATCTCTCTCCCTCTCTCTCTCTCTCTCTACTGTATCTCTCTCCCTCTCTCTCTGCATCTCTATTGCTCCAGACCTCCTCTGGCTTTAGTTAGACCCTTGTGGCTTTCTTTCCCCTTGAGTGGGTGCCTTCAGTCAGTCATGCAGGCAGGGCAGGGTAAACTGCAGGGGGAATACCAGCTGCTGGAGACATCAGTCCCCTCACTGCAGCCAAGCGAAGTGTGCTGCTCACCCAGCATCTGATAAACATTTCCTCTCTTGCTGCTGCATGAATGACTAAATAAATAAATATGTTGTTTTTTCGTTGGTGGTATCTGAAGGGCCTGTGGAAGAGAAAGGGGGGGGGGGGCGGCAGGCATTCATTCATTCTGTGTACTGTGTACTGTGTTGCAAAATTGGCTTAACGTGACTCATTGAGGGTAGACAGTGGTTTGAGTTCCACATCCTCTTTGCACCCCCCTCCCCACACCACCCCTCCCTTTTTAGTCCTACCACTGTGCTGGCACTCTGGTCACCAGCTGCTTGGACTCTCTATGTTGCATTACAAGGCATTTTGTTGAGAGACAACATTTGACAGTAGAGAGCCGTACAGAAGTGGGAGCTACAGTGTGCAGTTGGCTTTTGCGAGGCTGTTCAGACGACCTGCTGCTTTTGGCACCAGCAGGGGAATTCAGTGGGGATTCCGCAGGGGTTGACTTCCTGACAGGGAGAGGGAGACCGAGTGACAAAAGAAAGAGGGAGAGAACGACACGCTGCTTTTGGCTCGTACACGCCCACGTTTTCGGGCTTGTGGTTACCGGTCACACTCGAGCAGAATAGTGGTGCCATGGACCGGGCTGTCCCCACCTAGTGAACAGCTCCCGGGGCTGTCCCTGTCCTTGTATAACTTTCGGTACAAGAATGGGGTCGACGTTAGCAGTAAAAGAAGCAATACGCAACAGGGAGGGTGTGCATACAATATTAACGGGGGGCCTACACAGGATTTTAAAAACAGTACCATTGCAGTTTTTATGTATAAGCTACTGTAGCTGTAGCTTTTGAAGGGGTATCCCTTTTCACTACATTTGTATTAGCTGCCTGATAGGTGAAGAGAACAAGAAAAGGAGAAACATCAACGCGATGCCTTGGTATGCTTTAACACCCTCGTATCTATGAAACTGGAAACAATTGAACCAGGAGACTTTGTCACAAGACAAAACAGAACAGATGTCTCAAAGCCCATTAGATAACATTACTGTAGTTTAGCTTTGTATGGCAGTAACTGTATAGCCAAATATTTGTTTATGGTTAGACTAGGCTAGCTAACGTTACGCTGAACTGACACAACGTAACTTAATGCTCTGAATTTGCGGCCAACATGAAATCTATAACTTTTTGATCACCAAGTTGGTAATTTCCACAAATAATACCGCTACTTTTTAATATCATCCGATACCTAATTCAATGTTGATTTATTGCTTAGCCTACTTACCACTTCAACACCATTGACTGTACCTCAAACTTCAACAAAGATGAGTTGCCATTGCTGCTGCTGTGCTGAAGAGATGTGGAGGACACATCAGGGCACGCCCAATGAAAATAAATTAAAGCAACACAACACAGACCCCGCGTCTCTCGCGTCAGTCACTGAAATGAACGTAACACAGAGCCCGCGTCTCTCGCGTCAGTCACTGAAATGAACACAACACAGACCCCGCGTCTCTCGTGTCAGTCACTGAAATGAACGTAACACAGCCCCCGCTTCTCTCGCGTCAGTCACTGACAGTAGAATAAATGCATCGGGAAAAACACTTGTCTCAGACCTACGACCGAATTAGGCTGGGATCACATTAGCCAGCGGCAAGCGGCAGGTTTCAAATTGTTCTCTATGGTTCGGCAGCGGAACGCTGGCAACGCTGGTGTAACGCTAGGGTTGAGCAATCTGAGCGTTGAACTTGGTTCAACTTTCAAAGCGCAACGCGAGCATATTCAATTGTCAGTTAAGGCAAACCGTTAGTGTTACCATAGGAACGAGATAGAACTTATTATGGTCTGAGCGTTGCGTTACGCTTGCCGCTGGCTAATGTGATCTCCGCCTTACAGCCGTGGCAATAACCTCATGTCACTCGTGTCATATTGCTTAATTATTAGTGTAACCTCATGTCACTCGTGTCATATTGCTTAATTATTAGTGTAACCTCATGTCACTCGTGTCATATTGCTTAATTATTAGTGTAACCTCATGTCACTCGTGTCATATTGCTTAATTATTAGTGTAACTTCATGTATGAAAACTAGTATTGCCAGGCAATACTACTTTGAAAACTAGTATTACAGTGGCAATACTGGTAACGGCGGCCATGGGCTCAGGGCGTGAAACTTTTGGTTGACATGTACAGCAGCGTAGAGGAGTGACAGTGTGTGTGTGTGAGAGAGAGAAAAAAAACCAAGTGAGAAGGAAACTGGAGATCAGCTGAATTTGGTTTTGCTCTTCCTCTTCTTGGAAGGACCTCATGCAGTACTTACCGCAATCACCAAAATGGTGCAAACATTGCAGTATATGCTGCGAGATCGTGACAGGAAGCAAGCCGGAAGAGTGTTGCATGAAACCGTCTGGTTGGCTGTGGTCTATGCATGGGGTGTAACCTAGGTGGTGCCAGCGAATAAGTGCAGTTTGAATGACACGGGGGGCGGATCCAACAATGCAATTAAAAATGGAGGCCACAGCTGTATGCCTTTGATACTTATCATCCAACCGATTCCCAATGCAGGTTCAGATAAATAGAAAACAGTTGCACTCCATCTGTATGTACAGTAAATGCTGAAACTCTTTTGAAATGATCTTTGCTGGCTTGTTTATTGGCAGACATGCCATAAACATGACCATGACTCTGGAGCTTGACTTACAGCAGTTTGAAATGGCCAATGTGCCAGTTGTCTGGCTGCTTGTCCATTGTGCGTGTGCCCTCTCGCTTCTTAGTAGAGCTCAATGTATTTCTGTATGAATTACAACATTTGGCTCTGGGATGTAAACAGGTGGTGCTTTGGAATTGTAGTCACTTGACCTGAGTGTTTTTTTCCCCCCTGCCGTCTGTCTCTCCCCTAACCCCCCATACCCCTGCAGGACTGGGAGCTGGTAGTGCTGGGGAAGTTGAAGTGGAACATGGCAGCTGTCACCCCACACGACTTTATCGAGCACATCTTACACAAGCTGCCCCTCCCCGAGGACAAGCTGTCGCTCATCCGGAAGCACGCACAAACCTTCATCGCTCTCTGCGCGACAGGTAGGACAGGAAATGTGCTTGACAGCTGCAAAAACCCTCTTGACTAAAGACGCTCTTTGTTTTAGGCTTTTGCAGAATCCACAACCCACCCACACCCTCCTCTCCCCAACCCTACCCCCACACTCCTCTCCTTTGTTTTTTTTTGTTTTTTTTTTTCAATTCTTTCTCCACTTCTTTCTCTCTCTCTCTCTAGCCCCTCTTTTCCCTTTGCTCCACTCTAAAGTTCCATCAGCTGCTGCGCGGCAGTTGTGCTCATTTTCCCATGGCATGACTCATGCGATTCCTCGATCCGCTGACCTTATTCAGCTGGAGCCGCTGCATTCCCTCTGCATTCTCCAGTTGTAGGGCCAGACGCCTTTCAGGAAAGAGCCCTTATATGTATATTCGGCGCCTCAGAATAACCTTGCTTTTCAAGCTCAGAGGGGGTCAGTCTGCGTGAAGAAGGCTTTTGTTCACTATTCGCAAAAAAAAAAAAATTTGCCCCCCCTTTTCCTCTTTGTCATTGATTTGTAACAGAGTGCCTAAATTAAAGTATGGGGCCGTCTGTCATGAGAGACTGTATTGCTTCTGGCTGAAATGGAGGGGGAAGTTGGTTCAGTGTTTGAAGTGTAGCCTCCCCCTCCGCCGCACGGTGACGGCACGTGAAAGGGAGTCTTCCTCTCCTCTGGGCTGGTGACTCAGGTGCAGCTGCTGCCGCTGCTTGTTGACAGATGGGCTTCCAGGTTTGATTGGTTGGGCCTGGCAATGCCATGGTCTTTTCCTTCCTGTCCTCGCCTCTCTCTCCCTCTCTCTCTCCACATCTCCAAAATAAATGTGCGTTTGGCCTTGCAGAACGACGGAAAGCCTGTCCACCGCTTGCTCTCCCTTCACCCCCCCCCCACCCTGCACCAATGCTTATGCCCTTCTCCCAAAATGCCCTCGTGCAGACAGCCGGAGACGACGGCCGCCCTCGTGTGTGGGTTACACTGGGCCACGGATTCATCCCACCATTTCCAAACTGTCTTGGACACACTGCTGTGTGCCTCTCCGCACTAGCGGTGCGGGCGCTATTTATGCCACTTTACGCTGCCTTTGCCTTTTTAGCATTTTTTTCCCTCCTCTGGGTGTGTTTCCGTGGTCTCCCTCTCTTCGTAAGCCGACAGTTATATCTGAGCTCAAAACAACCACATGAAAACGCAGCGCGTTGGCGGCTCTGGAGTAATCTAAATGTTTGGGGTTTTATTTGCACTTGAAAATGTTGTTCTCATGACACAAGAGCTCGTCCTGTGTGCAGCTGGCCTTGTCTAAAAAAAAAGAGAGAGAGAGGGAGAGAGAGAAAGAGAGGGAAGGGAATGGGGCCCCGGTTACTCCCCGGGTGTTTATTCAAGGCTGTCTGTCGCATCCTTGTTTGTCCAAGAGCAGGAAGATAAAAAAAAAAGCCCCTCAACAAAAGGCCAGGGACGGAACCTAAAGTCTGCAATGAAGCCCTCCCGCACGACGACTGAAAAGCTAGTTTCCTCCCACATCTGGCAGATTGTTGCTCAGGTCGTTTGAGCCATAATGGAGTACCAAGGGGAGCAGTTTCTGGAACTCATAGCCCGCCGAAGAGGAGGAGGTGGAGGAGGAGGAAGCTGGTTCCTATTCCTCCCCTGTTTCTCTAATCACAGTTGGGCCATGCTGAGGGAAATCATACAGCCTGAGAGGAAAAGAACGGGGAGGGGGGGGGGGAGAAGCGGCTCGCCAGTTAGCCTGAAACCTTAACCCATGTGAGAGTCAGGTTGAAAATCTTTAGTGTGTTTTTTAAGTCCAATGGACAACAGATGTGGCGTTGGAGGGGGAAGTAAAAAAAAAAAAGGGACCTTTTTTGGTTTGTAGCTGGTTCTTGTGTTTGGGTGTTTGCTGGTGGGTTTGTGGTCGCTCTGAAATAGGTTGGTCACATTCTTGCTCCAGTCTCTCGCCCAGTCATCTCCTCCCTCTTTTCCCCCCTCCTGTGCTCTTCCTATCTTGTCATCTACCATCTTTCCTCCTGTCCTGTCTTGTCTTGTCACCTTTCCTCGTACTCCTTTTAAATCCCTCCATCCCCCCTCTTCTTTTCTCTTCTCCTTTGCTCCATAATGTCCTCCTCACCTTTTTTGCTCCCTTTTCTCTCCAGATTTCAGCTTTGCTATGTACCCACCCTCCATGATCGCCACGGGCAGCGTGGGCGCTGCTGTCTGTGGCCTCCAGCTGGACCGGACCGACCGGATGCTGCACGGCGACAACCTGTCCGAGTTGCTGGCCAAGATCACTAACACGGAGGTGGTGAGTAACCCCCCTCGACGCCTCCCTCGTGTATTCTTACACAAAGAACAACACAGACACACCGCAACGAGATGTGCGCCCACTCTGGTGCAATTAGGTTGGTTTAGATGGCTGTGGCATGGTGGCATTTCTGAGCTGCATCAAGGCAGAGGCTCTGCATTACAGTCTGGGACGCCATTGTCCGTCAGCAAGGAAGTCGCTGTGTTCTGCAAACACTTCAGCTCTGTTGCCATAGTGGTGTAGACGGTATTGGGGTCTTTGGTGCAGATTGAAAAAAGATGTACATGGTCTGGCTGTTATGAAGACAAAGACTCAATCAAGCTGTCTGCAGACAACTGTAGTCTGCTGACACTAGTGAAGTAGATTAACAAGATGTTGGCATCAACTCTCATGAGGCGTCTCTTGAGGATTTTATTGGAAACTAAGTGAACGCCGTGATTCAAAAAGGCAACCCCTCCCCTAGCTCTTTACCTCCTTCTTTTTCTGGGACTGTGTGTTTGAGGGGGGGGGGGGCAGAGTTGGGGGAGTAGTTTGGAGAAGCTTCCAGAAAACAGTTCCATGCGACTCCAGTAGTTGCACATTGAAACTATTTCAGTTCCATGAAAAGAGAGCCTGTGGGTTCTGGCGAGGGATCCAGACTGCTGCTATAAAGAGGCGCGGCGAGGGAACGTCTTCTCAGAAGCCGGGGCCCGCATTCTTGTGGCGGGACGCAAGACGTCCCCCTTGCATGCGTCCCCGCCACGGCTCACATCTCCACGGCGATCGTGTTTTGAATGCCTAATGCAGGACGTCCCGCTTTGGGAAGAAGGCACAGGAAGACATTTAACACCTCCTTCAATCTCAACCACTCCTCTCTCTGACACATACATGAACACACCACCTTCACTCAGACATACAGTAACCTCCCTTCCCAGGTTTTCAGTTGTGTTTTTTTTATTATTATTCAAGGCCCCCCGTTAAACTTGGGCTTTACACAAACAGCAGGGCTGAACTGGAGACGGAGATGTGCTTATCTTCTCAGGGCTTTTGCTTCCGTCGCTGGTGAACAGGGGTCAGTCTGCCCAGCGGCGGCAAGTCTGAAGGGGTTTCAGGTTGCAAGCGCTTCAACTTTTCCTCCCCTCACAACGCCCCCCCCCCCACCCCCATCCCCCGTCTCTTGTTTTACCACCACCATCATCTCCCCTACCCCCATCAACCCCCCCCCTTCAACCATCGCCCAAGTAAAAGGGAACAACCTGCTCCCAATGGTGCCTTAGTTATGGTGTCGTCATGGCAACGCCAGCCATGGGCAGCCGTCACAACAGGCGCCCCAACTGCGGCCCATCGGGTTTTAATTAGCCGTACGTCTGAGCGGAATGTTGGCCTCTCAGAAAGTGGTGTGTGTGTGTGTGTGTGTGTGTGTTCGTTCGTGCATTCTTCAGGGCCCCCATGGCTCTCTCCGGCAGACCTCCCACACGCTCCCAGCAGCGTCTGTCTCTCCAGACCTCAGAGAAAGCGAGAGAGAGGAAGAAAGGAAAGGAAAGAGAGGAGAGAAAACTGATCCCGAGTGAGTGAGTTAGGCAGCAGCAGCAGCAGCAGAGAGAGCGAGAGGGGAGGGGTGGGGGGACAAAGACAGACGGAGTGGAGAGACATGATGAGGGAGGGGGACTGGGGGAAGTGCCAACTGATCCGAAGACCAAAGAGAATATCAGAGTAAGGAGAGAGAATTGATCCAAAGCGTGTGGGCTTTCGGGGGCCTGCAGTGGGCTAATGTAGCCAGCAGGGGCCCTCGTAACACTAATATCACATTTACAGGCTGCTGAGATCATAGTGCCTTGATCGTGGGAAACTTTTCTCGCAGAGGGGAGTAAATTGTGCAATCGCAGGGACTATAGTGATTTGTCTGCTCTTATCATCACAGCAGATCTTGTTCTGAAGAAGAGTGAAGCTTCTATCTGTCCTAGTTGTCCTTCAAAGGCCTTCTATGCAACATTTTCAACTTAATAACACAGTTTAGAAATCATTGTGATGATTAAATGACCTGTTGAGGCGAGAATGGCAGCTTTCCCTGCTCCCCCCCTTACTGTCTCCTAGTGGAAAATCAGCCTTGCAAGATCTGCACTAGCGTCCCGGTAGTGTCTGAATCAGGAAGTCCTGTTAGGAGCGAGAAACACAAAATGCTTAAAATTCTTGCACATGTTCCCTCACATGTTCCCTCTTAAGCACCGGTTAGCCATGCTGGCTATCTACAAAAGATGGTTTAATTTTTTTGATGTTCATCATGTCAGGGCCAGCGAAAAGACCAAAGAGACGGTTGTGAAATATGCACCCCAAAGCTGTAGGGGGAGCTCCATAGAGAAGAATGTGACAACAAAAGTGAGAAATCGGCAAAGAAATGATTGGAGTTACAGAACTGTATCTACATTGGAAGGTTATAAATAAATTATATGTATTTGTTTGTATTAGTACAGTATGTGTCTTGGGTGTATTTTATTTAATTAAATGTTATCTCTCTCTCTCTCCCTCCCTCTCTCTCCCTCACTCCCTCCCTCCCTCTCTCTCCCTCACTCCCTCTTAGGACTGTCTGAAGTCCTGTCAGGAGCAGATTGAGCAGCTGTTGCGGAGCAGCCTGCGGGAGAGCCAGGAGAGGCAGCAGCGTCAGCAGCAGGAGGCCCTCAACCGGGCAGCCAGCAAAGGTGTGGACCCCCAGAGTCAGTCCAGCACCCCCACAGACGTCCGCGACATCAACCTCTGAGCCCCCCCCCCCCCCCCCCCCCTCTCCAGTTCTCTTCCCATCCAGCATTGCAATCCAGCAGCTGGAGTGTTTTCTCTTAATGAAAGAGAATAGCTTTAATTTAGGTTATTTTATTTTATTTTATTTTTTTAAGAACCCGCATATTAAGCCTGTGACTCACAATAGCAGTGCAAGTAATCAGAATTTTGGATAAGACATCAATTTCACATATATACTTCTATATATATTTTTGAATGAAATCTGAAGACTTGATTGCACCTCAGGTGAACAGACAGGAAAGCTACCGACGGCATACTTGAAATTACATGGAAACTGTATGAAAAGAGTCAAATATGAAATATGTATAGCGACAAAAGAAAACTGGGGCAAACATTGGTGGGGTGTCCAATGGTAATAGATTTTATTTTATTTCCATAATGTATTGTGAAAACAAATGTGTTATGATTATTATTATTACTATTAGAATTATTATTGCTAATATAAGAATTATTATCATTTAATATTATTATTATTATTATTATTATTAGCGCTAACATATATTCTGAAGTAATGTGATGCATGCATTCAGCTATGCAAATGCCTTGGAGCAGCATTTATGAGCAGGCGTATACAGCAAGGGCTCACCCAGCTGCAGAGCTGACTCTTATTTAAGCTGTTTAGTGCTGGACAGGGGAGGGCTGGGCCCTCTCAGATAAGAGAGGGATAGAGAGCAAGTGTGAAAGAAAGAGGAGTGGGAGGCTAACTGGTGGAAAGGAACGAGATGGTGTGAGAAATGAGTAGTGGAGGAAGGTGGATGAGTGACTAAACAGCCCTTACGTTAGGTTTGAAACAATCAATCTATTTGTTATATATATACGATTGATTGAATTTGAGTTATTTTTTATGGGGTTTTTTTCTCTTTCTCTGTGTAATCATATTGTAGTGCCTGTCATGGGTGTGCTACACACAGGGGATATATGCAATTCGTACAGCTCTGTTAATGTTTAGCGTACGCCCAGTGATGTTGCGCTATTGAAATGAAGGCCTATGCTAGGTTGGACGAGGGAATGGGCAGGTGACTACACAGGCTCAAGAGTGGGATAGAGGATTGTGGCTTTGATTGTGGCTTTGTTCTGGACATCAGAACACTGAACTTGAAGATGATTGACAGGGTGTGAGCATGTAAGCATTTAAGGACTGAGAACGACTTCTTTTTTCTTTTTTGAGGAGGAGGAAGTAGGGTTCATTTCCAGTCCTTGTTAGTTATATGAGGATTATTCATTTTGTTTCATGAACGCAGATGAATCCGGAGAACAGTAACCGATAGCTGTGCGCTAGCTCCTGCATAGTTGGGCTGCTGTTTTTTTTATTTTTAAGTTTCTGTTTGTGGCAGTGATTACGAGGGAACCATAATAAGTGTGCTGGATCATTTATTCCCTAGTTTTCTTCATGTTTGCAGTTGATCCTTCAGTCACAGGCCAAATGCGGAAAATGTATCAACACAAATGCACTTTTAAAGAAAAAAAACAAAAAAAAACAACACATTCCCTAAGGGGCCAAGGAATAGTTTGAATTTTAAAAAGGTTTTGGAGGGGTGTTTGTTTTTTTATATTTTCATTATTCTTTCTTTCTTTTAAATTATGCTCTTTTTCTGGGCTGGTATCCCACCTAAGGCATTCCCAGGCAGAGTAGAGTGCGGGTAAACCACAGCATAGGTATTCAAATTTCTAGACCAAAATCAATTTTAGAACAAGCTTTCCTTGCGATGTATGTCTGTGTTGCGCATTGTTCATTGTTAAAAGTGTTCATTGACTTGAATGTTAGTTTTGCCTGCTTCTCAGCAGATTTGACCAATTTAAGGCTGACTTGTTGCCCATTTTCCCGCTTATTTTTTCTTTCTTCCTCTGTGAAATTGAGGCTTTGTCTACCATAAAAAAAATCCCTTTATTTGAACAATGTGGTTCAGTGGTGGCATGCACTGCCTTACCTTTTCTATGTGCGCTATGTAATCTTAAGTAATACAAGGAAGGAAAATCAAAATACAGCTAGCTGCCATTGCTTTAAAAGAACCAAGCGCGTGGACATGCTTTTGTGACGTCTTCACACTGCCAGCTCAGGTTGTGTCTTCCATACAAAAGGGGCATGCTTATGGTTTTTTTGTGTATGTTTGTGTGTGTATGTGGGTGTGTAAGTGTGTGTGTGTGTGTATTTCTTCTGGACATGTCGGTGTGTGTTAGCATGCTCGTGCAGTTGAGTTCTACCACATGATCAGCTGTAGTGTCTTTACTTTGCTTTGCTAAAGACCAAAGGCTATGAGTGAAAAGTCTCTTTCTCTTCCTTTCTCTTTTGTATTACTCTGTATTGATACTCTGTATTTTGTATTTAATTTTCCTCCCTACGCTGCTAAAACTGAAAAGCTATTCTTTGTCCAATAACACACACATACACTCACACAGACACCAACACACACTCACACATATACACCGGCATTTAACTTAACACAGGTAGACCTAAATATGTCCACATACTCAGACACATAACATTTCCTACCTGTAATATTTCACTTTTATGTGTGCTGCTATTTTATACATATATGTATATAGTTTTTTTGTTTGTTTCTTTAGCTTTTATTGGTTGCTGTCAGTGGAAGCAGAGAAGGTTTTAAGGGTGCGGAGCAGACCTTGACTGGAAGTGCTTTGCTCACGTGGCTTATTGGAAGGAGGCATGTTTCTTTTCTGCTCCTGCTGTCCCCTGCCGTCTTTGTCCTTCTTCCCTTCGGTCCTCACTGTGTCCAAGCGAGTGTTCCAGACACCACCGCTGGTCACATGGACATGAGAAAAAAAAAGACAAAACAAACAAAAAAAACAAAAAAAAAAAACAAACAATGTTAGACAGAAGCTTAGAATGCTTAGAAAGCTCTCTGTCGCCGCCATACCTCACAAATCTCAGTCTGTTTGTTTCATTTTTATTATTTTGCTGAGAGCAGGGACTGTTGGGAAACCTCCATTTCCCAGGTAATTGTTCTATGTTAGAGAGCAATAGTCACTCACATGTCATGCTTCTAATCAGGTTTGCATCAAGAATCAGTGTGGGTAGAGGGACCAGCACTGTCACCCCCCCTACTTCAACGAACCTGTACTGGCGGCAGAGGCTTGCTAGTCCTGTCTATACTTTACCAGGTGCTAAGTGCGAGTCTGGGGCAACGGAAATCATAATTATTATATATATTATATTTTTTTATTTTGGATTTTTTTTCCTTCGTAATTGGTTTCAGAGAACAGTGTTGGTTTCACCCTGATCCCCCTCACCCCACCCCACCCCACCACCACTGTAAACATCATGTACCTCAATAGTGTATGTTCTCTGTTCAATAAAAATTTTCCAAAAATCCAAATTTTACCTGTGTAGTTGTGCGTGGTCTGTACATGCAATTGGATTCAACATGCTTTAGCATTCTGGACTGGACTGGACTCTTGGTAGAAGTCTCTTCAATCCAAGTTTTATTGAGAATAGCTTATTAGAGGAATAGGAGAACACATTTGTTAAAATAGCAGACATTGTGTAAACTGTTGTAGGCCCAGATGATCCACTACCTGTAAGTTAGTTTTCACTTTTTGAACACAATGGTTTCATTTGTATGTGCTCTCTAATTATTGCTGAGAAGCACTAAAAGGACTACATGAAATAATATGAAGGGTGTATTAACAATATGGTAATGACAAATCCATTGATAAAGAAATAATACTAATAAAATCTGTCACTGCATAATGTACCCAACCCTAGAGAAGCCTTAAGCTGCTATCACCATCTAACACTCTTGTCTTGCCAACATCAACAGCATTATAGCATATCTGAGCACTATGCTGTAAAAGCTGTTCTTATGACAGCAGGTGTTTTTTTTTATCTTACTTTCTATTGGCTGGGTACCTTCAAAATGGATTTTTACATGGTTTTCAAGTGATGGATAGATAGATACAGTAGATAGATAGATAGTTACTTTATTGATCCCCAAGGGGAAATTAAAGCGATGAGGCAAATTATGTGGTTACTATACTCTTGTGGTTACCCCCTTTCTTTATTTTTTGATCTCGCCTAGATGAGAATTGGCCCATCATACAGTCACACAAGAATGTATGAGCTTTACGGTAGGATACCTATGTCCCTTGTCCTTTGTTTATTTGTGCAATACCACCGATTTGTAGATTTTACTGATTCAAATGCAAGGGGAGGTTGTCACTCTCTTTCCTTCATCTCCAATGGTGAGTGAATCGTGATTTGGTCTAGAGTCTAGAGTGAATTGTGATTTGGTCCATTTGCTTATTACTGAAGGTGGTGTGGCTGGTATTGGTGGAAGTTAGCTGTTGTTTTTGTAGAGAGAAATTGTTAAGAGCAGATTAAGACATGACATCAGAAAGCTTAATGGATGGGCCCATGGCGCCGACACCAACCTTGTAAAAATGGGGGGATTTGAAGGAAAGGACACTAACAGAAAGGGGGGATTATATGGCTTATCACATGGGATGGCACTAGCAGGGAGACTGCCTTATTTCAAGGACCCTTTCCTTGGCCTAATGCTGGCCTCTTCTGGTAAAAGTTATAATAGTATTACGTCCCAAGCTCACCACAGGAGGGCAGCCTTTTGCCATTCATCTGGTAGCCTACTCGAGTCGCCCATAGACAGTAAAAGGAGTCACCAAGTGACGTCAAGACGCCGCAGCGGCTCATAAACCAGGAAGCGTTTGTTTAGATATCTTTCACACAGTAAACCACGTTATGCTGACATTCGCTGTAACATTCGTTCGACAGTAAGTGCCCACGTCCCCCATAATTATATGCATGTCAATGGTATTTGTAAGTAGTATAATTAAGTATCAACTAATGTAGCCTTATATTAGTGTGGATTTGTTCTCAAACAATATCTATTATAGGCTACATGGAAGAAGAGGGCACAATAACCTGACAGCGTTTCCCATATCAGTTGCTCTCCGTTCATATGATATATACCCATATGAATGTGTCATACATTACGGATGTTAAATTGTGGCTTTGTTAATGGCGGATATCATTCAGGTGACCTGTTCTCAATCAAGGGCGTTTTGCTTATTCTGAGCCTGAGGCACCGACGCCTGCCAAAAACTTTCAGAACTATTCAACGTTTTGCATATGCACTTCATGCAAAACACTTGCGTCACACCAAATTTAGGACACAATTGAACCTGAAGCAATATCGGTATGGCGTAGTGGAACCTTGGTAGCCTATATATTGGTTTAGCGTTGTGAACATTCAGACACGTTGTGCCTAACATCTCATAGTATGCAACCCTCTTGTCTTTCTGTAGTGGTGAGACACAGTACAATAAGGACAAGCTGTTGCAAGGTACAGTAGTAGCCTAATCTTTCTAAACTGCATGACTGTTGATTGCATCACTGATTATGTCTCTCTGTCCTCATATCAGAGATATCATGAGCTGATATTTTTATTGTATTGAATAAACCCAACCTTTAGGTGCAGGTGCAACTACTATAGTAGCTATAGTGACATTGTATAATGAGGAACCAGATATTTGTATTGAAAACATCTAAAGTGGCACAATGTTGCACCAATAACAACTGTACAGTACATACCTTCCCACTTGAATCAAATACTTGACTTTGACCGCTGTGGTGTGCTAGTCTCATTGAAGGAACATGGTTGAAGCCTCTCATCAGGTCTGGTCCTTATCATTACAGGACAGGGGATCGACACACCGCTCTCAGAGGTGGGCCTCCAACAAGCGGAGGAGGCGGGACAGTACCTCAGAGAGCTGCACTTCACTAAGGCTTTCTCCAGCAACCTGCAGCGAGCCCAGCAGGTCAGTGGTGTGGGCCACCACACAACCCAGCGACCTTTCACCCACAATGTTAGAGTAGTAGGCCTAAAGTGATCAACACAATAGACTCGTCAGTTATTTAACCTGATACATGCAGGTTTAAAGCTCCCAGTGTACAAAATGTGTTAATTATCAGCTTTGAGTATCATGTATTCAGTATTTTACATCTACTACACCCAATTCAAGACAACTCCAATTACGTTATTTCACTTTTGGGGCATTCTGTTTAATTATGCCTTTGTCTTTGAAGACATATTTGTGTCATATTGTAAATTATGCGTTTTTGGTTTCACTTTGGTTTTGGTTCGTTCAACATCCTTTTTCTCTGTCTATTTATCTCTTCAGACAGCTGAAATCATTTTGAGGAATAACATTCATTCCCCTGGCATAGGGCTGATCTCCGAAGCCTTACTTCGCGAAAGGGTGAGTTGGTCTCATGCCAATGGCTTTGCTTCAAACTAGCTTAGACTTGGCACTTCTGTTTTGTTTTCATTAACACATTGCTCCTTCACTGTGCATGTGTGTGTATGTGTGTGTGCATGAATTGAGTGTGTCCACTGTTGTGAACTTGCTACCGCAGGGTTTCGGTATCGCAGAGGGACAACCAAAGGAGGCCCTGAAGAACATGGCCAATGCAGCTGGCCAGTCCTGCCGAGATTTCACACCTCCAGGTGGAGAGACCTTAGATCAGGTGGGTTGGGGTTCTCAGTGAGATGTGGTGTCCTCTGATATGAACCCTTGGTCTCATCAGTGCCCCCTTGTGGATGTCAAAGACACATACATTAGTTTTGTAGAGAGGTATTGGAAAAATAAACTTATCTGAACCGCACAGGGTTCATTCATGCACAGTCACACACTATAGTGTGTATATAACTCTACCCAGGTCCGAACAAGGTTCAGGAAGTTCCTCGCGGGCCTGTTCCAGAGCATGATGTCCGATCATGGCTACCCAGACCGAAGCACCTTGGCTGACAAGCCAGATGCGGGAGAGTCCTCAGCCGCGGTCGGCCGCGACGGTCCATTCATCAGCCTTCCGGACGACGGTCTCGCTGGCGTGCCCCTTCACGTGTTGGTGGTCAGCCATGGCGCCTACATCCGCGTGGCAGTGCGCCACCTTGTGGAGGAGCTGGAGAGTGCGCTGCCCTCTGGCCTCAAGGCCTCGCAGGTCTTCTCGGCCTGTCCCAACACGGGCATGTGTCGCTTCGTGGTGACGCTGCGGAGCGGTGAGACCGGCCCGGCACTCTCAGCCCTCCGCTGCATCTTCATCAACCGCAAAGACCACCTGAGTGCCAGCAAAGAGACCGGAGAGTAGCACAGGTATGCACGGAGGAGAAGGGACAGTGGGTGGGCAGGATGAGCTGGGTGATGGATGGATGGATGGATGGGTGGGAGGGAGGGCAGAGTGCTGTTCCAAAATGGCCGAAATTCAGAGATTTTAGTTTCTGCTCACTCCTCTTGTTTATGGCTCATAGTATATGGGACAATGGGGCCAGAACTCTACCCAGGGGGATAAACATTTCTGACATGAAATGCTATGCTATGTGTTTACTTTTACAGGGTATATCTGTATAGT
This sequence comes from Alosa pseudoharengus, assembly GCF_046254945.1. Classification (NCBI taxonomy): domain Eukaryota; kingdom Metazoa; phylum Chordata; class Actinopteri; order Clupeiformes; family Clupeidae; genus Alosa; species Alosa pseudoharengus. The sequence goes on from NW_027468664.1 coordinate 9,801,402, forward strand.
AATGATGATTATTACTCCTATTATTGTAATTATGGTTATTGTTGATTTTATTCTGTCACTCCCAAAGTATTTACACTTAAAACTTGAAACACTGTACTGTACACACCGACAGTCATGCTGACAAAAACGTATCTATTCCAAAACTGAAGCAGGCAAATACACTGACCATGTCCTTTAGCCTACTTCATGACGTAACCATCACAGGTCTTTTCAGAGGAAGGGGTTGTGTGTGTCAGTGATGTAGTACAGTGCAATCTTCAGAGACCTCTAAAGGGGTAAGAAGCACAGCACAATTTCTCTGTGACACTGACCTTTCATATGTCAGTCATAATCGTTTGTCTATTACCAAATAAATAAGATGTACCTGTCAACAAGTAGTCACTGAAAAAGGAAATCTTGTCAATTTTGCTGCATGCGTTTCAAATAATGTACCTCAGCTCACCTTGTGTGTAAGAATGTACCAATGGAACAGTCTCTTGAAGTGTCCTGTGGCTCATTATTAACTACCTCCACAGATATAAACAATCTCTTATCCTCTCTGAGAAGAAACAATACATATTTCCGTGAATCACAAAATCTGTCTTTGTTTATGTTCTACCTTGAGAGTAGTTTCTCTGACATCCACATGAGAGCGAGAAGTGACAAGTCAAGTCATCCATTAATCTTAAACTGAATTGGTGAACATCCCAATGGCGTCACCTGTGAGAAAGATTAACTATATTTCTCTAATGAGGATTGCACATTGACAAATCTTTTTTTAGATTATGAGTTTTAAAGCATAACCTTTGTTATGGTTCCGCTCGTGAGCAAATGCTGAGTCATTTCATAGTCTGTGAAATACTGTAACAGTGTCTGTCTTTGTTTATTGTTCACAAGGTTACTTCGTTACTTCTGTAATACAATTAACAGTCCCAGTGGGGGTAATCTTCAGGTACTCGATTAGATTGGAATTGAACTCCCATCAGCAGAGAACAGAGATTTGGTCATGCTGATGTTCAGACACTTCTAGAATGGAAAGGAAAAGTTTAAAATATATATATATATATATATATTATATACAAATTCATGAACACATAGGGTGATGTTTATTTATGTTTTTTTTAAACAATAATGTCTAATAGTAGCTTACTGCTTTTCCCGTTTTCATTTGTCATTCATTCTATGTAATAGCTACCAGTGAGGGTTGAACAAATGACTAACTTATAGCTTCATAGCGTTATAGTTGATTTATAGCAGTGGCAGATCGACCCACTTTCACCATAAATGTTTGTTTCTCGTCCTCATGCAATTACTGACAGACACATTTAGCAAAATATTGTTTGTCTCCACAGATCCAGCGTAAAATGGCTACAGTTGACTGGAACATTAACAGATCCTAACATTATGGGCTTTTGAAATATTACCGGTAGAATGTGTTATAGTAAACTATTGTTAAGTTCAGCAGCAGGTCCTGGGCCACTTCAGAAGACTGAACCCAGGGAACCGGAGCACACAAATAATTCTAAAAGTCTTTAATGCTGCTAGTGACTAACGTTTTTTACGCAACACCGTCTTCATTCTGTGGTCCTGTCCATGAGCACTGACGGGCTAGAGCGCAAGTGTCCCCCATTTTATTGTTAAGTTCAGTTTGAAGTACCAAGTAGTTAAGCACTTGGACTTAAAGTCCTAACTTAACCTGATGGGCTTTTGAATAGTTAAGTTCAGTTTGAAGTACCAAGTAGTTAAGTAAGTATAAGTATATATACTTTTTTGATCCAGTGAGGGGAAATTTGGTCTCTGCATTTATCCCAATCCGTGAATTAGTGAAACACACAGTGCACAGTGAGCACACAGTGAGGTGAAGCACACACTAATCCCAGCGCAGTGAGCTGCCTGCAACAACAGCGGCGCTCGGGGAGCAGTGAGGGGTTAGGTGCCTTGCTCAAGGGCACTTCAGCCGTGCCTACTGGTCGGGGTTCGAACCGGCAACCCTCCGGTTACAAGTCCGAAGCGCTAACCAGTAGGCCGGCTGCCCCCACTTAACCTGATTTAACTAACTTAACCTGATGGGCTTTTGGATAGTTCAGTTTGTAGTAGTAATGAAGCACTACCCTAGTTCAAATTAAAAAGAGTAGCCATCAAAAGCTACTGGCGATGAAGGGTGGAGAGAGAAAACAGTGAGTAATTTCGAAATAACCAACCACTTTTCTTCAGTTGGTATTTCCCATTTGTTCTTTCACATTTGCACTTTTTCACATACAGTAAGTGATGGCTCAAGAGAGGATTACTGTGCAAGGCAAGCCAGTGTTATCCTGGTAATGATCTGTAATCAGGTTTCTTCATTTAACTAAGATCATCTCACCTCTACACATTTCTCTGTCAGTTTTTGATAGTATATAATATTATGATTACTGTTATGAATATGGGTCTTTGGGACAGCTGTGTTCTGCATCTACTTTGTGTGTGTGCTAGTAGTACTTTGCTCTATCAGAGGACCTTTGTTAGTTGTGCTAAATTCAGTTAGCTTGGCTGAAGTTGGTTTAAGCAAAATTACATTCTTATTATTCTCATACTTATTATAGGGTACATTTGGAATTGAATAGGGAGGTTAAAGTTTTCCTGAGAATTAGTACTGTGCATTAATTGTATTCCAGTGCATGTCCCCCAAACAGGACACAGGTTAGTTAAGTGTTTCCTTTCTAAAAATAGCTCTCGACTGTTGTCCGGTTGGGGGTAAAACCGAAATAGAATGTGGAAATGTTTATTTTTAGTGAAGCTTTTGTGGTCAAACGTGGCTAAATGAAGTTTAAATTAGAGTCGGAAGACATGAGCTTCTGATGAAATGGTCAATGGTAAATGTAGGTGTTCAATGAGTGACAGAATCCTTTCGCATGAGTCACTTTTTGGGTGTCAGAGGTACCGCTCATGAGTAGTGTGCTAGAGTGTCTCGGAAAAAGTGAAGAAACAGAGAAACGAGAAGGTAGCGATGATTTTTTTTATATAGATTTTTTATTATTAATAGACAGAAAAGACACGCAGCCACACACACATACACACGGAACAAAATATGCAACGATTCATTCATATCACATCGAGGCATCCGTTAGATTTGTTTTGGACAGCATCCATATAAATACGATAAATAAAATGAATGAGCGCGTTTAAATAAATAAATACTTCCTTGGTTTCCTTTGGTTGGTCGCAGGAGGTGTCCAGCACCAAGAGCAAATGTTGTGTTGAATGGCCGTTTAAAGTGCCTGTATTTTGCATAGAAAATCTTGTAAATAACAAGGTCAGGACAGACAAATTAACAACTTAGCTTACACAGAATTATATGTCATTACAATAAAATTACGTAACAATGAAATACAATAAATATTATTGGCCATATTTGTAAAGGAATGTTGTGAACTGTTATGTGACAGGTGAAGCTTGGCTATGACTGGAATGGTTAGCGTAAAAGTTTGTGAGTCCATGGAAGATGCGCGCGATGCGCTGGAAAAGTGCGAAGGTATGAGTGAATGGAGTGATTTTACATGACAATCACCGGGGTTATCCTTCATCTCTTGGTCGGAAAGTTTCAGTTTGGCTTGCTCGGGCATGTCTGGCCGCATCCTTAATGGAGCCTGCAAACTATCATTTCATCCCATAACCATACCTGCCAACACTCCCGTTTCCCCCGGCTTTCCCCCGTATTTTGAAAGCTAAATGTTGGCAGGTATGCCCATAACACCCCCATTAACACGGGGGCTGACATTCCCATGTGAGACGTGAACATTAAATGGGTCCTCATCATTTAGGGAGGTCGGATTCTCAATGGAGGCGTAGTTCGCTTCTCCATCGTCGTGTTCCTGTTGAGAGTCTTCAGAGCCCACTACTGTGTTGTATGGGTCCCCTGGATTGGGTGGTCGGTTCCTCTTCCCTCTGTGTAAAAGACGCTCAAGTGGTATGGTATTTGTTTCTGGCAAGAAGAGCGCAGACGGAGGCAGGTTTTGCCCAGCGACATAAACCTGCTTGGCCCGGTCTAGGTTGACCAGCATACCGTTTCTGGCTGAGTAGTACACGTCGTAGCGGTTTTCCAGAAGCGTGTGGTTGAAAATGCAATCTTCCTCCTTGCAGATGGGCTGAAAAAAAGAAACACGTGTTAAAAACCGTGCTCAGCCTGTGATAAAAGCGCTCACTAACTTGCGTAAAATGGTGCGTAAAGTAATAACATAAAAGGTGAATTGTTAATGGTCTATCCTTACTTTTCAATTTTCGATAGGAGTTAACTATAGAAAAGTATTAAAAGAAAGGTAAGCTGTGCACCGTATAAATCGGCTAGTTTGTTTAGAGTTAGATTCTAAAGCCTCAGATGATGGAAAAACGTACCGAGCTGAAGAGATTCCCCTCTGTATCCATGCACAAGAAGCGGTTACTTTTCACCCCTAGGATGGCTACACTTTGTCTTGTTTGAGCCTTTAATAAAATCACACCTGTACAAAAAATTAAACAAAATTAGCACAAGCAAATATATTAAAACACTATATAATATAGAAGAGGAGCTACGCTTAGCCCATGTGTACCTCAGTCACAATAACAAACATTTGTCCTAAGAAAGCTTTACTTACTGTAGGAACCTCTGCTTGTCGTTTTTCGCACTTGTCCATTTAAACTGATCTCCAGATAGAAGTTGTTCATGTCCGAAGTGGTCTGGAGGTGAATGTATCTCCTCGGGTTTCCCCAGTTGGAGCCCAGCAAAGGTGAATGGTTCGGTGCGCCGTCCACAGGTGGCAGCCCATGAAGCGCCGCCAGGCAGAGTGCGAAGAAGGACGAGTGCATGTTCAGGACGGAGGAAGCTCTGCGCATCATCTCGGCAAGTGCTGCGAGGGACGTTCTAGCAGCAGATGATGTCTTCTACAAGAGATGCTGAAGACTGGTGCGTCTGGAGCTATGATGTCCCTCAACTTTGCGCGCCGCTATTTAAGGCCTCCAGTCGCCACTCCTCGCTCCCATCTTTTACGCAATGCTCGCCCCCAGCAGCAGATTTTGGGATCGCTATGATAGACAAGCGGAAGGGGGGTGTGGTGGGGTGGGGGGGGGGGGGGGTCCAATGCACTTCCACCTCTGGCCGTTTATAACGAATGTGCATTGGCCGTTAGAAGTCTGTGGTTTGTCAGTGTGCAATCACTGTCGCCCACACGTCGCTTACGTTTGCCATGTTGCAACATATCAGGTTGAACTATTGAAACCTCAAAAGAATGTGTTTCTCATAGGTTGATGAAGATATGTTGGTAGGGCTGTAGGTAATTACATGTTTCCCTTCTAATCAATATTGTAAAATTCATACATAAAGCTAATATTTCACAAATTAAGTATGATTGGGTCAGGTTGGATGTTCACCTGGGTTTGTTTTACATCATTATGCAGAGTGCATAGATTATAGACACATGCTACAGTTATCTGCTGTTGTAAATTGTCCGTCAAGGTATTATGTCTCGTTAGAAAGTGACTCGTTAGAAAAGAAAGTGCTGCTAATACCATCTCAATGTGAGTCATTGTCGGCCCACTGAACGTTTAAGAACTCTTCGTACTGCAGTTAAATATTTAAACCAGCAGAGGGTGTCCGCGTCGCATACAAAATGCGTTTCAATTTTGGCTAAAGCAGCCTTGCGACCAATAAATAACTGTGTATACGAAGTACAAATACCTTTTCTATAACCGACTTGACACTGAATATATATATAAACAATGTATACAAATTGGTGTCTTAGGTACACACATTTGTGCAATAACGTTTGATAATATATTTTTTGCCATAAACTACTTCTTGGCAAAGCAGCATTAAACTTTAATCTACTTATCTCCCATTCACCCCCTGCAATACGACCTTCATAGTTTGCTGTTAATTTTTGTGTCTTTCTCTCAAAAGTCAGCAAGCTACTTATCTTCAGTTTGATAATCTAATCAATGTAACATATGTTCTCTCATGCTTAAAGGAGACTCTTAATCATCAGTTCAAGGATAGGACTCTGAAACTTAAGACCCACCTGATATAGCCTATTTTTATGATCTCCATGTCTTCACAATGTGTCACAAATATTTTTATGCAGTGGCAGTTAATCCTCCTCTGTAAAAAGAAAGTTTCGGGTCAGGAGCGGTGGCAGTTGTGAATGGTGTTTGGAAACGGGATACTTCTTGAGAACCATCAAAATAATGACAAATGAGGGGTGTCTGCTTTCACAATTGCCAACCATATAATCTACCAAAAGACAGGCTGCTATATAAGCAGCTGATGTCACAGCAGCTTACTTATTAGCTAGCTTCTCAGCAAGGGTATGGAGACTATGTATTTTATGGGGTACAGGTTAGAATGCCCAAAACAGCTTCCAACGCATGCTTTTAGAAACACATCTGTGTCTACACACACAAACTCTCACACATTTCTTCTTCCATTAGTGTAGAGACACCATTTCATAAGGTGAATATAAGTTGTTGTAGTTATGGTAAGACGTGGTAAATGACTGCATTGCTATATTTTACCTGACATACGAAAACATATCTTGAATGTATTACCAGCATATTATGTTTTTCTTAAGATAGACAGGAAGGTCTGACAGCTCTTAAAAAAGACAAACTTTTATTGGTATTTCAGGAATAATGGTTAGACAGCTGTGCACAGCACATACGTACAAAAATAAAAGGAAAATCACTTTTTTTTTCTTCAATATATCAGTATTCATACTTAGCATCGTCTGTTTTCAGAAACAAATGATTGGAGAAGTTTGTTGTTTCCTACTATTTTACAATCATTGTAACAAATCAAAACTAAGGCAGAAGGTGAGGTATATGTCAACAGAGAGGAGGGGAATGGGAAGGAGCTCACTCCCCACAGTGCACGGATACAAAACCAGGGGGAGAGAATGACAGGGGGACAAAGAGAGAGAGAGAAAGAGAGTAGAAAGAAACAAAAAGTTCTGCCGATACACACGCACGTGCTAAAGCACGCACACTCACACACACACAGACACGCATGCATGCATGCATACATACATACATACATACATACATACATACACGCAGGAAACATCAAAACCCCTCAGAGAAAGGATTTCTCTTTCACAGCAAGAGTCATGAGTGAACCAAACTGAACAAAGTTTTCACAGGGTTGTTCTTTGGAAAACTAGAAAGACAACTGACTGATAAACCCCCACATTTTAAAGTAGTAATGTTGTGTAAGATGCTACGGATGTCTAATTTCAGTCAAAGACCAAGAGTGATAAAGTCTACAACATTTTGGTGTCTAGCCAGTTTAGTTGTCAAGTGGTATTCCGTGAACCTTCTTTCTTTCTCTGGGCAAATAGTGTCATTCTAGAACATTCTAGAACCTTCCAGAACTCTTGTTGATTTATGTGGGAAATCTTGATGGAACACACAAACAGGTCAATGTCAGTGTATATATACCCTGTTAAGTGTGTGCTTACATGAGGGTGTTGTCCTGTCACCCACATGGATTGACAAAACATGAACTCAAATAAATGAACAGTGTGTTTGATCACCTTCATTAATAATCACTTTGTACTACTTCTGAAGTATCTTCCATTCAGAAAGAGAGCCCTCAGACATTTTCCAAAGTGGCACTCAAAAAAAGAAAAAAAAATCCCTATTTTGTACCAAGTGCAGTCACATTACAAAATAGCAAGCTGTTTCTCAGACCAGAGAATGTCTACTGCTCGTAGCTGTTACAGACAAGTTTGAAAGCTTAGTGTGTCATGGACACCCCCAACCCCTCCCCTGCAATGACTATAGGTAGTGCTCAGAGACCTTCGTGTGGTATGGACGCCACACCAAAAAACCGAGCGGTCCCCACTTCTCTGAAGCCGCGGCCGTTCCCGACTTACTCAGGAAACAAGCCTTCTATTTCATGCCCAATAAACATTTTTACAGCTGTTGCGATAAATCTATGAGCCAGACTCATCAACACTTGGGATCGCATTCATTCCCCAAGGTTCACATATTCATTCTCCAATGTTTCAGATGCCTTTGCCATGGCGAAATTGGCTCCGCTGAAGTGTATCTGGTGCCCGTATTTTAGGACACAAGTCACAGTTTTCTCTGCTGTCCCACCGTTTCCCTTTAGCATAATCACATTGTTTGAAAAGGCATTCGTAGAAAGAAAAACAAAATTAAGCAGCATAGCCTTTGCCCGACAATGTAACGTGATGATTCATCTGGCTATCCCTCTCTTTGTTGTCTCCACGCAGGCTGGAATTAGAGATTCTTAACCTAGAGACTGTCCTTCAGCTGTAAGGCAGTGGAATCTAAAGCAGTGCTTTGCTAGTCCTACCATATGTGCCTGTGGGGTATCATTGCCAGTAGTTAAACAAATCCTGGCACTACGGAGCTCGCTGCTGATGCTCATACCAAGGGAGAAAGCTACAAGTTTAGCACATCATTTAGCTACGGGAGACGGGTTAACCTTGTTAATAAACTTAGCTCTGTTCTCCCGGCTCTAAAATGCTCCAAGGGGACGGACTTTGGTTAGTGCCAAAATGCCTGGTCAGCTCTCATTATGTGTGGAGCAGTAGCTTCAGATCGTGCTAGGCTGCAGACACGACACATTTTGAAGAGGCTCAGGATGATTCAGCTTTTTTTTTTAAAAAAGAAAAAAAGTATTCTCATCTATGTTCTGCATCAGTTGTCCTCTTCAAATTCATTCACGGCTGGGATGGGAGAGGATGACATTAACATTTCCCAACCATGTCAAGAATGTGCACCAGCCTGAAGCCTAGCCACGCAGTTAAAATGTGTGGAAAGACCAGTAGCAGTTCTGCTGATTTCCCTCTTGCATACAGTATCACGACCGAAGACCCTATGGGAAAGTCCTGCCAGAAGAAATCAACAGCCACGGGCCAAATGCTATCACAGTGCAACCAGAAACCTAAAGCAGCCCTGCCTTGATCATCAAATAAATCTATATCCATCTACCCCAGTTACTCTTCAAGTACTCTCGCCCACACTAGTTTCCAACTCTTGCTTGTCATCCAAAATTCAAGCATCACTATATGTATTGATGTAAAGGCAAGCAGATGGCTTGTTGAGGAGGGTTTGGGTGGGTTGGCTGGGGGTGGGAGGGGGGAGAGGAGATGCGACCCGGGACAACATGAATTGCACAGACAGTCCTGCTCGCAAGTCAGGGTCGGGGCTTGCCCATGGCTCTGACCTTGAACTAAAAATGGATTAAACCAGGAAAGGACACTCCTGGGTTACTGCTGGAATTTCAAGGCCTCAGCCGACTGTGGCACTTTACAGAAGCAAGTGACTGGATGGTTGATAGTGGCGGTGGCGGAGGGCTCAGGTATTTCAGAGGCGGCTTGTCCACCCTCGACACCCTCCTGGCAGGACCCGCATTCTTCCCGGGGGATTGAACAAACAAGCAGGCAGCAGACAGCGTCCCATAAGTCTTTTTCCAGATTAAAATAGTCCCATTCCTTCTGTGTTTCTCTACGGAGAACTATTCTGCAGGGTGGGAGTGGGAGGGGGGGTGTACAGGGGACAGAGAAGGGGTAAAGGGACGGGCGAGGTCGGACAGAGTTTGGGGGATGGAATGGGTGGCCTTTGGATTCAAGTAGACAGCGGTAGCCGAAAAAACCACAAGTATCTATGAGGAGCGGTGCTGTCCCTCCTTCCGATACCATGCATGCGCATACACTCATGTTACAATTACATTTTGAAAATGCTCAGCTACACCCTCAAGCGCGATAGCCTCTCCAGCCACTGTCCTGAATTTGTGCTGCTTCGCTACAGGCTTTGCTCCAAGCATCAGAAACAACGCCTAAAAATGCAGTGTTACCCCGCTGACACTTGGACTTGGCTTCAGTTTAAATGCTCTGTCAAGACCAATACACAATACACGCTATGAAAACACGCGTCCAGCACACATTTCCCATCCAGATACAGTATCTACAACCATTGTGGTGGCTACATTGTGCAACCTGATACATGGTTTTGCCATTTCCAATCAATTGAAAAATGCAATTGCACAGTATATATTTTGTCAGAGTGGTGTTATCATCAATATTTACATGGTTTTCTTTGCTTCGGAAGACACTCTCATCCACAGCGATGCACAAAGCTTGCAGTGTTACATTTTACCCATCAATTCAGCCAAACATTTAAGAAGCTTTAGGGTACAATGCCAGCAGTGGTTCCATTTATGGGATAGATAAATATATATGTAGATTCTTTTTTTTTTATGTGCGCTTGCATAAAATCCTTGTTTTTCTCTTCGTTTCTTTTACAAAAAAAAAAAAAAAAACAGACGGCAAGTGGTAAAACTTCAAAGCAAGTCTTGCCCAAGCTCAGTAGAAAAGAGAGACCGTCCCACCATATCTAGTGGCCTTCTTTGGAGACGACTGGACGAGAGTGTAAGACTGGCCTCTTGGAAGCTTCTCTTCAGCTGCCCCCCTGGGGGCCTTTACCAGTCAGCACCCATGGCTGAAGACCCCTCTGGTCTTTGTCCAAGCTAGAGTCTCAATGATCAAATCAATCTAATTAGAGGAAAATAGAAAATAGACCAGAGATACTTTGCCCACAAACCACCCCACCCACACAACCCCCAACCGTTCCCTTCCCTTGTCCCTACCCCCACCCCACCCCCTTTAACCCACCCTGGAGAGTCCCCAGTGAGCGCTGGCTTGCATGTCAGCCCTATTTCTGACTGCCTGGGGCGTTTCGTGCATGCAAGTTAAAGGGAATGCCAAGGCACCTTCTCAGCATGCAGCAAAAAAGGGGGCTCTGCATGTAAGTGCTCTCACGTCTCCCGTCCGCTTCCACAAAAAAAAAAAAAAGAACTTCAATCAGTCACAAAAACGAAACCGCCACGAGGCGCAGAGGCGTCGACACGCCGCCGTACGGTTTTAGCCACGAGGAGACAAAAACTAAACAGGCATTCCTTATCTGCAAAAACAACATCATGCATCCTCTTTATCCGGACGTGTGGCTCTTCTTTTTTTCCCTTTTTTTCTGAGGTAATAAAAAGTATCACTTCACTTCTAAAAGCTGAGGGAACATCAGTCATCTCAATGTCAAGGGTAAAGTCTCTGACTCTGACAGTTTTGGCAAGCACCCAAGTGAAGTCAAGAGGCTGGCACAACCTCCAAAAAAATCTATAATCAATCGATAACAATAACAAAATAAAAGAGAAAAGAAGCAGCAAAGGATGGCATATACATAAGTTCTAATACAAATTTAGCTATACAAATATACATATATAAAGAGAGAATAAATACCAATAATTATAGTGTTGCTTCCAGTCCATCCATAGTCGTGTGTATATATGCATTCTGGTATGTAGCTATTACCTGGGAGAACATCCACATGTGCAAATCAGTGAGTTATTGCAAAGCTTGTTTATGTCCACTCATATTCGGGGGAGGAAGTGGGTGACAGTCATGGCGGTGGTGGCTTTGTTGCCTCTCTTCACTCGGCCATGCTTACTGAGGGCAACATAGAAACCCTTGTAAACGGAGGACTCATAGGCATTGTAGTTGTTTGGCAGCAAGATCTCGTTGAACTTGCACTCATCCCGAAAGACGGTCTGAGACACAGAGGAAGAGAGAGAGAGAGAGAGAAATTGTTAATTGACAAAAGTGGTGAATAACAGTGTGTACTGCGCTGTTAGGATGAGGAACAAGCTTGGTGAAAAATGATAGCAGTGATCAACCAGTGAGCAAAGGAGAGGAAAAAGCCCTTTCATCACTTTTGCCCCCTTCTGAGTCTTGCCATGCAGGAATACCTCATGCTGCATGCCTGCTGAGAGGTGATGCATCAAAATTGTTCAATTTGGCAGGGCCATTAGGGACAGAACACCCCTTTGGATAGAAATGGGCAAACCCGAAAGCTCAGTGAACAGCAGATATTTTCACTGGGCCCTCACTGGACTCATGATATATGGACCTACACTGGCCTTGGTTATAAGTGGCACATTAAATATTAGAGGCACTTAAACAGCTGAAATCGTTTTCAGCTATAAGAAATACAATATAGACCTTACTGTGTCCTTAAATTCCTTTATGTGGGCACCATTTGTTAATGATGCTGTTGACCTATGATTTGCTCTGTGACCCGTTCTTTATGGCGTGAATTAGCACGTCATCTTCACATATCAATTCAGCATGTCAGTGCCTCTCAACAGCCCATGTACAATGTATCTCTCAATGAGTGGCGCTTCACGTTTACTGCAGCCGCGGTCCCTTAATGTTACACGCCCAGCTCAAGAATGGGAACACTACTGGCACCTGCCGCTCGTCACTGTCGCACAGCTCACTACGCAGGTGAGGGAACAATAGTGGACTTGGCGTGCGTGTCATACCGCGCAACACTTTGAACAAGTGGACGCATCTGAGTACTCTGATTGCGTTGCAATAAAACGGCAATAGAGTAAAAAAGCGCGACTCAGCAAATCAGTCTTACCACTACACACCACCCATGCATCACAATCACCCCGAGAACACTTGAACAAGGCAAAATTATTCTGGGTATCACGGTGCCATGATTAAGCATTTTCCTCTTCCCGTAAGACATTTCTCTAAGGTGTGTCATGTGGTACGTTAAAATGCAGCAATATATTATTTAACTTTCCATGCAAGAGTTCCACGATTACAGTAATATTTTTAGATATATGTTCCATGAGATCAGCAATGTATTATTTATAAATATGAATTATTTACAGTAGAACACTTCCATGCTTTCCATGCAAGCTTACATTGCCATTGTATTTTTAGGCTTATCATTGGCTACACATACAGAACTCCTTGGCCTCGTTAAATATAGACACAACCTGGACAACTAATTTATAATTGCCTTATTTTTATTGCAGATGTGTTATTTCATGCATGTAGCTGCAACCTATTATAATTGTGCAGGTCTTCGCGGGGGGGAGATGCGAACAACATAAAAAGCAATACAATTGCGCACACCTACCGTTCCGTATAACCTTCCTTTGCTATTCATTGCGAAAAACAGCTCACTTTTCACGCCATACAGGCTAACCACTCCTCGCTCCACGGTAGAGATCTCTATTAGACCTGATTAAACAAAATATCATGTTATGCAGAGGAAGTCCAACTGACACTGTATCATTTTGACTGATACTGGAAACAAAGGCATGCTGTGTGCAGTGGTGGGTGTAACCTTGCAGGTGGCGATTCTGGAGGCATAGTCTTTGTTTAGAATAATTGTCTGCCTCGATATTTACTTGTATTGCTCAGATGAATATCTCTATTTAACTGCACTTTCAGACGTGCATGGCCAACCGTTTCTGGGCCGCAGAAGGAGCCAGTGTAAAAATAAGTTGGCGTCTATATCCGTCCAAGCATTCATGTCATGTTTTAGCCTGGAAAGATATTTAGCACTAACGGATACTGGTTTTTTTAATAGATTTATCTTTGCTTTAGGAGACATTCAATTCTGCCGACACGACGGTATTAAATATCATGCCAAACGCCAAGGATATAGATGCCTTCTCAAGTCGCCTTTACTTGCGACCGGCGATATTATGTGACATCTATTACATTACATTTCTGGATGCAACTCACTGTACTGGTTTTCATTATGTACACCGTTTATACTGCCGTCTGGGAGGATCTGAAGGTGAAACCCGATGCCCACGTTGCAGTACAGCCTCCGCACTCTCTTGATGCCCAGCAAATAGTCACTCTCCCAGTTCATGTCCGATTTCTCTCCCGAGATACCCAGAATGGACCGGGAGAATAGAGTCTCCCATCTTTTCTCCAATAAAGTTGCATTAGTCCTGCTTGGAATCGGATATGATGACACAATCCCAACTAGGAATCCTAGGAGAACAATCGCAGTCAACGTCCAGTGCGTGCTGGCCTCGTAGGACATACTGATGAGAAACCTTTGCGCAATGGCCATCCGGTTTACCTTCGGGGCACGTGGTCAAAATTAATGGCCCTAAAAATACCACTCTTCTTGTTTTTCTTCCTTCGGCATGGTGGTAGAGGCTTATTTTTGGAAGGCAGATCAGGGCTTCGGGCATGAAACGGTATCCCGAGATCAGAGGAGTAGAAAAAGGAGAGAGCGCGACAGAACTTGTGGTGGTGGTGGTGGTGATGATGACCATGTTTTGTAGCTCCGCGCCTCTCTCGCTGGGCAACGCTGGCCGTGGAGGATAGCCTACCACTCACCAAAAAGCCTATCTCACCTTGCAAGGAACCGCATCCTTATAGTGACATCACTCTGACTTCACCGCTGCCCCGTCAAACAAAGTATCCTAAGGGAGGGGAAAGAGAGAGAGATAGAGATAGCGAGCGAGAGAGAAAGTTGCAAGCCAGCAAGTACTGTCTGTACTGCAAGCGCTGAAACTGCAGTCGCAAGTCTGATGGGAGTAGGGTCGGACGCTGTCACTCTACATGCGAGATGGGGGTCGCAGAGTCCCATTGGATGGCTTTGAGCGATCATGGGATGCGATGGGGTACTTTGGCAGAGCCCAAAATGGGACGGTGGTCATATGTCTGACAAGCTGCTTCCTTATTTAGAGGGAAGGTGTAAAAACAGTCCTGTAGTCACCGGAGAGCAATGGTAATCTTGTCCGCCACTTCCTTCGCTGTTTGTTCAGGAAGTTCACTCAATATGATTTCGAAAGACTGTAAAATGTATGTTTTATGGACAATTCAATATACTACAGTTAATCGCTATACATAGTAAGCTTTCTCTGCGCTCGGTGTTCGACTCGATTGGTACCTGCAAATGATGCGCAGAAAACGCTGTGTTTTGGCTGGCCCTGTGCAGAATGCATGCACCGCCGGGAATGCCTGTACGTCAGCGCATACCATGCTTAGTTACGTGGTTCCCCAGGTGCTTCGAGCGTTAAGGAAGTGAAACTGAACCGTAGTAACACTTTGGGAGGCGCTGTTGCGGACAGATGAATTATGGCTGAATAATGATTTAAGATATTTAGAGCTCAGGCCAAAAGATTATGCCAACAGGAGTTCAGCCTTAAGTTTCGCTGAAACATTTGTATACACACAATGAATAATAGCAGTTAACATTTCCTTGCTGGTAAATTGGAGCACTATATAATGTTTATTTATATATTTTATATCTGTAACTGGAATTAGGCTGTATTATTTATAACACGCGTCATTCATATCGACACAGTAGCTAAACAACGACAGAAGCAAAACACTCTCTGTTGTGCGAATATAATCAGATTAAATACATTTTTAAAGAACATTTCTACAGGTAGGCTACAGCATAATTATGCAATCATAAACTGTCATAGCGCCAATTAACAGAATTGATCACATAGGCTATATTTTTACAGTATTTCTGACTTTACTGAGCAAACCCATGGAAATGGAATGATATCAGCACTTAACACACTTAACAAGTGGTCCAGGGGCCAATAGTCTTGACTGCATCAATTGAAATCTCCATGGACAGAGTGTTGCATAAATCAATTCAAAGCGTGCACATGTGCAGAGACTTCAAAAAGTCCCCCTTAGCAGTGCTGATATGTCAGAACTCAGATGGAGTGAGAGACACACGCACACGTCTGTGGGGAGAGTAAAAACTGCAGTGCCAGGACTGCTGTGTCAGAGGAAGTGATTGTTTGTGTCGATTAAACATCCTTGGTCTAGCGAGCAAAAATCACTTGAATGTTTTGAACATATTAACTGGACATCACCTCAACCCAGTGAAGACATGATGCTCTCATAGTCTAGCCTCCTGAGTCAGGTCTGACACTTATTGGCCTCATTTTTGTTAAGTGTCCGGTCATATTGGAGGACTGACAGACAGGCCTACATTTTGATGAATGGGTCTCTCACAAAGAGCTTGCAAAGAAGAGTGCCCTTGACCTATTGACTGCTTCTCTCCACCTCAATATCAGGAGATGAGACCATTTCACACAGCTGCACAAATACAACTACTAAACAGGTCAAAAGCTTTTGCCTTTGTTCTGCTCACTGTAACGTAAATATGTGTTTGAGTTAACCGGATTGAAAGAAAGCCAGTCAGCCGAATGCTGTAAGCCAAATATTATCACTTATTCTTGAGAGATCACATTTGGAGATCCCTTTAGGCTCATAAAGCCATCATATTTTCCCTTGCCACTAAACACTCCATACCACAATGTCTCAGCTGCTGAATCATTTATTATACTGTTATGTCTCCTGTCAGCTCACACACACACACACACTCTTTCTCTCTCCCTCTCTCTGTCTCTCTCACACACTCTCTCTCACACATTCATTTTCAAACACATTATCCAGGTACAAAGGAGGCCTCTGAAAGGTTAATAGCTAGGTAGATAGCAATTGGAAAGAGCACCAATATAAGCTTTGTTTCTGTCAGGTCAACTGCTTGCCTGTCAATCAGTGAGCACATGGACACACACACACACACACACACACACACACATTAAGTCACAATTGTTGTGAAACATCAAGACATACAGGCAGGCTTTGTACAGTGTAAGTAACTGGATATACTTGAGTATCAAGCCCTTTCAATTAGGGTTTTATTAACATGAGGGTTAGGCGGTATTGAGACAACAGCTGGGGCGTTCCAGCAGAGGCCGGGAGAGAATTGCTCCGGCATGACATCAGAAGTGTGAGTGGTCATATAGCAGTGTGTCCATTCCTTGGAATTGAATGCGGCTCTCAGTGCAAAGTCATTCTCAAAAGTCTGCATCCATCTCAGAATACTACAGAGAGAGAGAGGCCAGATCAATTTTACTTTTGCCTGATTTTTTGAAAATTATTTTTGGAATCGGTTAAAAATCCTATAAATATCCATATAAAACACTCTGAAATCATCCCATTGACTCCTGTGTATTTGTGCAAGGGTGACTTACAGAATTGGTTATGCTGCTATAAACCATGTGATTTCCACAACCATTGGCAAAAATTACTAGAATACTATACAATGCATTTTGGAATTATAGGCCAGTTGAATAAACGGCTAAGGGGAGGAATAAGGCTAGGGGACAATGTTCTTGCTGACAAAGCTGATCCATAATTCAGCAGATAGGAGAAAGAGCTACTGGCCCGGCCTAACTGACTTTTGCTGCTCTGAAATGGCAAAGAGCTGAAAAGAGCTTTGCTCTGGAAATGGAAGAATGGAATATTGTAACGTATATTTACGACATATTGCATATATTGCATATTTTCAAATGTATGTGTGTGTTAGTAGAAAAATAAAGGTAGGTAGGCCTAGTAGGTTCCGTACACATTATAGTAGCTTTTGGCTGCTATGCGGCTCAGCTGTGGAACCAACTTTCGGATGACATCAAAAAGGCCCCAACTGTAGCCAGTTTTAAATCTAGACTTAAGAGCAAACTGTTCTCAGATGCTTTCTGCTAACAGTGCCGAGTTACATATTTTGAATCTGCCTTGATAATTATTCTACCTTGTCTTTTATTACTTTTTTTTACTACTTTTGCCTTTGTTTTTGCTTACTAATTATTCTTTATTTTTAAATGATTTTACCTTGTGTTTTATGCTTTCTTTTTATTATGATCTTTACCTTTTAACTATTCTTTGACTATATTGCCCTTCTATGCTTTTATTTGTTTTTATTGTTTGGTTTTGTTTATGTAAAGCACATTGAATGACCTCTGTGTATGAAATGTGCTATATAAATAAACTTGACTTGACTTGACTTGACTAGTACAGCAGCTGATGGCTATGCAGAGAGAAGCCTGCCACTGGTAACAATGTCTCTGCATGCATGTGTGTGTAAGAGAGACTCAAGTTGGCAAATTTATAGTAGCAAAGTACTTAGGTTGGCTTATCCACATTAGCACAAATTAAATGATTTAAGCTGTACACTAACGCCAAGAAGCTTGTTACTAAATATTACAAATGTGATTCACTTATTATCAATGGCATCTTGAAATATAATGCTGATAACATGCTATTATGTAAGACTGATGAATGAAAAAAAAAGCTAATGTAAATTTTGCTCTTCCTTGTGTGAAACTAGCAGAAGGATAACAACACTGAAATGGGATAAGATTACATAATGTAATGTATAATGCACAAATGCATTTGTTTCTTGGCATTTTCAAAGCTGTAATCTTTTGCTGATGGTTTCCATGGCACCATCATATTGGGTGACAGGTAGAGCTCTCTATCACATCACCGTCTGGGATGCGGGGCCAGTAGGACAATGGCACCTCAATGCCCCCGCTAATATGAAGCAGGACTCCCATCACCTACTCTTAAGCTGTGCATTTACTCCGGCCCTCCCCAGTTTGGTGTGTAAATAATACAATCACCTAATCTCTGTTCATATTGACCACCCACATATTGCAAGCCCTCTCATGTCTTACTGCCAATTTGAGAAATTACTTTATTTGTAGTGCTTATGTGACAAAAATGTGTGCAGCCATACAGTACTTGAGTTATTATATTCCATTCTTTCAGTCAAGTCATAGTTGATGGGACATTTCATTTCATCTATTTATTTCTTTTGTATTTTAGCCATTAGTCATTTAGTCATTCAATCAAATTTATTTCACTTATAATTATTTAAAGTGGTGACACATGGACCAAGGTAAAGGCACACGTTATGAAATGACCATAATGAACTTTCAACATTTCACCAGAGACGCATACCAACCTCTCAACCAGGCAACCAGAGAGCCTAACCAGTTCTATGATCAGGAAACAGTATAAAAGATGGTCATCTGTCTGTGTTCCAACAATGAGTTAAAATGCAGAACATAAGCATGCCTTCCTCAGAGTCCTCAGGGACGTATTATCTCCCAGTGCCTCATCCTGACTGTCTCCTTGTTTAGTCCTCTCAAGAAGGTCTGTTTAGTGGTAAGAGAATGATAAAATCGTGCAGCGCTAACTTGCAAGGGCACCTTGCTGGGAAAGTCAACCTCAGCAGCTCAGCAATTTCTTGGCTCATCTGGCAGAGGACTCCCGAGCTCTGTGAATTGGACTGCTGATTCCAGCCTCTCATGCCAATCCATCTGTCCCCGAAGCCAGATCCAGGCACGCCCTATCCATACAACAGTATGTGTCACCAGCAGATTATTCAGAAAAGTGTTGCAGTTAAACATTTCAACAGATATGGTCAAACAAAATGGCTTAAAGAAAAGGGAGACTGAATGTGTTTAAGGTGGAGAGAAACGATGTCCACGGCTCACCTCCCTGCGATTGGGTAAATTTGATTTACTGCAGTCTCCAGGTTTGCGCTGACAAGATCTCAGTGTTTGTAACATGAGCTAGCCAGCCAATCACCTTCAATATAATTCAGAACAACACTCGCCAGCTACATCATCAGCCTCATAGAATCCAGAGGAATATAGTTCCAGTAAACAGCATGAATACCGTGAATGGGGGTAGAGCAAGCTACCAGATTATCATACATGCAAAGACACATCTTCCTGCCACTAAAGCACAAAGCGACTTTTGACCAATAATGTTCACTATGGGAAACTCAATTTCGAGCAAAGATGGCAAACAGATACTGTATGTTCTGTGGTTATGAAGTGTCAGCTGCAGGCTATAATCTTCTGTGCAGGTTGCAGACTTTCTGAGATGAACATTTTGATTGCCTAGTCAGTGCCCAGGGGGAATTGCTCTCTAAAAAGAGACAATTTATTTATAAGGGGATCAAATGGAGGACATGAACAGTTAAATACAAATGGCTGCTCACTCATTTGCCATTGCAATTCAGACAACATTCAGACATTTTTGTTTTTCATCACATAATGCTGCAGCATCCCTTTATATTACACTCCAACTTTGAGAGACAAGTTCTAGAGCACCTGGGCTCTAGGATCATACGAGATAGTTTACCTTAATTGCCATTGTAGCCTAACCTGGCCTTCCTCTTAGGAAACCAGGCCAGCTGTTTTTATCCAAGAGTCTTGTTGCCTCTCTAAAGTAGAGGGCACTCAAGCTTGTCCAGCACATGCTGTTCCCTTACCATATCGACTGAGGACACTGTCTGTACCGAGAATAAGACACAACATTTTATTTGGACAGCCTCAAATGTGTTTGCCCCTTCAACGAAGAACCCTGATGAAGACTAGAATACTGAGGTAACACCAGCATATTAGTTTGATGCTTAGCTAGCTCACATACGTGATTAGACCATGTTTATGAGCACTGAGTAAAAGACTGCATCACAAATAAAACAGCTGTGCGGACAAACATGATGGAGAATGAAGATTTTGAAATTACAATGCAGAGATACACTGTGAAGATACAGCTCAGATTATTGTTCATAATGCTCATAAGGGTTTTAACAGATGAGTCTGAGGCATGTGACACTCACATCCTGCCATTTCTGCCAACACTGGTGTACTATACACAGTATTCATTTCTTTTTTCTTTCATTCTTCTCTTTTCAAATTCAAGGCAGTAAACTCAATGACCGCCAGGGAATCCATTCATCTTTGTTTCCCCTCTATAGTACAGCAACTATAAAGAGATTCTTTAATCCATCTAATCTATCTAATTAGCAGGCAAAGGTTGTCTCTCCCAATAACCCTTACAAATCTCAATTAAATTAAATTAACGTTTACATGAAGTTTTGCACTAGCTTTGCTCCTTAATATATAAAGAAATCCTTACTCAAGTTACAAAAGTGAATCATGGAACTACACCAGTTTTTAGCTAAAATTAAAAAAAAGAGCCCTGTATCCAGGGCAGAGATATAAAGTATGTGTAAGAATGGTTTCATCGACATGCTGTTATTTCCAGGCTTTCGTGTTCTTCCCCCTGACCAGATGATAACACTAAAGGACTGCTTTGAACCGCTGAGCGTAATTAAATATACACGAGGCAGAGAGGAGTGCATGGGATTGCGTGCGTAGAGGCGGTTTGTGCGGTTGTGAGGTGGCCAGGGCCAGCTCAGTTCAGCCCAGTTCTCATGGGAGGGACGAGCGGTTTTCAAGGACACCATTTCAGCACCACGCTGCAAAGAGCCCTCAAGGTATACCGCTTAAGCATGCAGCCGAAACCAGGCACGGAGAGGATCGGAGGGAAATAAATTTAGCCCGCATGCAAATGATCTATCCCTTTCTCTGATTCATCACACCGCATAATGTCTTTCATCTCAAAAAAGGGGCTAAAAATAAACCAGGTCTAAAATAGAAACCAAAGTCAGGATTAGGTGTGTTTCCCTTTGTGAGTGCTCTACCACCATTCAAAATTCAGTAGCATAGCAATCAGCAGGCTGTATTCTCACCGGGTCTATGTACCTCCTACCTCCTCCCTTATACATCAGCTGCTGAGAGATCAAGCTCCATCACTCACAGTCTCCCTGACCGACTATGTGTGTCTGTATTGATTCTCCTTTTAGCTACGTTATCACAACATAGTCCTCAAGGGAGGAGAGATGTCAATAAGACGTGAACAGTGGTGAAAGCTGCACCCTCTCCAGTGGCTCTCCCAATATGAAGAGGGCCCCCATACACCCCCCACCCCCATCACCACATGCGCCCCCTCTCCCCCTCCCCACCCCAGCAAAGAGGGTCAGGCCCTGAAGCACTTTGGTTCCCATGTGTCTTCTAGAGCAAAGTAGGTGGCCACATAATATGTGTGTGTGGAGGGCAACGGGAACGGGAAAGATCACAGGAGGCGTCTGCTGCTGAGTCGGCACCCCCATACCCCCCCGCACCCCATCCCCCCCATGCCCCCCTACCTCTCCTCTGGCCTTACAGAGCAACCCAACACCAGGCCGAGCCGCCTAGTCCTATCCCAGGAATGTAAGGCATTCTGCGATACATTCGCTCACCGCTTCGCACGTTCTCACCCCCACAGGGCGCAAACCGTGCCACCGGCTTTGAGCTCGGTGTGAGAGTGTGACCACCTTGCTCTCACCGAGTGATTTAAAGTGCCCGGGCCAGGCAGGAGGAAGCGGTGGGCGTCTATCAAGGTAATTTGCCTGACGAAAGGGACTCTTAAGCCGTGGCACACCACAGAGGGTGTGAGTCATCCTAGATACTGATTTTGTCTCCGTGCCAGTGGATGATGCAGCAGCAGCAACAGCAGCAGGCAGAGCAGCAGCACCAGACCCCAGATATGGCAGCTGACTGCTATACTCATCTGGTCCAGTTCAGGCCCTGACCTGGCGCAGAGGTGCACCATATCTCACAACAGAGGCACAATGGAGGAATCATTCACACATTATTATTTCATGCACAGCCGTCTTTCTTCAGTCACAATCCATGTAAAATTCATTTGGAAGTCAATGCAGATTGTATTAACACTGCTCCCTGGGTATGCATACTGAATGAGCATGATGAGAATGATGCATGAGCCATTCATTGCTCCAGTATAATTTTGCAGGAGCCCTGCTCAGTTTGAAAGATTGCTACTGCATTGCAAGAAAGAAGGAAGTGAATATTCATGAAAGGAGGACTTTCCTTTATCACTATTGTTTGATTTTTTTACCAACCCATCTGAACTAACTCTTTTGACACTTACCAGTTATTTCAGTGAATGTGTAAAAAACTTAAATGTATCTGAATTACTTTCAAGACTGGGATACATAAGCAGTGTTGACCCACTTGTTATCATGACTGTGATAGGAAGAGGCCATGTGAGCTGAGTTTCAGCTCACTTGGTGAAGCATTGGTCTTTTTTGCAAGTATCGCCCTCTGGTGTGCAAACGAGGGAGGAGCACTCCACCCAGTCTGGCAAATAATGATTCACTGCATTGCAGCATTGGGACAACAGTGCGCAGTTTGGCAAAGCATCAGCATGATCATCCATAGTCCAAAAATAAAACTCCCTTAAACAGATTATTATCAATCCTGGCAAAAAAAATCCCCCGGCCAACACCTGCCAGTTTCTCCCGTCCCCGAGTCTCCCCATGGACCTGATGAGGAAGATTCTGTTCCAGAACTCTAGCCATGCGTTTTGGGAAGAACACACCCAAATCTGGTAAACTGGGAACCTCTGCATTGCAGGCAGTGGCACTGGGTTAAACATGAATAAACTGGGCAGTGCAGCCCCAAAGGATGTTCCGTTCTGTTTCCCGCACCATCCCACAGCACCCTGGCACAGCTGCCACCTGATGTATTTAGGCCACTATAGCAATATTTATCATATGCAACAGCCAGCTCCTCCAGTGAAACATTACACATAGAATTAAATAATGTGGACACATGCACCCTAAAGACATTCTCTTAGTGGAGAGGGAAATCAGACAATGTAGCATATTGGAAACTGGAACATTGTTCACCCTCTGTGCTGACTGATGAAAGCCACAGTGCTCCCTGCTAAGATAACGCATGAGAAACAAGTGCCGCGTCAGTGTACTCGTGAGGGGCGGTGGTGGGGGTGGTGAGTGCGTGTGCTCTGGCCCCCCGGGGGGCTTCTGGTGTCGGGGTGAAGAGGAGAGTGGCAGGGTGAAGGAGCTGTTAAAGGACCGAGGCAGCAGGCTGCTCTTCTGGTTGAACCACCCCAGAGACCCTGTTGAGCTTATTGAGCACATACTTATTCACACGGCAGCCCCTACCATTCACTCAACCACCCCGCCCCACCACACCACAGCCTCCTTCATGTACACACACAAACACTACATGCACAACAACAGCACACACACACAATTATGTGAGTGTATATATATATATATATATATATATATATGGGTGTGTGTGTGCATTCACTGCTTAAAATACCTACAAAAATATCTACAAAGAATCTGTATGTATTCATCGGACACAAGGCATACCCATAATGAAAAGCAACTTGTTTTACAGATACTGACAGCTCCTCTTGTACCGAATTGAAATGCATCTAAATGAGCATCAGTGGCACATTTGCGGATGAGTGTGCTTGCCACCTTTCAGCCGAAACCTCCCGTGGGGGCCCGCTGCTGCCCCTAACGAGACTGATCCCGGATGCCCTTCAGCTGCCAGGCCCCAAGTGAAGAAAACAATGCTGTTTCGGAGCTGCTATTTTGAATGGTGTCAGAGCACAGGGCTGCCAGCCCTGAATGCTTACAGGCCTTTGAAGCTGTTTATATCCTCTCAGTGTCTGTCAACACATGTAATCATGCTGCAGATGCCTGGCCTGGAGGCTGACACCGGCAACAGCTCCACATCCCCAGCCACAGTCCTCAAGTGCTCGCATTCCTGCAAAGATGATTCGGTGCAGACGACTTCAACTGGAGCGTGCTACGGCCTATCTCAGGAATGTGGCATGACTCTTTCATAAAAAAATAAAAATAAATAATAAATGTGTTGCTGCGAGTGTGTTCAAATATAATCAGTAGCCAAGAGGAAGAGTGTTGATATATGTAATGCACATGTGTGGCACAGCATACAGTATTGGCATCTCTGTGTATTAATTAAGGGGGATGGGGGAGCAACCGTTTACAGAAATGGCATGTTTGGCTGGGAGCAGCACAGTGTTGATGAGACCAGACAAGATGAGGCGAGACGACTGGGCATGTGGTGATGTGGCGAGCTAACGCTGGATTGCATGCCGACACAGTCTTCGAAAGTGCATTTATGTCAGAAGGGTTAGGAAAACAAACTCCGGAACACAACGCTCTGATGGTTTCTCTGCCCACTCTGGTCCCATTGAGGGTTGCAGCCGTGGCCGCAGTGGTTTCGCTGTGGTTGGGACTGGCTTGGGCTGAAATGAAACCCGACCTTCGGGCCATTTCTGGGTTACAATATCACTCGAAAGTTCCACAGCTTTAGAACCCACCGGATATCCGAAACAACTTCTGAGTCAAGGCCATATATAGCCGGAGGATGTACCATCAGCACCAGCAAATTAGAATGCAAAAATGTCTCTAATTATGTATGACGATGATCACATATGATAATTCATCAGTTTGCCAAGATTAGCTGCAAATATATTTGATCAGGAAACAAGGTTTCTTGAATGTATGGTCTTCAACAATTTCTAAATCTCTGTTTAGCTGAGACAGTGAGAGAACATGACCAGATATCCGCAGGTATTCAGTACTGGATAGATTAAATCAAAGTGGAGTTAACTCCTCTTGAAATGGAAATGAAATCCATGTTTGCATAATTTAAATAAATAAGCATAGTTTGCAATTTAATTAGTCATCAAATCACCCAATATATGTTTTCCAAGAAAGTCTTTGGAGCATCTTTTTTTCCCCTTACATATTGAAGAATTCAGGTCTGTGTCTGGGATGACTTGGGTGATTAATGAGTAGCCTGACCAGACACTATTGACTCAACTCCCACGAGACACAGTGCTCTGCAGCATCATCACACTGGTGCACAGTTAAGTGAAGACTCACTTCTGGGATGTATGGAGAGGTGCTTTGAATAAGATTGGATTGAATGTTTGTTCTTTCCTGCACCTTGTGATTCTTGGATCATGGATTCTGAAAAGAATCAAATTTCTAAAATTAAATGTGACCATTAAATGTGTACTCAATGCTAAGACACTCAAGAACGCACCTTTAGGTGATGGTAAACATGGCATAAAAATGACAGTTATGTGTCGAAGGAAATGCATAAAAAATGGACAGGAAAATTTCAATAGAATGCCCATATAAGAGCATGGTGGTCAGAACAGACAATGTCCATGTGTAGCTCAAGGAACCCCAGATTGCACCAATCTCAGTGTGTGTTTTGATGAAAGACTCATACATGCATCACCCTAAACCACTTCCCAGAACACTGATTGCCTCGCACAGGAAATGACATCACAACTGCCCAAAAACTTGTAGATAAATAAATAAACAGATTGTTAATTGTTAAATGTCTCAGTGGGACAAGAAGATATCTGCAGTGGGTTTTTGAGGGTTCCAGACTGGTTTCTGAATCGTGTAAACTTTATTTGCAGACTACACCTCAGGGATCTGCTATAGCATATAAGAAACCACCGTGGTGTACAATCTCCTCGCCCAAAATATTATGAGCATGTGACTTTGTTTGGGTGTCTATAGTGTGGTGTGTGGGTGTGTTTTTCCTGCCTTTACTATGTACATTCTCCAGTGTTACTTCCTGCCGTGAGTAAAATAGAGCAAAAAAGGCACTATATAATCATGTAAACAGAGATGTCCAGACGTCAGAAAACTCGGTCTTTGCTTAATTTATCAAACACTCAAGTTGTTGTATTGCACGGCTCGTGGCTGGCAAAGCAAGACGTCTTCAACATAAGAGTCTTCATCACCTCAATGGCTTAGACACCTTTGTGCTTTCAGACATCAAATGAAAGGAATCGATATTTTGGTCCAGGCCTGTAGGAAGCACTGTAGGAGTGGAGGAATGTGTGACCACAAGGCTTTTTAGGTCTCTGTCAGTAACTACAGACGTTAGGATTATGAGCCTTTGCTCTACAACCCTGTCCAGGTCTTCGGCGTGACCAACTAAACCCAGCAGCCACCCACCTACATCATGGCAAATGACAACCCTCCAGAACTGGGGAACTGTGCCCTTCCAATATCCATAGAGAAAAATAAGGGAGCCATGATTGCTTCCGGAGCGTGGGCGGCCTGAGGACGTGTCACTCTCATGTCACTTAGCAGGTCATATAGCCTATTCCTCTGCCCAGCGGTGTCTGGTAAAACAATGCCATCTGCTGGCCTAACGTATTCATAATAAAGTTTTAGTCTAACACAATGACTGTAAAAAAGACATAGCCTATTTGTCTACATTCATTGAGTCTGACCATTCTAGCAACATTATTGGATCACACAATCAATCACTGTTAACTTCATGAAAGGCAAGTAGAAACCTAATAGGTTTCTGGCTGTGAGACAAAAATGACCTGCTGGTCAATGTAGGCTGCCATCAGTCAGACATATGGAAAGAGTGTAGGCTACCAGCTCAGAGTGAGGCCTATTAGTTAGGGACAGTTAGGCTTTCTTACCAATAGTTTTTTTACTATGTGTTGTGTTCCTATAGGTGTCTAGTAACACTTCCCAATTTATCCACGGCCAAATCCTCGGGAAACGCCTGGAGAGCCCATCAAGTTTGCGAAAAGCAAGCGAAAATAATGAAAACATTTTTTTTTTTACCAATATTAGCTTTTGAGATGTCTGACTAGGGGTTTTTAGGGGTGCTGAATCTATCCCAACCATTAGTTTTGAGTAAAAATTACCCCCAAGTCCATAAAAAATCCATAACAAGTGGTTTTATTGAACAAATAATCCTTAATTGGTTTAAAATTTAACAAACCTTATCCAACTCCCCTGCACTCCCTCGCTCCTGTTATCATCTGGCTGGTTGATGTACTGGCAAGAGTTACCATGACAGTTCCAACAAGCAGAAATACATTTGACTCCTTGTTTTTTTACAGCAGCACCTGAGAGTGTCACAGTCGCCTGCACAGTTGCAGCTGACAAACTTCAGAAGGCACTTCAGAGTGTAGGAGAATACTGGAAGAGCCTGAGTTCCAAATGTCCAGTTATGTTGTTCAGATATAGGGCCCAACCGCTTGACATCCGCAGAACATGCAGACTTACACCTAGGCTAGGCCTTGGCCTCTGAGCAGCTAAAAAGAAAGCCTTAGGCAATTAAAGCAGGGTCAGAATCACACAATAGCCATAAATTGGTCTATTTTTACTCAGTTTTGTTTAATTATGTCTGACGAATTTTAACTTCTGAATAATAATAAAAAAAAGATTACATGGATTATAGATGTGGACCATTGATTGACCTATAACCATAGGGGGCAACACTGCTTTGAAGCCACAGTAGTTTTTACGCGGGTGTATTATTTTGACTTCGAAGCAGCAGATACGACACATCAAAATTAACCCTCATGACGAGGGTAGCCTAATAACCGAGAGATGTATATTATTTAATTTGATGAATGTCCGTCAGTAGGCTACCAGACATTTGTCACAAATAGTCATTGTAATTCATTTGATTGCTTTTTGGGAAATACGCCTATCGTTACACTGGAATCTTCATGTTGAATGATCAGATGAATTTACTCAGTTCAGTTTCAGGCGGGTTTGTTATGGTTTTGTCCGCATAGGTTTCGCGACTGAAATCTTTAAAATGAACTATTTGTAGGACTGCAAAAAGAAAGATAGGGGTATTTTAGTGTTTTAATAGTTTGTATGTCGAAAGACTACTGACGGTTGTCTACTGGTTTTTATTTATTCATTTTAATACATTGACATTAACGTTAGTGTAACAGCTATGACAATGTTGTAAAGTTACTAGCATAACGTTATTTATTAACGTTCATTACTGGTTGCCTTATATGTAACTTTATGTAGCATGCTGCTATTATGTCTGTTTGGCAACATTAATTAGGCTACAACTACATCAGGGGCTCACAAACCCATTCGCGTTAGCACTAGATCGTTATTTTGGAATATTTCTTGAGTGGAAACCTCCGTGCTATGGTATGCTATGGAACGTCCATCGAGGTGTGTGACTTGTAACTGTAAATAGTTAACATCAAAGATTCTAGAGCGTAGCGCTCTAGAATCTTTGGTTAACATTAGCGCTTAACGTAACACAATTTAACTCATCTATATATTCTGCTCTCTTGCAGTCAGGAGATGTTAAAAATCTGATTATTATTGATTATTATTTAGGATACTGAGGCTTATTGATGCTTTACTTGCTGATGCTGATGATTATCAAAACAAACAATTGCATTTGAATTGAATTAATAAACTGTTAGAAGCTAGAACAACTGAACTTCTTGTAGCTAGGAGCGGAGGACCATCAGTTCTCATCTTTTCAGATGTGTTAACCAAAGAAATGATAACGATAGAAGTTATTGCTCACGTTAATGTTAATATTGATTTCCACCAACCAACACTCGTGACATATTCCTGTTGTGTGAATATTTTCAACAGGAACAGGAAGGAAATTAATTATAACGTTACAGATTTTCAAGACGATGATGGTATGTTAACTAACTTTTCATTTTGTTATAGATGTCGATACTTAGTGCACTATGCTTGTAATAATTAGGGCTGTCAATCGATTAAAAAAATTAATCTAATTAATTACATACGCTGTGATTAATTAATCTAAATTAATCGCATATATAATTTTTGCTGTGAAAGTATTTTAAATATTTAAATTCAAATGAATCATTGAATAATCAGCATTAGTGACATTAAAGTTCAAAAACTCTTCAGCATTAGTGACATTAAAACTCAACTGTTCAAATAATTGCCATAATAATCTATGATATGACCTAATATGCTGAGGAAATAAATTCAAAAGTGCTTCGGGAAGAATTTTTTTTTTCACATACAAGGCATTTCATTGCAGAGGACTTTATTTTCAACACTTTATTTTTTATCAACACCATCAGGCCGTTTTTTAAAAGTAAATGTTCCAATCAATGATCCAGGCAGCACGTTTTCTTCTCTCTCCTTCATTTTACAGTCTAATTTTTACTCACTAGAATGACTCGGGGGGTCAAAGGTCATACGGAATCGATTAATCTGCACACATTTTTTTAATCAGTTATTTTTTCTCAAATTAATTAATCGAAATTAATCAGTTATTTTGACAGCCCTAAGTAATAATACATCGTTGCATTGTTTAAACATAAAACTGCAAGGAACGTTAACGTGCACAAACTCTTCGCTTTGGCTCAGATGAGGACTTTGCTGTGAAGGCCCCTGCTAGTAAAAAGGCTCGACTAGATGCTGAGAAGAGAAAAAAATCAACTGTCAAATCCGCGAGCCAGGAGAATGGACATCTTATTCAAGATCGTAAGGAGAGGTACGATGATATGCATAGTAACTTACAACACCATCAATGAATAATTTGCCTAGATGATAAAACTCTCATGCTTAATGTTTGTGGTGTCATATTGCAGTATAAACAGCGCTTGTTTATGAAACAAAACCTTAAGGTGGATGTACATTTTTTAAATTAATTTACATTAGTGCATCTTTCATGTGACTTGCATGGTGAAACTCAGCTTACTCATGACAGCATTGTGTTTTTATCACGTTAACTTGATTGTATCCAGTTTCACTGTACAACCCAGGTTAGTCAAACATTTGGTAAAGCTGACGTCATAGGATCAGTGAAGCGGAATGATGATCTGCATTTGAAAGTCAACATCAGGCTTGGAGTTTCCAGCTGATTCTGCCCTAAACTGAATTCAAACACATCTCTTCTCTGGAATGATTAATGTTATAACAAGGTTATACATTTGGTGTCCATAGTTGTGGGAGATGGGTGATGTGTTTCATCATGTTTACATTTCAGGACACCTCTGTCTGACAAACTCTATGAAAGGGACCTGGAAGCAGCTCTCACACTTTCAATGCTTCAGACCACTGAAACGAGAGCAGTGGAGGGACTCGGTCAGCAAGGTTGGGATCTAAGTTGTAGTTATTTTGTGTATTCTCTCTCTTGCTCTCTCTCTCTGTGTGTGTTATGTGTCTATGTATACCGATTTCCCCATTGTGTGTGTATATTTTGTTCACAGTTGATGAGAACCAAGCCCAACACTCAGCACCACCATTGTCCAACTGCAGTGTGGATAGCAATAACCATGGTAACGAGAGAGAAAACAATCTTGCACTTGTTTGTGCATAGAGGCAGTGTTTGCATGAACTATGTAGTGCTTGTTGTCCTACACAGTTCATAAGATAAAAGTGATTTCTGTTACCTTTATTCATATCCCCAAGGGCTAAATGATATCACAAATGAACAGTTATCCCCTAAATCATCCAAACGAAGGAAGGCTGCTTCCTTGGCACAGTCCTCCCTGAAGGAAGATAAAGATAGTGCTGCAGATGAGGACTACCTCCCACAAAACACACCTGGTAGCAGTGACTGTTCTTTCCCCTCTGAATATGATTAAAAAATGAGACTACCTATATTCTTTCAGTCACTTTTGTGATTTGCTTTATTTATTTTATTCAGACTCAGAGAGTGAATCAGATTTCAGTGAGGAGAACGAGAGTGAAGATGAGGAATTTACCATCAAGAAAGGGCCGAAAAAGAGTAAACAGAGCAAGGGCAACAAGAAAACACCCCCTCCAAAGAAGGAAAAGCAGACCCCTAAGGCTATCAAATCTAAAACACCAGCCACAATGACAGGTAAAGCTCAAAGGTGGAACAGATACAAGAAATACTGTACAAGATACATATTACAAAGTTTCCCTTTTAACCTAAAGTGTTAATTCATTCCCATCAAAGCAACTCCCTCCAGCAACAGAGGTCTGACAAGCCCCACCATCAGTCTAAGTCCAGTTACAACCAACACTGCACCCGCCCTGAAGAAAACCCCCGCTACTCCCCCCATGTCAAGCCCTGTACTCTCCACAAGTCCAGCTGGAGGTAGAATTCCCAAGTGGAATCCTCCAGGTAAAACTAGAGGGAAATCATTAAATGATTGGCCTTAGATACTTGTTATTGCATGAGTTGAAATGCCTCCCAGTTTAGGCAGGTGTTTCAGCATTTGAAAGATGTGATTTAATTTGTTTACTTGTATTTGTGCCTACAGGTCAGATTGGAAGAAGTCCTAGTACTTCTCAAGGCGCTGCAGTAAAGTCTCCCGGTCAGGGCCTACGTTTAGGACTCTCCCGTATGGCCAGGGTGAAACCCCTTCATCCAAATGCTGCGGCTCACTGATGGCTGGCATCCAGTCTTCTGATATTTCAAACACAGCCTACAGAACTTTATGCCCCCATAAGTAAACCATCATCTGGATTAATCTCTAATAGCCACACAATTGAACGCAGTAATAACAAAGGTTTTGAAACATAGCGGCTCCCTCTGCTGGATTCCTAAAGAATTTCCAGGCGTCTATATGTCAAACTTTGTACAGTATGTGTTGTCGGTTCATTTAATACCATTTATTTTAAAAGCATGTTGAATTTAATATGTTTCTAATGTAATGTCAGTGTTTTTTTTTTTTTTTTTTTTTGTCTAGCGACTTGTACATTTGGATGGAATGGAACATTAAAAATTAACGTCAAAAACTCTAATAAGTCTGCAATCTTGTTTCATGAACATGAAGGTCACGGTTCCCAGGCGTGTGAAGCATTGTTCGATGTTCGAAATTGTGTTGCTTGTCATTTAGAATGATACCGATAATGACGACTTGGAATTCTAACTCAACTGCTTTAGAACGCTAGACTCCAGAGCTCTGCCCAAAGGTCCCGTCTGACGTTGGATTGTCAATTGCTTTATGACGTCACGCTCGGTTCATTATGACATTGGAGGCATATCAAATGTAATCTATAGCCTTTCAGAGATTGCTTCATTGTAGCTTTGTCGCTTTCATGAGCAAGAGTACTCTCATATGCCAAATAAGACTTCTCTTCTAAGGCAAACATGAGTTCCGGGAATCTCGGGGAACGACCCCCAGATAGGTGAGGAGGTTATAATTTAACCTAGTATGAATATTTGTGGTATGACGTTAATATTAAACTCGTTGAGAATTAAGTTCTAGGTGGATGTCCGTGAAACAGGTCCACGTTCAAATACATTGAAGTATATAAGCCCAATGACGTGAATGAATTAGCCTAAATAGTTCATGGTATGGCCATAACCTGGCTGAAATGACGGTCGCCCAAGAAATTAACATTTGTTTCATTTCAGACGTAAAACTGCGAGAAAGCCGAAAGACCGAGACGCCCTGCCAGTTCTGAGCAAGGTAGGCCTATGTGAATAAAAGCACACTTAGTTAAATGGTTGAAATAGGAATGGACTTTCCTGACCAACAATTTGGCGAAATGTAGGCTAATCTAGACTGCTGCACATATTGTCAGTGATTTGTATGTAACTATGAAATAGAATATGAATATGTATGTAACTATGAAATAGAATATGAATATTTTATATGGCTGGGCTAAAAAAAGAACCTATCAATAGGCAATAAGGAAAAACTATGATTATAGCTTATATAGTGAACAATATTATTCTAAAGGGGAACACAGGCTGTGGCTTGGGCCTTCCTGGCCAAACTGCCCTGGGGAACCTCATTTAGGCCCACATTGTATCCCTAGTGTTAACTGAGCTGAAGAACTATTTGGTGACTGGGCCAGACTACCCCACCTATAATAATAATGATAATAATAATATTAAAAATAATACCCACTTCTGTGAACTTTGCATCCCATAGAACATTGCAGGCTTTCAGCAATGCAATGGCGCATCATCTTCACAGTAATCTTGCCCACCAGAGCCGAATATCTTATTTCTTTCTGTTCTTGGATGCTACACCACTTTCTTTAAAACACTTCAGCTCCAAGTACACACTTAAGAACCCATTTCAGCTTTGCCAAACAGAAGCCCTTGCTCACACATGCGCCAGGTTGTCAGTCGTCACCATGGAGTGCCCTGGGAGGCTGCATAACCTCTCTCTGCTTACTTGGCTGACATGGAGCCAGACCGGGCTGTCACTCCACCCGGCCCATGGACAAAGGCCAGCGAGTGGATAGCCTAGCTCCACGAGGTGGCCGCTGACAGAGCCGTCAGACAATGCAGACTGGTCACTTACATCGTGTTTGGGCCAGAAGTCGCTTGTTAAGCCAAAATGCTGTACATGGTGTTGGACAGCTTGCAGGACATTTGCTTGTTCGATGAGTGGGCTGGGGTTCGACTGGCCTGTTGGGGTGACATGGGAGACACCTGCTGTGCTTGTGGGACTAAAAGATCTTCTTTCTGATCCATTACGTCTGCATGTCTCACCTAAGGGCCAATATCATAGGATCTTACCTATTTCTAATATCTGGCAGCTGTGCTCAAAAGACACTGAGCGTCTGTCTTTCACCTGGCCATCCTCCAGTTTATCACCACCAGTGTAATATTCCCAACTGTACATTATAAGAAAAGTTGAACAGTGCACAAAGAGACTTAGCATTTGCATTTAGTAGTTTATTCGGCTTAAAGGCTATGATATGGTCCCGCGTCTGCGTCCCGCGCACGCAGCACTGGTGAGAAAGCAGATGAGATGAGATGAGAAAGCATGAGGTTAAATCATGTGTGTCATGATTGTAAAAAACATGGCTATCTGTATATCTTTGCCAAGTGCAGATCAGTACAGAAGGCATCAAAACATTGTTGGGGAGGATTATGCTTTCCCCCCCAATTCTTTTGGAGGGTTATATTATTGCTGGCAAAGGGAGGGTCAAGTATTATATGACTAAAGATACTAAAGGTCCTCTGGAAAGCCCTTAAATAAAAAACGACCAAGTCAAGTCAAGTCAATTTTATTTCTATAGCACATTTAAAAACAGTTGAGTTGAACCAAAGTGCTTACAAACAAACATAAAACAATGACAATGGTACAACAACAATAATAATATAACATGGGGGGGGGAATAAATAAATAATTAAAATAATAAACAAGTTAGTCAAAAATAAAATAAAGAATAAAGAGTGTGTGTGTGTGGGGGGGGGGGGGGATATTAAGGTAGATTAAAAGCTTAGGAGAAAATGAAAGTCTCTAAGTTAGACTTAAAGCAGTCAATGGTTGGAGAGGACTTAAGTAGACTATTCCAGAGTTGGGGGGCAACAACAGAGAAGGCTCTATCACCCTTGGTTTTAAGGCGTGTTTTGGGGATACAGAGAAGATTCTGAGATGAAGACCTAAGTGATCTTGGAGCGCTGTACGGAATTAGTAGGTCACCTATGTAACTAGGTGCCAAACCACTGAGGGCTTTGGAGACAGGGGCGTAGATTTGCGTGGGGACCCGAAGGACGTGTCCACACCAATGTCAAATTACGACTGAAATGTCCCCACCAATATTCAGGTTAAAATGGGGGAAAAAGCGCTTTCATGCGCTACACAAAGAGTTAAATAATTTCTCACTTCAGTGCTGCGGATCATCTCGTACAGATCTTGTAATGTGCAGTAGCCAATAAAGGTAAATCGCGCTGATTTGAAGCTACCTATAATAACTACCAGTCAGCTGCAATCTCCTGCGCAGCATGGCGCAGCGCTTCAGCTTCACTTCACTACAAGGAATATGAAGTGCGTCCAAATTCACCCATTCGTCTCTGTTGAACTCCTCGAGAAGTAGGTTACTCATCACAAATGTGTCACATGAAAGAGCCTTTTCTCAGCTTTTAAACGGTGCTGGCTAGCCACTATTTGCTGTGATACACAGTTCGCGAGAAAAATAACTTCAAGAGATTCAATAATTATTCTCTGCGCCCATCTCCACATCCATTTGTCTCGGTGGAATATCATAGGCCTACACACTCTTCACGCAACACATGACAAACCATATATCAGAATAAACAGCAGACCTTACCGAACACAGAGGTGTAATGCATTCCCGTATAGTTAGCTGTTCCAGAGTAATCCGGTTTTAAAATAAATTGTATCAAAATTCAACATTGTCTTTAGGCTTTAAGCATTTCTTAAAACTGAGCTGTGCTTACATCGCCTAGATATCTGTAAATGTTAGAATCAGAGAATATATAGGCAGCTCACGGTTAAGAGTTTGTCAATGTAGCCTTAATGATTTCTTTTCACAAAATGCTAAGCATGCATGTATTTAAGATTCTTAAAACTGAGCTGTGCTTAAATGGGTCAATGTATGATTTCATAACAGACCAAATAGAAAACTAGATGTACCGCAGAGCGGTACAAAATATGACCGCCGCCCAGTCCAGCACATTTTTTCCCTTTTACTGTACTGTCCCATTACTGTATATGATTCTAACTGTCTCACTAAATTGCATTATCCACACTCAATTCTCACTGATATCTGCTAGACAACAAGTACCAAAACATGATTAGTTCATAGATTTCACATGTAAAATTCATTTTATACAAACCCACCTCCATCTTGCCTGTTCATAATTCTGAGAAATTCTTGATTGTTTGTGTTATGTTTATGTTATGTGTGTGGGTGTGTGTGAGTGTGTGTGTGTGTGTGCGTGCGTGCTTGTGTGTGTGCCTGCGTATGTGCCTGTGCATGGGTACATATGTCTACTGTGTGAGTATGTGTCATACGTATGATTACTGTGAATGTATGTGTGTGTGTGTGTATCTGTTTATGCACATGTGTGTACATGAAATGGGTTAACATGACCCCTGGAGGCAAACACACAGAACAAACTGGTCATCCTAGTCCCTACAGTTCTCAAGATATTCACAGAGAACTGTGTCTGCCCTACCCTCCTTTCGGGGGTCCAGTCCAGCGGGGGGGCTACATATCAAAATGAAAAATGATGGTTCCATGCTATCCATGTGGGGTTACATGCCCACCAAGTTTCGTGTACCCCGGTCTTTCAGTGTCCCGGGAATCCTTGTTGGTGTACGGTCACTAAATGTACACATAAATTATTTTATTGTAAGGCCCCCCATGAACGAAAGTTCACAAAACTTGGCATAAAATCATTTTATATATCTATAGTGGCTGGTGAAAGAGTTGAGTGCCTTTTTTTTTGGGGGGGGGGGGGGGGGGGGCGGTTAGTGTCCCCACCAGCTCAGACCAAACCTACGCCCTTGTTTGGAGACAAAAAGTAAAAAAATTTAAATTAACTCTATGCTCCACAGGTAACCAGTGCAGCTTAGCCAACATAGGAGTTATATGCTCATGTTTCTTAAAGCCACTTAATAATCTAGCTGCTGCATTTTGAACTAGCTGAAGTCTGTTGAGAGTGGAGTGGGTCAGGCCTGCATATAATGAATTACAATAATCTAGTCTAGATGTTATGAAAGTGTGGTGAGAAATTACAAATAACGTGGAAGCAAAACTGAACTGAGATGTGTTAAGAAAGGGAAACATTCCCAGGTTTATTACAAGTCAGCTCGGAGGAGAAACATGAAACAAGTTGCCTCAAATCACCTCCCGATTGTCGTTTCTCAGAGCCTTATATTCTGTTAGCAGGGTCTTTGTCTAGTCCAGTAGAAAAGGTCAGACACGCCCCGGACATATGTGTGCTTAATTGGCGCCGACCACCTATGGTGGAGTCTGGCATAAGACAAAAGCTGGGTCGTTGTACATGACAAAAGACTTGATTTGCAAATGGTCGAGGCGTGTCTTGACCAGGTACAGCAGTTAATGCAAATATGAGGGAGACAACTTCATCAGCCTAAGATTACATTTGTATACAGTATGTTCTTACAAATAATTTTTACTACAAAAGCATGTATAAGAGTTTCAAGATCGGAGGACAGAAAGGGCTTCGGTTTTGCAATGGTTCTTAACTGGAGAAGCTGCCTTTGACCACACTATTTACTTGCTTATTAAAATTTAAAGAGGAGAATAAAACCCCGAAATTCTTGACTTCACTGTGGCAGTTTGCAGAGAGAGGTCCTAGTGCATTTTTCAAGATAGAAACATCACTTGGAGGGCCAAAAATAATTATATCAGTTTTACTTTCGTTCAGTTGAAGAACATTTCTTGCCATCCAGCGTTTGACATCACTGAGACAGTTAAAAATATTCTCCAATGAACAAATGCCATCAGTGTTAACAGGCAGGTAAAACTGAGTGTCATCTGCATAGCAGTGATACTGGATATTATACTTATTAAAAATTGAGCCAAGGAGTAGCATATAAAGAGAGAATAAAAGAGGGCCCAAAATGGAACCCTGAGGAACACCACACTTTATAGGGGCAGAGGAAGAGGAGAAATTGCCTAAACTAACTGAAAATGATCTACTGTATCACTAAGATAAGAAGAGAACCATTGCAAAACAGTGCAATGTGACCAGTCCCTTATTGGCCAGGGTTGAATATTTAGAGGTGAGGACAGTGCTGAAAGTCTGTGTTTTAGGAAAGTGATGATGTGAAAAAAAATTTTTTACAGCCGGATGAGTGCCCCCCGGGTCCCAAACCCCACGCTGGAACTTCAGGGACTGCCTTGCATGTAATATCTGGGGAAGGGCTTCGATCAAGCAAACCCCAGAAATCTGGTATACGCATGGTATCTGGTAGACCCTACCAGCAGGTAAGACCTTTCTCATTCCATCCTCACAGAGTATCCCCTGGAATGCACTCTCCTAGTGTGTGCAGTTGGGGGATGGGCGACCCCTCACAGAGTAGGAATTTACCTGAGAACTGGTGTCTCTGCCCATGACCCAACTAAACCCACCCCTTACCACCTCACACACACACACACACATAACGGCACCTGTCAGTGCTGTACCTCTATGCCTTTGTCCCTGTCCCTTTCTTATTCCAGGTAACCCTACCTGCCTCTCAGGAGGTCTAGTTAGTGCCTGTGGCACACCTGGGCGCAAGTCAGCTGGATAAGCAGACTAGATGCTTTAAACCCCCCTTTGTCTTGCCACTCTATTCCCCTCGCCTGTACACCACAGGAGCGTTTACATACTGCAGGAAAGTTGTCACCCATTCACATTTCATCTGTATCTCTGTCTCTTCCCCTCAGCACCATCTTGGCACATTTCCTCATCTGGAGAATAAGCCAGTGTGTCGTAACCCCCTGAAGACCAGCAGCCATAAGGACATTCTGCCTCGTATTGCTCCTGTTATCCACAATACTCCTCCTGTGATCCCGCCACCCAGCGCTGTAAGCATGTCAGGGTAGATACATGTGGAAAACTGTCAGGGTTTTCACTAGGACTGTCCATTACTTAAGTGTTTTTATTATAGACAGACAGGTAAGCCCAAGTGGAACTGTGTTTGACTGAATCTGAATCTGCCATTACACAGGACGATAGGCCTTGGACTTCGAAATTCAGGTCCAAAGTGGAGAATCTGCCAGAATGCGTCAACAGCAGGACAAGTGCAGGACACTACAATGGAGCAAAGTCACTGCCCCTAACACCAAGAGGTACAGAGAAATTCAAGTGTAATGTGTGATAAAAGACAGCGGATATCTCTGTGATGACTGAGTCTCTCTGACGACTGATGATTTATTTGTTAAATGTTTTTTCACAGAGGCACTGAAAATATTCAGGGATAAGCTGTCAGAGTTTGAGCAGAAGGAGATCATCAACTTTCCGGATATCTACTACCTTGGTCTCGATGCCCAGAAGATCGAAGCAATTAAAGGGGCTCCCCAAAACAATGGCTTCGATGATGAGAATGGCGTGTACATCAAGGTATCCTGTCCTTAGAACTGTGCAGATGTCATAGGCATCATTGTATCATTCCTTATGAGGTGTACACGTATTCGGTTGCCCGACCTCATGGGCCTAACAGCTTTTTCCTCAAAAAACGTTTACTAGCGCAGCCAGCCGGTTTTTACTTGTAAACCTTATCACCATCACCTCAGTTTAGTGAGGGTTAAACAAAATCGGTTAACTTTAACAGACTAATTGCTGTAGCTGTGCAGCCAGATGATATAATCAAGGGTGCCGTCCAGGTCCACGAAAAATAGGATTTTATTAGGTTGAGTCAACAAGTGAGTAGTAGGATGACAATTTTCTTAAAGGCTACTCTGATAGTGGAAAAAATAGTTTATTTTACTGTCTATAGAGAAAAACGAGCGGCTCTGAAAGCCGTTGGACCCGGAAAGAGAATTATCAGCCTATTATTGCATCATAACCGAATACTTAGGTGTGCACTGTCATGAAATATTGTTTTTCTTTATGGATATTCAAGGTTTTGCATGACCACCTTCAATACCGCTATGAAGTTCTGGAGGTAATTGGAAAGGGATCATTTGGTCAAGTCCTGAAATGTATGGATCATAAGACCAAAGAACTGGTTGCTGTTAAGATTCTTCGCAACAAAAGAAGGTAAAAAGACTCCATGAATGTATATACTTTCTATAGTTCAATACATATTTCTATTATGTTATTAATTCATGTGCTTTGGGCACAGATTCAAGCAACAAGGCCTGGTGGAGCTCAAGATCTTGGATCGGTTGCGGAAGAAAGATCGGAACAACCACTTCAATGTCATCCACATGAAGGAGTGCTTTATGTTCCGTGACCACCTATGCATCACTTTTGAGCTCCAGGGGTAAGGCTAGTGGACGAAATGAATCTAAGAAAACTTCTCATTAGTTCACCACATGTGAGAAAGATGGTGACCGAAGATGATTAAGCCTCCAGAATAAGGTCAAAATAATCAACGGCAAAATGTATTCAAGAATTGGCTCTTGATTGCTGTAATGCAATGTGACATTTAAAAAAAAAAAAATCACTTAGCTTTAGTGGTCTAGAGGAAAACCAAAATACATTGGCTAAATGGATATTGCTGATGTGTTATTGTTGTTTTATTGGAGCACTTAGCACATGCAATGTGACTATATACTGTACATCTAAAGAGTCACTACTTTTTTTCATGATTTCAGGGATAACCTCTATGAGACTATAAAGAAGAACCGCTACAAGGGCTTCAGCCAAGCCACAGTGCGTCGCTTCACTCACTCCATCCTTAAGTGCCTGCAGATGCTTCATCATGAGAAGATAATCCACTGTGACCTAAAGCCGGTATGCTATCATTGCTCCCCATCCATCTGCTTGAAAAGAAAATGTTTGCATGATGCAGAATGTCCTGCCATTACTGTTCATGATCTCAATGCTGAATTGATGGGTGTTTGTTGCAGGAGAACATCGTTGTCACCCAGAACGGCTCGCAGAACATCAAAGTGATCGATTTTGGATCTAGTTGCTTCGATCATGAGAGAGGTGTGTGAGGCACAGCCCTTCCCTGTTCGTCCTCTTCATCATCCCCACAGTCTAGTCTTCCTCTCATCTCACCACTTACCTCTGGGCCTTCTTGTCCGCAGTGTACTCTTACATCCAGAGCCGCTTCTACCGCTCCCCTGAGATCATCCTGGGCTGCAGCTATGGCATAGAGATTGATATGTGGAGCCTTGGCTGCATCATTGCGGAGCTGTACACCGGCGTGCCACTCTTTCCTGGAGAGAATGAGAAGGACCAGATTGCCCTCATCATGGAGGTACTGTCTAACAGCAATTGTTCCGTGTATCTAACACAGGTTCTCTATTTTGTAAATGAGTGCTGCAGTTGCATGTCATGATCTTTGAAGTGTGTTTGTGCCTCAGGTGCTGGGAGTGCCTCCGGAGGAGATGCTTCAGGCTGCGCCTAGGACGAAAAAGTTTTTTGGTGAGTTCCTGATATCAGGTGCAGTTATTTTACAGGACCTGAGGAGAAGATGGCCCCATGATAGTTTGTCCCCATGTAAACTATGAGCCTTTTCTCCCCCAGAGCCTAATGGCAAACCAAGGCCCTACACCAATACCAAGGGCAAGACCAGAAAAACTGGCTCCAAAGATCTGGTCAGCATTCTGAAGACCTCTGATCCACTCTTTCTGGACTTTATCAGGGGCTGCCTTGCGTATGTATCAGTGCAGCACAAAACATAGAATCCAAAATGAGACATGGTAAACATAGGGCAACACAGGGCAGACATAGGGTAGACTGAGGGATATGGTGGCATTTGTAATTGTTTCTACTTATGCTCACATATGGATTCTTTGACACTTCACTACCTTATGCAGCTGGGACCCAACTAAGCGCATGACTCCAGATGAGGCTCTTCAGCATGATTGGTTTACGGAGGCCCAAAACAGATGCCACACAAGGATCCGTACCTCTAGGAAGACAGTTGAGGTCAACACCCTTCCCCAGTCCCCCAAGCAGGCGCCCGAGAAATCCATCCCTCTGGTGGTCGAGAAGTCCATCAAGCAGGTGGCCGAGAGGTCAATCATGCTGGTGGCTGATAAGTCTCACCGTCTCTACTCTGCTAGGTCCTACAAGCAGGGCCAAGCAGGAAAGACCGATAGGCAGAGCCCTGGGAGAGACAAGCTGGCTTCTCTGGACCACCAATCTGTACCAGGTGCGATGGCCTGGAAATATGCAGCGGAGGGAGCAATCAAGGTCCCCAGCAGTGGTGGCAGCAGGTGCAAGGTGGCCAAACCAAAGTCAGCCCATATTATCATACCCTCCCCCATGGATGCCACAACCCTTACTTCAGACCTGGATCTTAACCAAGTCTGGCCCCGCCTCAACTGAGAGGCAACCACTAGGGCTGTTTTTTGAGGGTGGTAAGGTGGTATTGATTTGCTCATCCTTCTCGTGTGTATCCTTACATTCTTGACGCTAAGGGCCACCCAAACTTCAGGAATATTTGGACACACAGGAGGTATTGACAACTTAACAGATAAGTTACCCCTTGCCCTCAAACTGAAGCCCTTCATTAGGCCTACTGGCTACAGGGTCAAGGATGATGCTTGATTTGTGTGTGTGTGTGTGTGTGGTCAGGAAATGACAGTGCTATCACACAGCTGAGGTTGAGTAACCTCCTGGCTCCCAAATTAAAAGTGCTTACCTTTAAACTTTAAAGACCAAAAACATCATGTCAGTTGGTAACCTGGTGGACCATGCTGAATGACAACTTTGCAATGGTTTGTAGGAAATTAATTGGATATACACTTTGGATATTAGGCCACCCGTTTCTAAATTTCATACCATGCTCCTAATGTTGCACTTTAGTAGACTACTCATTGTATTCGACATCTTTAAGATATTTCAAATATATTAATGCAAGTCTATTGGTGCAATATGATTAATATGATTGGTGCAATATACTTGGGTCCCACCTAAGATGAAATATTGAGTGCAGGCACACCTTTGTAAAGTATTTCAGCCTGCGTATATTACCCACAGCCTGAATTAAATCACTGAGCTGTGTTTCTAACCTCTAAATTTGCATGAATGTACTTGTCCATCTGTTTTTAACACCCAAGGGAGCAGATCTTAACCCTTAACTTTCTCACTGTAATTCTGTCATCTGTTGCAATTTTGCAATGATTCTTAGGAAATTAATTGGATAAATAATTTAACCAAACCTTCCTACCATACACCTAAAGCAGAATTATAACATTGAGTGTGGATCACTTAGAGGGATCTACGCACCTTTGTAAAATAATTAAGTCTTCCTTTATCACCCATTCTCTGAATTGACCACTGAACCACTGAGTGCGGATCATTGTTTTTGACGTACGCACCTTTGGTTTATATTATCAAAAATAGCATAGAATAATAGTTAATCGACCTCTAAAACTGAGCTTTGCATGGATATATTTGAACATCTATTATTTAAACATGGGAGTAGATCTTATCCCTCATATTCTCACAGTAATTCTCTACTAAAAATGCAAAGAGTACTGCCTAAAATTCCAGATAGATCATGATTTGCTTTGAAGTGTGAGGGCTCCATCTAGTGACTAGTAGAAATGCTCCTGACCTGAGTGATGTGACGTGTTATGATGTTATAAACAAGCAGCATCATTGACCTTAAGCTTTTACCAAACCATCATTATAGACACAATTGACCCCCCCTCCACTCCTAAATAAAAAAAAATAGACAAAATTTGACCCTCCACAGCATTAGCATCCCCAAATCAAACTTTGGCTCATCCTCGCTTCTGCCACATACTGTATTGTACTTACCCAAACTGCCATCACATTGGGACTTTGCCTACAGCACTGCAGATAATGACACCTAGACTGCGCCTGTTGGGCCCCTCTGCGCTTGACCATCATGACAGACTCAATGGGACCTGCCCATCAGTCCCCCACAATACCCCCATCTCTCCCCATGGCACCAGCCATATAATTCACTTAAAATAACAGTTCCCCATAGCCACCCATATCCCATTCTTCCCTAATAAATGACGAGCATGCAGTTGGTGGCCATGTGTTTTTCTTTTAGGTGACTTTGATCACCTCCTTCCTTCTGGTTTGATTTCCCCCCCTATAAAACAATTGTTAAATCGGATATCGTTATTAGCAATGCCTGTACATATTGTGTGTCATACATATGTAATTATATTGTGTGTAAACATTTATTGATACGGTATAATGCTCATCAATGTTAATTGATTGAATTCATTGATTGTGTCTAAATGGGTTTTTAAGCCATTTCCTTTTTCCACCCTTTTGTAAGAGGAAGTTATAGTTGGAAAACGGGTTGTAAAATCAGCCTTAAATGTGAGTATAAATAGTGCCTTGGAGAAAGCGTTAGGAAGCACTTTAGATTCCTGATCAACTAGAC
Organism: Alosa pseudoharengus; assembly: GCF_046254945.1. Lineage (NCBI taxonomy): Eukaryota > Metazoa > Chordata > Actinopteri > Clupeiformes > Clupeidae > Alosa > Alosa pseudoharengus. The sequence goes on from NW_027468664.1 coordinate 9,845,255, forward strand.
ACATTGCCACTGCAGGAACTTAGCAGGTGGCATGAACATTTACAGGGACGAACAGTCCCCCAGCCAGACCTTTCAGCCTTTCTGTTTCCATGGCTGTGCAGGGACTGTGAACTTAAATGACATGACCTAATCTTTTACTCTCAACCCATTCTGGGCACAATAAAAAATAATGATGCATTTCTCCAGTGTTGGAAACAACATTAAGTCATTAAACTGGATAATGTTAGAATTACCTCAAGGTCATGTTGACAGTTAAATTTTGCTCACTTGAATGGCTTCATGGCACCTACAATTACTTGACACAGGAATATACTAGCACACTGTTATTAAAACCAATTTGAGCTGATGCTTTGCCTGTGTCCATTCAGCTGAGTTTTACCTCAACAAGCTATCTGTAAGCTGTAAAGTATTTTGCTTTATTTTAGAGATGTCCGATAATATCGGCCCACCGATATTATCGGCCCGATATTAGCATAAAAATGTAATATCTGTTAATATCGTTATCGGATTTTTTTTGCCTTAAAACCGATGACAGAATGGTACAGTTAGCCGTTCCAGACTAATCCCGTTTTGAATTTGCAGTAAATTTCAACATACATGGATGTCTCCAAATTTGGGATTTAAGTTTTACACTGTGTTTAAATTGTTCCACGTTATTTCATAACGGGCCAAATACAAAACAAATATTACAAATGTCGCCTAGATATCGGTAAATCAGAGGACAGCTGACTGTAAGAGTTTGTGAAAGTAGCCTTAATGATCACAAAATGCTAAGCATGCATCTAGGCTATTTGAGTTTCTTAAAGCTGAGCTGTGCTTAAATTGTTCAATACATGATTTCATAACAGGCCAAATATAAAATAAATGTTAAATATAGCCTAGATATCTGAAAATATTAGATGATCAGATGATTTACAGTTATACGTAATATGTCATGTTTTATGTTTTTGTATGTGATGCAGGTCTACTGCAGTGAATTCAACATTGATCATTTTTATAGCCTACTACTGTATAGTTAACTTTGGCCTTGGTGCCCTGACATGTGGCCTTTGTGCCCCCCACCAAATATGCCCAACTGAAGGCCAAGTGGCCTTGCCCCTAAAATGGTGAAATTCCAAGCCTGATTGAGGGTACGGCCCGTTATGTACTTCACCTCAAGCCTGAAGTATTTTTTGTAGCTCAAACAAATGTTTTCAAAATTGTGCAGTATAGTTGCTTGCCACATTGTAATTGACTCATATTTGTGCATTCATTCAATTAAGGTGATTGAGTTTTAGTTAAAGAAACAGTTCATGAAGCATCCTACAAATGCAGGCTCATTTAACACAGAAAAATGGTAGCCTGTCATACACTATGCCTGTAGTTGGCTTTACATTCTGCTATGTTGCACATAGTTGTTCAGGTACAATGTTTTATCATTTGTGAAGAAGTCAAATTTGCCCTATTTGTTGTGGGCATTGTCAAGATTATCTCAGGGAGAGTGTAATCCAAACTGTTGTTTGAGACAATTAAAAAATAAAAAATAAACATGGCACTTTTCCCCTAAATTAAGTTGAAGTATTTTTCTTATTTTGCACAGACAATGTTAACATTTGGAAAGCCTTGTTGCATTCAAGAATGCATCCAGTGGGGCATCACAATAACATTAAGCATGTTGTGTTAATTCCACAACAGGAGATATGTGATGTTACCTAAATTAGTTTTGAGGAAAAATAACCCACATATCGACATCGGTATCGGCTGATATCGGAATCGAAATTTGAGAGTTGGACAATATCGGCATATCGGATATCGGCAAAAAAGCCAATATCGGACATCCCTACTTTATTTACCACATCACCTCTGGTAAATCTTATTGTCTTCCACCACACAAGGCCACCTTTAAATGAGCCATAAGTTCTTTCAATGGAAAAGTGCCTTGTTTAACCTGTGCAGAAAACAGAAAACATAGACCTTTTTGAAACAGGAAGCAATGCTGCCAAATGCGGATTAAAAAAAAAAGATTAATTATTACTTCCTGATAACTCGGGTAACAGCACAGGTGCTGTTTTATGAATGTGGAAATTGAATGTGATTATTTGAATGTATATCTGGAGTTGATGGAAATCTTACTTCTATGTTCTACTTGAGTATGTTCCGTAATGGCAGATAAATGGTTGCTGGTTATTTTGTGTTTTGTGTCCATTTTATGTTTACATGTTTTTTTTATGAATAGAAAGCACTTTATGCCTGTCTCTAAAAAAAGGCCTTTTTTTAGGGTTTCTGACTGACTGTGAATGATTTTTACAAAAATCTTCTTAGATGACCACATATCTGAATGTAATTTTTAGGAAACATTATGAGTCAGATGTTAATGTTGACACAGTTAATCTGTTGTCACCATTATGATATTCAACTGGTATACTACAACAGATGTCATACATGTGTTATTTACCTTTAAATTAGAGGTGTGAATGAAGCACTTTGTGATATAACAAGTTGTACTGTATTTAACTGTAAGGAAATCAGTGTCTGGACACATGTATGTTTTTTTCTCTCTCTACTGCTTAAAGGCGCTCTAAGCAATGATGGGTAATGTGACTTCTGTTGACATTCAAACAAAACAGAAAGCTAGCTCGCTACTTCCTCCCCCTCATCTCGCATCTCGTCTGATTTGCTGGAACAGTTTGTTATGTTTTTTATGGGCAAGGTTTGCTCAAGTTGTTTGTGGCTGTTTTTGGAGCCTGGGTTGTCCACAGAGATCACGTTTTTTTATTGTGTATTCAGAACAGAGGCAGCTATAGCAGATGGTGAGGTGATGTTTGCCGTAAGTCACAAAAAATGTTTTAGCCTAAAAAACGTATGACATCGCTTAGAGCACCTTTAATATGAACATGTTTTTTTTTATATAAATACCAGTTTATAAACGTCCTCCATAGTGGCCTCATTTTACAGTTTTTCTCAGTTGGTTACACACTATTACCAGGCTTATGAGCTAACATTTCGAAACCAACAGTTTTCTCATTCAGAAAGCACTGCCATTCAATATCATTAACTCAAGACCCACAACTCAAACCCAATTAGTACTCAATTCTCCAACTGCAAACACAACAGTCAAAAATGGTTCACATACCAATCATAATCTCTAGGTTTAGATTAAAGGATCAAGAGTCAGTTCACTTCTGAAGATGTTTGGGACCTCCAAAAATCTTTCTTCATCAAAAGTTTTTTTTCACTGTTACATACTGGTAAAGTCATGACATTATTTTACTGTTTACCTTTCTTTAGTATCAGTTGCATATTTCACAGTACATTTAAATAATACTATAGTACTTTTCCACAGAATTTCAGTTAAGATAATTTTACTCCAGTAGGAAGTAAAGAATTATGAAATTTGAATATACATGTTGTATACATCAATGTGTTTTGAGGGCTTTTTGTGTTATGTCTGAAGACAAAGTGTATTTTCAGCAAGATTGCTTGGAGAGCTTGGTTTTGACCTGTTTTAAAGGTTGAGTGCGATGTTATGGATTTATATTAAGAGCTTTGGGAGATGGAGCATATATCAAGGAAATTTGAAATACCTCATCAACGCCTATTTGAAAAACCACAAATTATGCAATAGCGAGCCAGGATCAGAATACGAACCAACACCTTAGGTGTAGCTTCACCTAAGAAGTAGCAGAGCAACAGGATTCTGCATCCTTTTTTTTTATTATTTTATTATTTACTGTGTATGGGTTTGTGTTTGTGTGTGTGCGTTTCAGGAATGTCCCCACATATTCAGATGATGGTAAAAAGGAGAATCATAAATTATCAAACAAGTGCTCTCTTTGAGCAAGCACTTTCACAGACGTCAAGTCAACTGTCAGACTCGGTAGAAGACTTATTTGATCACTTTAATGCAAAAATGGCAAACATTATGGATGACATTGCTCCAAGTTAAGGACAAACAAAGCACCGTAGAGGCAAAATCCAACGGTTAAACTCTTAAACTCCTTCAGATCCATGAAATCCATAAAGAGATGCTCCGTATATAACTCTGAAATATACAAAGCAAGACAGTCTTTCTTTTCAAACATCATCAGTAAGTTCAAATAACACTCTATTTTCAACTGTCGATAAATTAACAAATATCCCCTCACAATTAGCGCCTGAACTTCTATCAACTAATAAATGCACTGAGTTTTCATCTTTTTTCAAAGGTAAAATTGACCAAAATCAGACTCAACATATCTGCTCAATTACTAATTCAACATCTGGAACTTCCAGCTAAACTGGGTTGGATTTACAAGCATAGTTATCAACTGGCTCAAATCATATCTACAAGAAAGGAGCTTCTTTGTTGCCATCAGAAACTGTACCTTAACACCAACATCCTTGACCTGTGGTGTTCCCAAGGGGTCGATCTTGGGGCTACTATTATTCAACCTCTATATGCTCCCACTTGGACAAATCATCCATTGATTTCATATGATATGCAGATGACACAAATTTACTTAGCTCTGTCGCCAAACGACTATGGTCCCCTTGAATCTATGTGTCAGTGTATAGAACAAATCAACACCTGGATATCTCAATTTCAGCTGAACAAAGAAAAAACTGAAGTAATTATATTTGGTAAAAAGGAGGAAAGACTTAGGGTTACCACTCTCCTTGACACAAAAGGGTTGAAAGCAAAGGATACTGTTGAAAATCTTGAATCTAAATTTAAACAGCCACATGAAAGCGACAACTAAATCAGCTTTTTACCACCTCAAAAATATTGCCAAACTTAGAGGGCTGATGTCAAAACATGATTTAGAAAAACAAATTCATGCATTTATCTTCAGCAGGGTTAATTACATTACTGCAATGGACTGTTCACAGGCTAAAAATACTATCAAACATCTTCAGGTGATACAAAATGCAGCAGCTAGGATTCTCACAAAAACAAAAAGAACTGACAACATTACTCCAGTTCTTAAGTCTCTGCACTGGCTTCCAGTAAGTCACAGAATATTGACTTTAAATCCTTCTCGTCCTCTCAGGTCCCAGGTGAAAAACCTGCTGTTACTAAAGATGGTGAAGCAGCTTTTAGCTGCTATGCGGCTCAGCTCTGGAACCAACTTTTGGATGACATTAAAAAGGCCCCAACTGTAGTTTTAAATCTAGACTTTTTAATTCCAAGATGCTTTCTGTTAACTGCAAATTCTTAGTTAAATTCTGAAATCTGCAGTGAAAATTATTCTACCTTGTCTTTTATTACTTTTTTACTACTTTTGCTTTTATTTTGTCTCATTAATTATTCTTTATTTTTAAATGATTTTACATTGTGTTTTATCTTTTCTTTTTTATTATGATCTTTACTTCTTAAACTATTCTTTGACTATATTGCCCTCCTATGCTTTTATTACCGGTACTGTTTGCTTTTGTTTATGTAAAGCATATTGAATGACCTCTGTGTATGATGTGCCCTATATAAACTTGACTTGACTAACAATTGTCAACTTTAGTTTGTGATTACATTGGCAAGTGATTATTTCGGACAGTGGTGAGTAATAAGACTGTAGTATATCAATTTATGTCTATATATTGGGAGGGGACATAGTTGAATATTAATATGAATATCCCTCAAAGTATATTATGATTACAGCCTTGATCCATCTAGCATATGTTCAGGTTTGTGTAAAATAGGGGCAGCTGTACAGCCTTCAGTAGCTATTGCTTTGGATGGGGAGGAGTTAGGACCTTTAGTCTGATTAAGATCTTATCTGCGTCTTCACTGTGTTTTCCATTCTCTACTGGAGAGGGAGCCTGGTGCATGTCCTGCGTGCACACAACTGGACAGAGGGATGGTGAGGGTGAGCTGTGTTCGAGGGCTTGTATGTGAAAATGAGTAGTGTGTGTATACTGCATACATACACACTCACTACATACATTGAGTCTGGTAACAGAGGGGTTTGTGCAAGTTATCAACTTAATATTCTCCTTAGCTGTGGCTCACTTATACATGTACACCACATGAATGTACATTTGACACCCTTCAATCACCACGCTGAAGAGGATGCTTAGTTCAACTGTTTTAATGGTTCACTGGAAGTAGGGTAAAACTACAAGAAATACAAAATAATAAATTTTTTAACTTCAGTACATTAATGAAAATGAAATTACTTAAGTGTTTAGAAGCGCATATTACATTACTATTTCCCAAATACGCTTTTAATATGAATGAACTGAGGTGTAGATTTTTAGCTAAACTCATGACAATAAATTATCTCATCCAGCTGAATGCATTATGAGCTAGCACATGCTAACAATGACACATGTAATATGAACTCATTAGATTATAATATGAAATCTGCACTAACTATATCAAAACTATATGTCACTTAAGACTTCCATTAACAGAAATAACATACCGACAGTGCATCCAAAGGCATGAAATGTAACAGATGGTTTTAGATAACATTAGCAGAAATGAATGAAGGTATTTTCACTGTTTTCAGATTAACTGATTTATCATATGATTTTATACTTCCTGAACTGCAGTCATGGAGATGATGACATCATCAATAAACAAATAACTCTTAAAGAGACAGGACACATTTAACTACACTTAAAGCACAGTAACACTACTATCTTATATACTAGGTATTCAATTAACCTTCAGCGAGGTCCAGTTACGGAAAATTTCCTCAAGCAAAGGTCCGGATCATCATTTAACATGCGTGTATAGGCTACAGTACCTATAAAAAAAGTATTTAGCCCCATGCTAAAGTTGACTAAAAAGAGGAATAATAAAAAGCTCATCTTTTGGACATGGATCTTAATGCCTTAATTAAAAAAATGAGGAAAAATCCAACCTTTAAGGACACCAACTTTCTTTGGGAATGAATAATGTATCATAAATAAATAAATGTTCTTCATTAAAACACAGGGTGCATAAGTATTCATACCCCTATGTTAAATTCCCATACAAGCAGGCAGATTTTTATTTTTAAAGGCCAGTTATTTCATGGATTTTTTTTTTTTATGTTGACCCGAAATCCTGGAAACCTTTAAGGAACATCATGTTGTTGGGCAGTGAATGGATGGGTTAACTGTTTTTTTTTTAATATATTTTGTTGGGGCTTTTTATGCCTTTAATTATATAGGATAGTGGAGATTGACAGGAAGTGAGTGGGAGAGAGAGTCGGGGTGGGATCCGGAAAGGACCACGGGGCGGGAATCGAACCCGGGTCGCCGGCGTACGGTGTCTAGCTTTCTCCTCTTTGAGCAATCCATGATTTGAAAATAACTTAGACTACTGTAATCAAGGTCATAATTCGTCCGCCGCTCACGGCCCTCGAACCCGCACACCTCCACACACACCGGCATGGGAGTGGAACGTTCTAACCACTGAGCTAAAAGCCCAGGCTTCCAACTCAGCGGTTAGAAGCGTTCTTAAGGTTAGGGTGTGAGGATTTACACAGGCAGCTAGCACGCTAGCTCATTTCGCCTCCGTTATACTTAGGGCCCGTCCCATTTCTCCCCCCTTAAAACTTCCACTTGGTTTTGATTGCCCTCAACATTAAAGCCCCCTCGACAAGGGAAGTGGAGGTGAAGATCTTTCCCTATGAATTGGGACACCACTTTATGCAAATTAGCGTAGCGAACGTGCTCACCTACGTCACGCACAGCGCCGACTTGTCTACCGTTAGTAGCCTGCTACTATTTTCATTCAGGAACATGCACAGCGGTCATTGTTGTGTGGGTTGTGCTGGTTTATCTACGTCTGGTTAATCAACAAAGATATTTGTGTTCATATGAACGCCAGAACACACACCTTAAATATTGACGAATCTACCCAGATCAGATATAGTGTGGAAATTGCAGTAAATCGCAAGAGACAATTTCTCACGTTGAGCACACGAATGCGTGTGTCGTTTATTTTGATAGGAAAAAACACTGAAAACAAAAATGGCGCTGTCCAGCAACAAAACAGGCATGGGGCTACACGTCATCACACATTCATAACATTTAAAGGGACCGCGATCCCTGAACAGTTATACTTACATGAAGTAACTACAGACGGAACAAAGTGCTGTGTTTAATATGAACGGTGTGTAGAACCACACTTAATAACAAAGGTGAATTATGCCGGTCACATTCACTACAATAGCCTATAACGTTATTTGATGGGCAGACTCTCTCAAAGCACTCAGCAGATATCATGAACATCGTCATATATAGCTTCGTGAGATATTTTCTAACATTAGTGTTCAAAACTCAACAGTCCATCAGATGTGCATCAAACTAACATATTCCAACATATTTCGAAAATTTAATATGATTATTTGCGAAAATATATAAAAAATGTGGCCGGCTCGCTGAGCTCGCACGGTATCCTGGGTAATTTCATCTCCCACTTCGTTTTAAGCCTGCATCGGTCCTGGCTATATTTTGAGGGTTGATTTTAAGGGGAAAATAGCACTTCCCCTTGCTCCCTAAAGTAATGGGACACCCTAGCCCTACACGTGCACGCGCAAAAACGAGGGTTAGGGCAAAAATCTAGGGGTAGGGGAGGTATTGGGACGGGCCCTTAGCCTACCTCCCTAAATCCTCACTCCCATCCGGGTCACGGCACCACTGTAACCGAGGTCGTAATTTGTCCAATGCTCACGGCCCTCGAACCCGCACACCTCCACACACATCGGCATGGGAGTCGAACGCTCTAACCACTGAGCTAAAAGCCCAGGCTTCCAACTCAGCCGTTAGAAGTGTTCTTAAGGTTAGGGGTGTGAGGATTACACGGGTAACTAGCATGCTAGCTCAGTTCGCCTCCGTTACACTACTTATCGCTATTGTTTCTCGTCCCGTCTTCTGCCCTCGCTCGTTTTCCCTGTCAGGCTATCAGTGCGTCCACCTAAAGTTCCTCACTTATTTATTTCTAAGTATTTACTACCCTGTATATACATGCTAAGCTGTAAGTTTTCCTCTCTTATCTGGCAGTGAAGATATTTTCTTCTTCTTCTTCCTTTTTTTATTTTTACGACAGCTGTGTCATAAATACGGCACCTCCAGCTTACATATGGGCCTGTGTCCATCAATCACGTTTTTTGCAGCAACAGCGCCCTCAAACTCATTTTCAGAGCGCTTCGGTCAAGTGTTTATTGTTGCTATGTTACCAAAACCGTCTGCCAGAATGTCTTTTTGGAACGTTGCCTAATGCTAACTAACTAGCTAACTGAAATGGCAGCAATCGTTCAGGACTCAGCTCGCTAAATATGACTTCAACCGACAAAAGGACTTCATTTGGCATTACAATAGAATAGGTCATCCCTCTAGGCTTTGTAATTTGCGTTCAGTTTGCAGCAGTGTTTTAAAGGGGTGGTTCAGGATTTTGGACATAAGACCTCATTTCCAAGTAAGCAAGTGTGATATTTATCAGTGGAGACCGTTTTCAACACGGTTCATCCAGTCCTTCTAATTGCAGAGTTCGCAGGTGCTAGGCTAGCGCAAGTCAGCGGTATATGCTAGCCTGCCACTAAAGACAGTCTTACCCACTCCAAAGTACACCCGAGGCAAATTCCAGACAATCGATGTAAATGTCTGTGTTGATAGAATAGTGTGAGAAATACAACTACCCTCGCATCGCATTGCAATAGTTATACTTTGGTCCCTGAAGTTGGTAGTAGTCATTTTGCATCTCAGCGGCGGACTGATATTACCAAGGCTACTACTAGGTATCCCCATTGGAGTGCGCTTTACTGTTTACTTTTCGGCGCAGTACTACTAACCAGAGCAAGTATAATTCCACCGCTGCTAAGAAACTAGTCCCTCAAAATGTAATGCGATCGTTGAAATGCAAGGATAGAATAACGTTAGAAATAACACTATCAAAACAGACATTTACATTGATAGTCTGGCGTTATAATTTATTTGCCTCGGGTGTACTTTGGAGTGGGTAAGACTGTTTTTAGTGGCAGGCTAGCACATACCGTTGACTTGCGCTAGCCTAGCACCTGCGAACTCTGCAATTAGAAGGACTGGATGAAACGTGTTGAAAACGGTCTCCACTGATAAATATCACACTTGCTTACTTGGAAATGAGGTCCTATGTCCAAAATCCTGAACCACCCCTTTAATATTAGTCACGATAGGACTTGGCTGATTGAGTTTTCCTCTGCCACTACCAACATTGTTGAAATGTAGGTCCCACCCCTTCCTTGATTTCAATTGGCTAGCAAGAGAAAAGTGACATTGACGAGCCCAGCGCTGTCCTATGCTCAGAGCGCTGCGGAAAAAAACGGTCAACGCCGAGGGCTTTTTTCCGCCAAGGGCGTTGAGCGTTGTGAACGCTGAACTTCATAGGATTTGTATTGAAAATAGCTGCCGCCGGCGCAAAAAAAAAGCGTTTGGTGGATTCAGACTCTATATAGTGCATCTAGAACGTACAAGTTAGTTCATTGTACAGGAGAAACACAGCGAGTAGCCCATTGCTCGCTGTGCAGCGTTGTGATCTCTTTTCATTTATTTATAAGCTTTTCTATATCTTCCTGCCAGGTGTATTCCAACTGTTAGGCTAAGTTTTAAAGCTGATGCCATTGCCGTCTTGTGCCAACCTTTACAGCGAGCTTGTGCCGTGGAAGAGCCAGCCAACGGCTACTGTGTGGTGTGTGTGTGTGCCCAAGTCCAACCGTCTCCTCCTGGAATCCCGTCTGGTCACCCTAGTTTAAGGTGACTTAGCTTAACTTAGCATATTAATACATTTGACAGTTGCAAGACGTGCAAGCTCACAAGGATATCTGCTGATAAATCAAGATCTCCAATGCTCTCGGGGTCTTGATTGTAGATGAGGATCTGTATTAAAATAATAAGGTTTTAATCTATTTGAACTAATTGTCTATTCACAAGGGAAATCAGGAATTTCTGTTAGGGGCTAGCGACTCACTTAGACGAAAGGAATCGAGGGGGATAATAAGTTGATTGATAGAAGAGAAGTGTTGATTATATTGTTGATCAGTAGTATAGATGAAGTTCAAGAAATATTATTATTTACAGATTAGATGTCAGTTTTTTCTCTCTCTCTCTCGGTGTTGAAGGTTATTGTGTCTATCCAATATCTCGATTTCAAGTCTGATTTTGAAGCGGCAGTTGCTTAATATTATTTGAATGAATATTCTGGCCTGGCGCACGCTCTAGGGGCTATCAGCGAACTCCCAGTGCATCAGAAAGGGTTAGGGAGTGTCTGAAAATTAGGGTTACACTAGGTTTGGGGTGTTAGTGATTAACCAAAGTGAGTCAACTCAACCCATTAAGTTAGATCTGTTTGGGACCTAAAGGATCCTCGATTCCTATAAACACTGCAGCTGGTGTAATTTTACAGCTGTATTAATGTTTTGGTATGTGAGTGTAAATAGTTTATTCTGTGGTATGTACAGTTCATTTCTGATACTCATGTATAGTGTCAAGGGTGCAAGACTCGTTGCGCAGGGTGGACGCCGGGGTGTGTATGAGACGTCTGCAACTGTGTACCACCAGAAGACGCCAATATTCTGTGCCGGGACCAAATCATCTGTGGCACATCGATGGGAACCACAAATTGATACGCTAGGCCTATTATTGGTGCCAAGTCAGATGCTATTCATGAATAGTATTGGCCTATATATTTCAATTTGTTATAATGATTTATTTCAATTATGTCTCTGTGACAGGTAGAGGTTTGTGTGGTGCATGGTGGAGTCGATTCAGTCAGTTGTTGGTCTACATGACAGTGGCGGGAAACAACAGGGCGACCACTGTCCTACACAGCTTTCGAAAAGCAGAGGAAGAGTATGGAAGCTGAATGTAGCCGAATTCATAATTTATGCCAGTGGGACTGACAGGTACTCCCACATCACCGACCGCAATGTGCACAATCAAAGGTAAACACTAACAGGGAAATATAAAATTATTTGTGATGAACACAACCGTCCACTATAAGAATACAGATATATTATGTATGTATATAAAAATAAATTATACATGTTGTCTTTCGTGCAGGATTGAGAGAATGTGGAGAGATGTTTATGAGCATGCCATCGACCTCTTCTATCAAGTTTTTATGACTCTGGAAAATCATGGTACACTTGACCCAGACAATGAAGTCCACCTGTTCGCCCTGCACTGGGCATTTCTTCCTGTAATACAAAAGAACTTGGACTCTTTCAGGAGAGGTTGGAATTTGCATGGTCTTCGGACAGAAAGAAATCAATCCCCCTTTCAGCTTTGGACAAGACACAGATACCAACATCCCACAGAGGACTCTGTAGCTGTAAGCAGCCATTTAGAAAAAACTATTTATGACTATTGAATGCCTTGTGAACAATTAATTAATAAAATATTGATTTACATCTCTTAGGTCATTGCTGACTACGGTAGAAACGTTGATCAACAACAAAACCTTGGTACCACAGTTCCTGTTCCAGAGATTCAGCTAATTCGACAGCTCTCAGAAGAGGACATTTCCTTGTTTCCCATTCCAGGTGCCTCTATAGATGATGCAATAGGCATATACTTGGAAACCGTAAGAATACTATCAAGGATAATTTAGAATTGACAAACAAACATTTTGGAGAGACAAATTAATTTATATTGAAATATTACATTTCATTTATAAACAAATAACATATTGTAAATTCATGAAAACACACGGTTGTCATTGTTCTTATTAATAGATTTTACATATTGAATTGTTAGGCTTTTTTTAAGTATTAGAGAAGTCTGAATCCTGCTAATAGCAGCAGCAAGTGCAGTTTGAAAGTCAGTGTAGTGTGTGTATTGTGCAGGTATCCGTAGTGTCTCGAAACAGGCAGCGGATGTTATAAATCGTCCTTCTGCTAGCTCAACATTAAGTTCAGTGGTGATGGTTTCCCACCCCACCCAAAACTTCAGGATTTGTATGAGTGAATCGGAAGATGCTAACAGATTAAGAAAATAATGAAATAGGGTAAATACATTTGTATAATTTGTCATTTTGCATATATAAGATAAAGTTGCCAGAGTGATCTATACCTGTTTCAATGAATGTCCGCAGGAAACCAGTAATACGACAAATGGTTTCAATGTCGAAATCGTCATCTTCGCTATTGCTGTCCTCTGACGGCCAATTTATTTTGTCAAGGAGCATCTAGCAGGTTTAAAAGATGAGTGATGCATTTGATTTTAGTAAACAAATTCAAGACGGCAAAAACGTACAAATGTGAGATGGACACAAAGTAACTTACCTGTGGTGTGTATTGTATTTCCGTGAAGTGCACAGAGATAGAGTCTGTCTCAATTGGTGTACTTACGTGAGTACACTTTCGTGTAGTACCCTATGTGCACTGTGTGCTTACTGGCGGAGTGCGCAAATTTTAACAGAATAGTGTTGTCTCATATCAAACACTAACTCCGTGCACTTCACGGAAATGACGATCGCAACATTTAAATATAACTTTATTGGCGTCCTCAATTCGACAGTGACATGGTCATACTGTGTCAAAACATGAACCGTTTATGTTATAACTTGCTTGTACCTCTGTAAAGTCTGTTTTCCACTGCTGCTGCTTCAGATTTCTCAACCGCGATTACCACGAGTTTGAAAACGCTCCCTCCCCTTCCGCTATTTGGCCAAGATGGCGTCCGTTAAGGGCGAAAAGTGTCCAGCGTTGCACACTCAGCTTTTTGACCGTTATAAGTGCACCATCCGGGAACTTGCAGCGCCCTTCGTGTCGTTGGAATTTTCAGTGTGAACACCCTCATGCACTCAAATTAGGTATTGTAAGTGCAGAAGTACGTGATTTGAGACAGTCTTAGTGTTTGATCTTAGTGTTAAAATTTGCGCACTCCGCCAGTAAGCACACAGTACTACACGAAAGTGTACTCACGTAAGTACACCAATTGAGACAGACTCCAAGTGTCAAAATTATTTTGAACAAGAAAATTACACTGCAGAAATGCAGAGACTAGGCTATGCAGTGCATTTGTCTGGTAATTGGTAACACCATTAATGTCCATGCACTTGGTGTGACTGGAGATAATATAATATGAACATTTTGAAAAATTGCACTGATGTCAGACCTTACTCTAGTTGTCATTTTCCACAGTAAATTTGATGCTACTGCTCAAATAGACCTTTACAGTTGCTGATAGACCGTGACTGTCAGGCACATCAGTTAAGATCATAGCATTAACTTCTGTTACACTTAAATCTATTTATAATGCGAACATAAAATGGCATTGCACCTGGCATGCATATAGCTATAGCACTCACGAGATAGCAATTGCTATCTGGCTGCAAACACTTTGCCTCAGTCAGTACCATTCATTTCGGTCAGGCATTAAGCAAAATGAAGTAATCTACTTCTCCTGTCGCATACCATCAACATAGTATATTGTTATTTCATTTTAAGCTAGTGCGGGTTTTTTATCAACTCATGCAAGCAATTAATGCAAGCATCTAGCATTTAGAATTCCCTGCTAAAAGACATTCCCGCCAGGTTGAGCATGAAAATTGTTACCACTATATTTCATCCACCACAATCAAAACTAAAAAAGCATGTCTATGGAAAATAAATGTGATGAAATGCCAAATCGCTTCTGGTGGACTGATGATTTTTGCAATATAGGCCTACTGCAGAACACTGCGTTTTGACCACTTGCTCATCTCTCACAGTTGTGTGGCGTGCAAACTGGCGCTAACGATTTCAGCAGCTTTCAGTCCATAATGGCGGACGTTTCGCATCTTGGGCTTCTACTCTTTGCCCCTACGACACTAGCCTAGCCTACTGAACGAATGAACGAACGATCTACGAAACAATATTAAACTCGAAGGAGAAAATGTGGGAATTAGGTTAAACTGAAACAATGACTGTGGTGTATTGGTCCGTGTATATAGTAAGTGTATGAAATGTACAATACAAATTGGCTAGCAATTTCGCCAAGCAAAAACATGAAATTTGCAAAAGTTTATCTTTGGACTACACTTGCAAAATCTGCGATGGACTAAGCGTATCTTATATCGCTTCGGTGACTTTTTATAGTACAAAATCAATCAAAACAAAAGGAGACGCATTTCAGACCCTCCAATCATCACGCAGAAACTCGGAATCCGGGTGAGCCGAGACCAGCCCACTCCTCCATTCACCCCCAGAGACGCTGAGCGTCCGTGGGCGGGAAATTCTAGCAACATTTATCCTGAAAAAAATCTGTTCAAACTTCAAAGCAGCGCTGGCTCGCGAGGAGTTGGAGGCTACTGCTGTCTCCTCCGCCTTTTTGAAACACTTCTGCTAGTTAGCCTGAGTGACACTGGTTGCATCCCCCTTCAGTCATGCATAAATGAACTCCATGGACGATGGCTTCAACAGGGAAATGCACTGTGACGCTACGGGAATGAGAAGGAAATCGAGTAAGTCAATGTAGTTGATTCTGAACGAATTCGTCTTCGAGATGAACGTGTGCTAACGCATTTTTAGTTAATAAAATGTTAACACAATAGTACATATTTGACCATTAACTTAACATTAGCCCTTGCAGTCTAAAAGAACTCGCCTCTGGTGCTGTCGGTTCATTTAATACCATTTATTTTAAAAGTATGTTGTTGAATTTAATATGTATGTATGTTAATGTCAATGTTTTTTTTTTTGTCTCTCGAAAATGAATTTGAGTAAAAAAGTATTATAACAATCGAAGTCTGCAGTCTTGTTTCATGAAGATGAAGTTCCCAGGCGTGATGCGTTGTTCATGTTCAAAATTGTGTTGCTTGGCATTTAGAATGATACCGATAATGACTTGGAATTCTAACTGCTTTAGAACGCTAGCCTCGACCCAGAGCTCTGCCCAAAGGTCCCGTTTGACGTTGGATTGTCAATTGCTTTATGACGTCACGCGCGGTTCATTATGACATTGGAGGCATATGAAATATAATCCATAGCCTTTCAGAGATTGCTTCATTGTAGCTTTGTCGCTTTCATGAGCAAGATTACTCTCATATGCCGAATAAGACTTCTCTTCTAAGGCAAACATGAGTTCTGGGAATCTTGGGGAACGACCCCCAAATAGGTGAGTAGGTTATAATTTAGCCTAGTATGAATATTTGTGGTATGACGTTAATATTAATCTCGCTGAGAATTAAGTTCTAGGTGGATGTCCGTGAAACAGGTCCACGCTCAAATACATTGAAGTATATAAGCCCAATGACGTGAATGAATTTGCCTAAATAGTTAATGGTATGGCCATAACCTGGCTGAAATGACGGTCGCCCAAGAAATGAACAACATTTGTTTCATTTTAGACGTAAAACTGCAAGAAAGCCGAAAGAACGAGACAACGCCCTGCCAGTTCTGTGCAAGGTATGTGAAAGCACACTTACCGGTAGTTAAATGGTTGAAATAGGAATGGACTTTCCTGACCAACAATTTGGCGAAATGTAGGCTAATCTAGACTGCTGCACATATTGTCAGTGATTTGAATGTGACTATGAAATAGAATGTGAATATTTTATATGGCTGGGCTAAAAAAATAACCTATCAATAGGCAATAAGGAAAAACTATGATTATAGCTTACATAGGGAACAATATTAATTTAAAGGGGAACACAGGCTGTGGCTTGGGCCTTCCTGGCCAAACTGCCCTGGGGAACCTCATTTAGCTGCTCATTTTTCAAGATAGAAACATCACTTGGAGGGCCAAAAATAATTATATCAGTTTTACTTTCGTTCAGTTGAAGAAAATGTCTTGCCATCCAGCGTTTGACGTCACTAAGACAGTTAAAAATATTCTCCAATGAACAAATGCCATCAGTGTTCAAAGGCAGGTAAAACTGAGTGTCATCTGCATAGCAGTGATACTGAATGTTATACTTATTAAAAATTGAGCCAAGGGGTAGCATATAAAGAGAGAATAAAAGAGGGCCCAAAATGGAACCCTGAGGAACACCACACTTTATAGGGGCAGAGGAAGAGGAGAAATTGCCTAAACTAACTGAAAATGATCTATCACTAAGATAAGAAGATAACCATTGCAAACCAGTGCAATGTGACCAGTCCCTTATTGGCCAGGGTTGAATATTTAGAGGTGAGGATAGTGCTGAAAGTCTGTGTTTTAGCAAAGTGATGATGTGAAAATATTTTTTTACAGCCGGATGAGTGCCCCCCGGGTCCCAAACCCCACGGTGGAACTTCAGGGACTGCCTTGCATGTGATATCTGGGGAAGGGCTTCGATCGAGCAAACCCCAGAAATCTGGTATATGCATGGTATCTGGTAGACCCTACCAGCAGGTAAGGCCTTTCTCATTCCATCCTCACAGAAAGAGTCCCCTGGGATGCACTCTCCTAGTGTGTGCAGTTGGGGGACGGGCGACCCCTCACAGAGTAGGAATTTACCTGAGAACTGGTGTCTTTGCCCATGACCCAACCAAACCCAGTAACCCTCCCCTTACCACCACACACACACACATACAGATAACGGCAGTAAGTGCTGTACCTCTATGCCTTTGTCCCTATACCTTTCTCATTCCAGGTAAGCCTACCTGCCTCTCAGGAGGTCTAGTTAGTGCCTGTGGCACACCTGGGCGCAAGTCAGCTGGATAAGCAGACTAGATGCTTTTTAAACCCCCCTTTGTCTTGCCACTATATTCCCCTCGCCTGTACACCACAGGAGCATTCACATGCTGCAGGAAAGTTGTCACCCGTTCACATTTCATCTGTATCTCTGTCTCTTCCCCTCAGCACCATCTTGGCACATTTCCTCATCTGGAGAATAAGCCAGTGTGTCGTAACCCCCTTAAGACCAGCAGCCATAAGGACATCCTGCCCCGTATTGCTCCTGTTATCCACAATACTCCTCCTGTGATCCCGCCACCCAGCGCTGTAAGCATGTCAGGGTAGATACATGTGGAAAACTGTCAGGGTTTTCACTGGGACTGTCCATTACTTAAGTGCTTTCATTATGGTAAACCCAAGTGGAACTGTGTTTGACTGAATCTGAATCTGCCATTAAACAGGACGATAGGCCTCGGACCTCGAAATTCAGGTCCACAGTGGAGAATCTGCCAGAATGCGTCAACAGCAGGACAAGTGCAGGACACTACAATGGAGCAAAGTCACTGCCCCTAACGCCAAGAGGTACAGAGAAATTCAAGTGCATTGTGTGATAAAAGACAACGGATATCTCTGTAATGACTGAGTCTCTCTGGCGACTGATGTTTTATTTGTTAAATGTTTTTTCAGAGGCACTGAAAATATTCAGGGATAAGCTGTCGGAGTTTGAGCAGGAAGAGATCATCAACTTTCCGGAGATCTACTTCCTTGGTCTCGATGCCCAGAAGATCGAAGCAATTAAAGGGGCTCCCCAAAACAATGGCTTTGATGATGAGAATAGCATGTACATCAAGGTATCCTGTCCTTAGAACTGTGCAGATGTCATACTGTAGGCATCATTGTATCATTCCTTATGAGGTGTACACGTATTCGGTTGGGGCCTAACAGCTTTTTCCTTCAAAAACATTTACTAGCGCAGCCAGCCGGTTTTCACTTGTAAACCTTATCACCATCACCTCAGTTTAGTGAGAGTTAAACAAAATCGGTTAACTTTAACAGAGTAATTGCTGCAGCTGTGCAGCCAGATGATATAATCAAGGGTGCACGAAAATAGGATTTTATTAGGTTGAGTCAACAAGTGAGTAGTAGGATGACAATGTTCTTAAAGGCTACTCTGATAGTGGAAAAAATAGTTTATTTTACTGTCTATAGAGAAAAACGAGTGGCTCTGAAAGCCGTTGGACCCGGAAAGAGAATTATCAGCCTATTATTGCATCATAACCGAATACTTAGGTGTGCATTGTCATGAAATATTGTTTTTCTTTATGGATATTCAAGGTTTTGCATGACCACCTTCAATACCGCTATGAAGTTCTGGAGGTAATTGGAAAGGGATCATTTGGTCAAGTCCTGAAATGTATGGATCATAAGACCAAAGAACTGGTTGCTGTTAAGATTCTTCGCAACAAAAGAAGGTAAAAAGACTCCATGAATGTATATACTTTCTATAGTTCAATACATATTTCTATTATGTTATTAATTCATGTGCTTTGGGCACAGATTCAAGCAACAAGGCCTGGTGGAGCTCAAGATCTTGGATCGGTTGCGCAAGAAAGATCGGAACAACCACTTCAATGTCATCCACATGAAGGAGTGCTTTATGTTCCGTGACCACCTATGCATCACCTTTGAGCTCCAGGGGTAAGGCTAGTGGACGGCCGGGAAATTAATCTAAGAAAACTTCTCATTAGTTCACCATATGTGAGAAAGATGGTGACCGAAGATGATTAAGCCTCCAGAATAAGGTCACAATAATCAACGGCAAAATGTATTCAAGAATTGGCACTTGATTACTGTAATGCAGGGATTCCCAAACTGTGGTACGTGTACCCCCGGTGGTACGCGAGCTGCTTCTAGGGGGTACGCGAGATGAAAAGGGCTATGGCGGAAAGGTGTAAAATGAAAATGTTAAATCTTTTGTAATTAATTCATGAATAAATACATAATTTCGAATCAGGTCATAATGATATGGAAACAAGAAATTAAAGGATATCATTTATAAACTCTGTATGTGTTCATCAAAAAAATGGCAGCTTATTAAACATGATGCCTGGAATAGCTAATAGAATGCGTTACTTTTGAATGCGTTGGATGGTCCGTGGTCCGTGGGGGGGGAAGTTTCGCGGTAACAGGTTTTTGAAAACAACAAAAACAGAAAGGAGGAGTTATCTGAAAGGAGTTATTTCAGATGGGCAAGAAAGGTAACATTAAGCTAGGCTTTACATTTAACAAACTGAAGGTAGCCTAAGTTTAGCCTTTCTAGGCTGTATAGCCTAATGTTGTCCAAACGAATACATCCTTGTCAGGCGTTGTTGTAGGCCTATTATAAGATATTGTATGTGGATGTAGTTAGGCTACTATGCAGGCTACTTTTCATAACTTTTTAACTGACCAAATGCACGCACCTAAAACCGGGTAACGGACAACTATTGTCAACGGGGGGGGGGGGGGTTATAGAATGTGTTACGTTTTTATGTGTTTATATGTCGGATGGTGGGGGTACGCGAGCCGAGTCGGAATGTAAGCGGTGGTACGCGGGGGGGAAAGTTTGGGAACCGCTGCTGTAATGTAATGTGACATTTAAAAAAAAATCACTTAGCTTTAGTGGTCTAGAGGAAAACCAAAATACATTGGCTAAATGGATATTGATGATGTGTTGTTGTTGTTTTATTAGAGCACTTAGCACATGTGATGTGACTATATACTGTACCTTTAAAGAGCCACTTGTTTTTTTTTCTCATGATTTCAGAGATAACCTCTATGAGACTATGAAGAAGAATCGCTATAAGGGCTTCAGCCAAGCCACAGTGCGTCGCTTCACTCACTCCATCCTTAAGTGCCTGCAGATGCTTCATCATGAGAAGATAATCCACTGTGACCTTAAGCCGGTATGCTATCATTGCTCCCCATCCATCTGCTTGAAAAAAAATGTTTGCATGATGCAGAATGTCCTTCCATTACCGTTCATGATCTCAATGCTGAATTGATGGTGTTTGTTGCAGGAGAACATCGTTGTTACCCAGAACGGCTCGCAGAACATCAAAGTGATCGATTTTGGATCTAGTTGCTTCGATCATGAGAGAGGTGTGTGAGACACAGCCCTTCCCTGTTCGTCCTCTTCATCATCCCCACAGTCTAGTCTTCCTCTCATCTCACCACTTACCTCTGGGCCTTCTTGTCCGCAGTGTACTCTTACATCCAGAGCCGCTTCTACCGCTCCCCTGAGATCATCCTGGGCTGCAGCTATGGCATAGAGATTGATATGTGGAGCCTTGGCTGCATCATTGCGGAGCTGTACACCGGCGTGCCACTCTTTCCTGGAGAGAATGAGAAGGACCAGCTTGCCCTCATCATGGAGGTACTGTCTAACAGCAATTGTTCCGTGTATGTAACGCAGGTTCTCTATTTTGTGAATGAGTGCTGCAGTTGCATGTCATGATCTTTGAGGTGTGTTTGTGTCTCAGGTGCTGGGAGTGCCTCCGGAGGAGATGCTTCAGACTGCGCCTAGGACGAAAAAGTTTTTTGGTGAGTTCCTGATATCAGGTGCAGTCATGCTACAGGACATGACCTGAGGAGAAGATGGCCCCATGAGAGTTTGTCCCCATGTAAACGATGAGCCTTTTCTCCCCCAGAGCCTAATGGCAAACCAAGGCCCTACACCAATAGCAAGGGCAAGACCAGAAAAACTGGCTCCAAAGATCTGGCCAGCATTCTGAAGACCTCTGATCCACTCTTTCTGGACTTCATCAGGGGCTGCCTTGCGTATGTATCAGTGCAGTACAAAACATAGAATCCAAAATGAGACATGGTAAACATAGGGCAACACAGGGCATACATAGGGTAGAGTGAGAGGGATATGGTGGCATTTTATCGTTTCTAATTATGCTCACATATAGATTCTTTGACACTTCACTACCTTATGCAGCTGGGACCCAACTAAGCGCATGACTCCGGATGAGGCCCTTCAGCATGATTGGTTTGCTGAGGCCAAAAACAGGTGTCACACAAGGATCCGTACCTCTAGGAAGACAGTTGAGGTCAACACCCCTCCCCAGTCCCCCAAGCAGGCGGCCGAGAAATCCATCCCTCTGGTGGCCGGGAAGTCCATCAAGCAGGTGGCCGAGAGGTCAATCACGGTGGCCGATAAGTTTCACCGACTCTACTCTGCTAGGTCCTACAAGCAGGGCCAAGCAGGAAAGACCGATAGGCAGAGCCCCGGGAGAGACAAGCTGGCTTCTCTGGACCACCAATCTGTACCAGGTGCGACGGCCTGGAAGTATGCAGCGGAGGGAGCAATCAAGGTCCCCAGCAGTGGTGGCAGCAGGTGCAAGGTGGCCAAACCAAAGTCAGCCCAAATTATCATCCCCTCCCCCATGGATGCCACTGCCCTTACTTCAGACCTGGATCTTAAACAGGTCTGGCCCCGCCTCAACTGAGAGGCAACCACTAGGGCTGTTTTGAGGGTGGTAAGGTGGTATTGATTTGCTCATCCTTCTTGTGTGTATCCTTACATTCTTGACGCTAAGGGCCCGGATCCACCCAAACTTCAGGAATATTTGGACATACAGGAGGTATTGACAACTTAACAGCTAAGTTACCCCTTGCCCTCAAACTGATGCCCTTCATTAGGCCTACTGACTATAGGGTCAAGGATGATGCTTGATTTGTGTGTGTGTGTGTGTGTGTGGTCAGGAAATGACAGTGCTATCACACAACTGAGGTTGAGTAACCTCCTGGCACACCTCAGCTCCCAAATTAAAAAAGTGCTCACCTTTAAATGTTAAAGACCAAAAACATGTCAATTGGTAAACTGGTGGACCATGCTGAATGACAACTTTGCATTGGTTCGTAGGAAATTAATTGGATATACACTTTGGATATTCGGCCACCCCTTTCTAAATTTCTTACCATGCTCCCAATGTTGCATTTTAGTAGACTAGTCATTGTATTTGACATCTTGAAGATATTTCAAATATACTAATGCAAGTATATTGGTGCACCTAAGATGAAATATTTACTGCAGACACACCTTTGTAAAGTATTTCAGCCTGCATATATTACACAGCCTGAATTAAATCACTGAGCTGTATTTCTAACCTCTACATTTGCATGAATGTACTTGTCCATCTGTTATTAACACCCAAGGGAGCAGATGTCAACCCTTAACTTTCTCACTGTAATTCTGTCATTTGTTGCAACTTTGCAATGATTCTTCTATTGGATAAATAATTTAACCAAACCTTCCTACCATGCACCTAAAGCAGAATTATAACATTGAGTGCGGATCACTTAAAGGGATCTACGCACCTTTGTAACATAATTAAGTCTTCCTTTATCACTCATTCTCTGAATTGACCACTGAACAACTGAGTGCGAATCATTGTTTTTAACGTAAGCACCTTTGGTTTATATTATCAAAAATAACATAGAATAATAATTAATCGACCTCTAAAACTGAGCTTTGCATGGATATATTTGAACATCTATTATTTAAACCTGGGATTAGACCTTATCCCTCATATACTCATCTAGTCACAGTAATTCTCTACCAAAGATGCAGAGAGTACTGCCTAAAATTCCAGATTGATCATGATTTGTTTTGAAGTGTGATGGCTCCATCTAGTGACATCTAGTAGAAATGTTCCTGACCTGAGTGATTGTGACGTGATATGATATTATAAGCAAGCAGCATCATTGACCTTAAGCTTTTACCAAACCATCATTATAGACACAATTGGACCCCCCCCCCACACACACACACTCCTAAATAAAAAAAATAGACCAAATTTGACCCTCCACAGCATTGGCATCCCCAAATCAAACTTTGGTTCATCCTCGCCTCTGCCACATATTGTACTTACCCAAACTGCCATCACAATGGGACTTTGCCTACAGCACTGCAGATAATGACACCTAGACTGCGCCTGTTGGGCCCCTCTGCGCTTGACCATCATGACAGACTCAATGGGACTTCCCCATTAGTCCCCCACAATACCCCGATCTCTCCCCATTGCACTAGCCATATAATTCACTTAACATAACAGTTCCCCATAGCCACCCATATCCCATTCTTCCCTAATAAATGACGAGCATGCAGTTGGTGGCCATGTGTTTTTATTTTAGGTGACTTTGATCACCTCCTTCCTTCTGGTTTGATTTCCCCCCCTGTAAAACAATTATTAAATTGGATATTAGCAATGCCTGTGCATATTGTGTGTCATACATATGTAATTATATTGTGTGTGTAGATATTTATTATAGTGGATGGAATCCACTATCTTGAAATCTCCTGGCTTATTATAACCTTTTTTCTTTTTACCTTTTCAAGAATTAATGTGACTCTAACCGCTTAACATACAGACATGTTGAAATAACTGTTCTGAAGGTCTGGAGTGGGGCAAGAGATGTATTTTTTCAGATTTTTAAAAAAGTTTATACTTTTTGAGAAATAGGGGATTAAAAATGTTAAAAAGCTCATTTTCCCCCCATAAACTTCAAAGGCTGTGATGTCATAATGGCCTAAAGGCAGCTGCACTTGTTAAGCTCCCAGAGTCCAGTGAAATTGCTGCCTTGGCAACGCTACGTCATGGCTTCGGGACTCTGTTCCCGGGCTAATAGAGTGGTGAAGTCCCGCCCCTTCCGTTTGCCTCCATGAGACCTATCTTTCAAAAAAATTTGAACGGCAGTCTATGGCGAAAAAGAAATTATTTTCTGGTCCCGGTTGACTTGTGCCTTGAATTACCCATATGATGTTTGTCAATTTTAAAGACAATTTTTCATGTAAAGACATTTGCAGTTTGTTTCGTAACTATTGAATTACAACATTGTGAAAGATCGTAATTCCAACGACTACAAACCCATCAGTCGCGCTAGTGACGTTAGCTCATTCACAGCCACACTAGATTGTACAAGCATACCAGCAACAGGTCTTAATTGGGCTTTCCTTGCCGAAGAAAATACCATGAGTCAGAGGATTAAACACATCAGGTAAGTTGTATTCGTCCATAGACTGTACATTACATACTGTTAAGTGACATAGCAGGCAGCAAGATGCAACCGTTAACTAGCATAACAGCTCTTATCGTTTCATTACGTTGGTGACGTACATCGTTTGAGACGAGAGATGTAGTCCACTGAGTGGATTCGCACAAAACCAACATAACTTTTGAAGTCTATCGAACAACAGTACTTTTTGACGTGAAAAATTATCTTTTAAATTCACACACATCATATGTGAAATTTGTGGCACAATTCAAACTGGACCAAAAAATAATTGTTATCTCTCCATTAACTCCCGTTCATAATTTTTTGAAAGATAGGTCCCATGGACCGGAAGTAGAAGGGGCGGGACTTCACCACTCTATTAGAACACTGGCACAGGTGTCACCTGTGAATTCAACCATCTCAGCTTCTAATGCATACAATCTGGTGCTCCCTAAAACTACACATCCTGTTTAAGTGTTTCCCGTGTGTCAAAATAAAAGTCACAGCCATATCTCATGCTTTGAGCATTATATCTCCAGAACGGTTTGACGTATATATGCTTCAAATTTGGTACAAGTGTTTGTATGGACTCAAAGATGAAGTGAGTTGATGTTGGCTTTGCCGTAACTAGCCGTAGAAGTAATCAAAAACATCCACGTTTTCCATTGTTTTGGGTGGTGTGTTCCTTTAAGCCAGCAGCTTTCCATCCACTATTGTAATTCCTCTGGCGTTACATTCTAGTTGATACAGTATAATGCTCATCATTGTTAAAGAATAATTCTGGTATTTAGCACTTTGAGTCCCTTTTCTGGTTTGTTTTAAATGAACCAGAGTGGTGGACACCGAAATTTTGACGATGGGTCCTGTCTCGACTTTCTGATTCGTTTTGAATTGAGTGGCTGGCTATGGGCATGCACAAACATGTCCTTAAAACAACCCTTAACATTCGTTTTCAAAACTGCAACTCACCAAGTGGTTAGTGGTGTTTGTTGATTATTAAAAACAAACATTTAAACCTTTAAATACTATAGTACTTGGGCCAGTTGTGGCCTACTGGTTAGGACTTCGGGCTTGTAACCGGAGGGTTGCCGGTTCGATCCCCGACCAGTAGGAATGGCTGAAGTGCCCTTGAGCAAGGAACATAACCCCTCACTCCTGGAAAAATCCAGATCAGCGGTTAGAGCAATGAGGTGAATCGGGAGGGAGTACAAGGATAAAAGGAAGTTTATTGTCACATGCATATAGTTACTGGAAGTAAGAAATGCAGTGAAATTATGTCTGGTGTCAGCCTATTTGTGCATTTATGGTGGGGGGGGGGGGGGGGTAAAAAGTGCAGTAGAAGAGGGGTTTAGTAGATTAAGTGGCAAGGGCTGCATAAGAAAGGTGGGGGAGGGCAGTGTGCAATATGTGTGTTGGAGAAGCTTCCTCATGAGACAATGTGCTGTGTATGGGGGGGGGGGGGGGGGAGTGTGCTGTATGTTGGGATGTGTGTTGGAGAAGCTTCCTGATGAAGGGGAGGGGGGGGCAGTGTACTGCAAGTATGGTGAAGGGACTTACTATTGCAAGCAAAGTACTGTATGTATGGAGTAGATAGAATACATTGGTGATTATTTCAGTCAGCGGTGAGTAGTAGGCTATTGTAGTTAGGGATGTACAGTAATGGTATGAAAATTTAACCTCACGGTTAAAGTGACCAAAATTATCACGGTTTTCAGTATTATCGTAATTTCAGTGTCAGTGTGTTAAGTGTCTTCAATATATTTAGAAAGCAGTGATAGGCCTAAACAAGCTGAAATAGTTTCAAAATGTGACAGTGTTTATTATATTACAAAAATATAGGAAAAACCTTATCAAAAATGCAACTCTGCAACTTTTGCAGCATGTGTTATTTTATTTCATGTTTGATAGACGACACAAATAAATTACATTAAAACAATAGGCATTAATAATTACAAGTAATTTTAAGTAGTTGTTAAAGTAAGTAGCATAAATTAATCAAATGTGATTATTTGCGTAACTGCATATAACACTCACAGAGCAACAGGCGACCCTCACTATACTCGTCTGAAACAAAAGGAAGCATGTCTCTGAAATAGAATCCTTAGTCTAGCCACAGTCTTCACACATACAGCCTCATCATAAGGAATGTGAAGCATCACCTGTTCTGAATGAGACCAAATCAGTAATTTGCATGCCTTTAACTTTGTACAGAACAAGCCAATTTGAATTTGCATGTAGATTAGGCTGTAACTTGGGAATACCCTCTACAATCTTTACATCATATTTTTGACTCCCCATTAATGCATCCAGTGTTTCATTTGCTTTTAGGAAAGGCCATTTAATTTCTAGCAGCTCACCTGAACTCAGAACCCCAACAGGGCTGGCAGACAGCCAGGGCACTCCAGGACACAAAACTGTGCCATGGCGTCTTACCCTGTAGCCACCGTCTTCTAGCCATTTCAGGGCCAACACCTCACCCACCACACCATGTCTGGTAGCAGCATTTCCATGAAAACGCAGAAAGATGTGTTGCTGTAAGAAGACTTGGGGGCTGCTTCTGA
Source organism: Alosa pseudoharengus (assembly GCF_046254945.1). Classification (NCBI taxonomy): domain Eukaryota; kingdom Metazoa; phylum Chordata; class Actinopteri; order Clupeiformes; family Clupeidae; genus Alosa; species Alosa pseudoharengus. The sequence goes on from NW_027468664.1 coordinate 9,872,362, forward strand.
CCGGCACCTTGCAAAGCTGGCAGTTATTCTCAATCTGCGAGAGTCTTGCCAGAGGTGAGACGCACTCTGCTCCTGAGTCAGCAGCTCCAGTCTCCCCGAGTCTATTGCCCAAAAGCCTTTTAAAAAGCAGAGCAGCGAGAGCGGATGTTGGAGCCATCGTGCTCTGCGTGGGTTGCTGCTGGAGGCTCCTGAAGGTTCATGGCAGGTGTTTCAGCATTTACACACTTATGTAAGAGACTTGACATGGGTAGCTTCAAATGTTTCAATCCATTACGAAGAGCCTCTTGGGTGTGGAAGAGGGGTGTGAGGTAGATGGTGGGGCCCTACATCACGTGCTTGGAAAGCATCACTGGCCCTATGGTGGGTAAAGGAAATTTCAGTCAGCAGCTTCGGTGTGATGTTCCTTTGGGTCCCGCTATTCCAACGCCGCTGCTCATCAGTACTGGCAACTCCTGTCAGGCCATTGGACACTGCATTTTCCACCTAAAAACATGAATTTGTGTAATTACAATGCATACAATGCACAGATGAACTTGCTCTTGTACAGCAGATTACAATGGGCTAGCCTCAGTTTCAGTGGTGAGATGTAGGGTTTTGTCTTTCTATTCTAACGTCATGGTGTTATATCGCTAAGTTGGGCTACTAGACATATTCTAATCGCTTTTGAAGCTTCAAGTGATTTTGCAGATGATTTTTCAAATAAATTGTGCCTTGACAAAGACAACATATCAACTGTTTAAAATGAACATTTTGACTATTTAATGGAAAATATATGTTCATTTTGAATTTGATGCCAGCAACATGTTTCAGAAACACAATGTAAGCACTGAATATAAGTAGGCTACATTTTCTAATTTTCTAGACATTGCCGTTTTGGCTGTACCTTACAGTTTATTGGTGGTGGTGATTAAGGAGCTGGGCTAGCATGCAGTAGCCTGAAAAACTTTCATTCCCAGCTTCCACTGTGTGCCCTTGAGCAAGGCACTTAACCCCAAGTTGTACTAGGGGCAATGTAATATAATTTACATAATGTAAGTCACTTTGGATGAAAAGTGTCAGTTAAAAACACTAAATAAATAAATGTTATAGGGGTTTGTGTTGTTTGTATTTAATTTTAACATATAGTCAACCTATTTTTTCTGTAGTAGCACTAAAAGAGGTGCTAACTAAGCTGGAGATGATGCTGGACCAGCAGTCCACCATCCTACGGCTGCTCCAGCATTGGGAGGGGACAGCTGTAGCAGCGCCTGAAGGCCTACCGCTCCAGGACATAGCCCAGCTCCTGGCCCTGGAACAGAGCCTCCAGGATCAGGATCAAAGAGACAAAATGGTGAGCAATTTAATTTAAACCAAGGAACGATATGCATTCAAACACAAAATGCACAACAACTGTGGCAGGACAAAATAATGTCATTTTGTTTATCAGAAACTTGATCGTAAATGGTTGTTTTTTTAGATCAATTACCTGGCCATAATTGGGGGCGCAGATGTGCGTGACTACACTTGGCGGATATTGGGGCGCCTTACATTAAATGGGCTGGCCAAGGGGCTCAACTGGTGGGGGTCAATGGAGAGACCTCCTTGGCCAGCCTCCATCTGAAGGAGGTATTATTGGTAATTATATTTGGGCTCATACAGAATTTTGATATCAGATGTTGAAATAAGCTTAAAGTCTACACTCTGGGAGCATGAACATGGGGGCTCATGCACATGCCCCCCGAGTGTAGCACTCTAACTGCCTGGCAGCTCTAACTGTGAACAGTTCCGTGCATGAACTTGAGTTAGGTAGATCAATTGTTTTTGGGGGGTTTTTCTTCATACTGACAGTACTCGAGCTCGAGAAAACAGAGATCTATGTAAAAAAATCACGGTAATTCTCCTTTAATACCACATAATGGCAGTATGTATTTATGTATCCATTCTATTTCTATTTTCCATTTTCATTTATACCAAAGCTGCTGTACGCCAAAACCCCCTGTCCACTGGTGCATCTGAGGCAGCTGTGGAGACTATAATGAAGAGGTGGCTGCAGGCCGCGAGGGAAAGCGAAAAAGGAAGGGTCCTCACCAAAGAAAACGTTTGATTGTGCGTGTGTGTTCAAAGTTTGTAATCATTTTGTTATCAATTTGTAATCAGTTTTTTTTTATTATTATTATTGTCTGTCTTAATCTTTTTTTTTATTATTGTTTCTGTTAAAGGAGAATTCCGGTGTAATATTGACCTAAAGTGTGTTGAAACATGATACCGAGTGTGAACGTATGTCTCATAGCTCATCTCGGCTTGTCCCCTGCACTCAGAAATCTGGCGCTAGTTAGCCGATGCTACCAACAGTTTTTCGATAGGGGTGCCTCAGGCATCGGCCTAGCAATGCAAATAAATCACTGTTTTACACCATTTACGAGGCTCAAAGTAGCTCCACACTTCATTGGGAGACTTCCGAGGGCCTTGACATTTAAAACGAGACATTGACAACTTTGAAAAAGAACTGGTAGTTTATTTACAAGACGATTTATACAGACAGTACCTTCAGGAAGTTTACCATTTGCCGCCATCTTGAATTTAGTCACGATAAGTCGAGCACGAATGAACAGGTATGATAAGGGATCAGATTCCAAAAATAATTCTGTGGAAATTCATGGATTCCAGTTGGTTCCAGTAGCAGCAACTGGAATCCATGCATTTCCACGGAATTATTTTTGGAATCTGATTCCTTATCATACCTCAGGGCTCCAGACTAACCTTTTGCACTGGTTGCACTGGTGCGCCTAACTTTTTTTCTTAGGTGCACCAGCACAAAAGTTAGGTGTACCCAAATTTTCAACCACATCGCATTTAACACCGCAGCAGGTTCACTTTTTTTCCTTAATTACTGTCCTATATACGTTGTCCTATGACTTATGATTTACAATTCTACAAGAAAAGTAACTTAATGAAGTATTGGTGCTTTAAGTGCTTCACTGAGCTGAAATTTAAACTTAAAACATCTCAAGATGAATTAAATAAAAATAACAGTGAGTAAATTAACAGTTCACGTCTTTTAAGGGCTTCAAACTGCACATCTCATGGCTCAATGTCTTACATACTATCCTTCATGATCTTTAGGCCTTGGCTCAGCTCGCCATGCTAGCATCTTCCATAGAAATGTATTTGAGCACAATTTAAAGAGATGTTCCAAGTAGCCTGGGGGATTTTTATGTGATTTTGCAATGATGATTGCAATAATCATTTGACAGTCCCACAATGCAATTTACTTTTTAATTTTAGTATTTTTAAATTCTCAATAAGAACATCACTATGGTTAATGCAGAAATGGTAGCCCTATGATTATAGGCTATTGCAATGACTTGCCATGCTCGATCTAAATGTGTCCATTCAATTCACCGTACACAATGACCACAGTTATACATGCAGGGAATATTCGGGCTTTAAATGTAGCAGCGATACTCGGTTTGCGCCAAATACCGGATTAAATTGATTGATGCCATCAATGAGTTTACACAACTTGCGCGCAAAACGAATATTGCTGTTAAAAAAACGGATTACTCCCTGCATGTAACTGCGGTCAATGACGCACTCCTTTTCGGCGATATCTGTATCTCTGTCGTTCGCGAAGGCCTTGTATGCATTGTTTGCAATTTTAAGACGTCTTTTCATCTGCAATGACTCCTATAAATTTGGCGCAAGTGGCATTCCTGTACGTCGGGTTTACGGTCAAACTATTTTTCTGGTGAATAATTATTTCGGACTGAACTTGGTGAAGGGAAGTTTCACTAGGCCTATCGTAGGCAACGATAAACTTGATCATCATCTCGGGCTCGTCTGATCGGTTTGCTGCTGCCAGCCGCCTAAAGGCAGTGGGGAGAGGGTAGGCTACATATATGTGACCACACTGTAATGCAACTACATCCACTCTGTTTATCTGACGGGTCTCTGACCTCTCTCTCTCTCTCTGCAGCACACGCATTTTCAAATTTACACACAGGCACTGGGCCACGGCCAATCAGAGGGGAGGTCCCTCCCTTCACTATCTGTGATTTTTTTTAGTCGTACTTTTGAAAAATTAATTGGTCGCACTCTGGAGCCCTGTAACTGTTCATTCGTACTTGTCGCTCGACTAGCTAATGATGAATTTTGAGCATTTGATATTTTTGGCTGAATAATGTAGCACACTCTACCCAGACAGCACACATACATCTGCCCGATGTCGGTTTCAGATCAGCATGGAATCCTCCCATATAATAATGTCGCAGGGGTATCGGCCTGAAGTCACTTCCATGTTGGCTTTTGATCGTTCCTACTACCCAACGCAGATCCCGCTCTATCTGTTCTTTTTTTGCGTGTGTAGCAGGCAGCCAGGCACGTCAGATCAGCTTCCTGGAGCAGCGATTTTCAGGTTGGTAAATTCACTCATGTAAATTGTCAGAAAATAGGCATTGTGTCAATTGTATGTTTATATATTTGCCTGTTAAGCTAAGCCATAACTTGGTGTACATTACTTTATAAAGAGCTGTTTTGGGGTAATTACAACTTCGTTGTGAACTAATTCACGTTAGCTAGTTGAGCTAACACTGGAAAATATGTTAAACCTAGCTAGCGGCTATGGCGAAATGTTAACACTACAACATCCATGATTACCAGTACAAGGACAGCAATATGCTTGGGTGTAAGAATAGCAAGTTATTATTTGACCGTGAGACTTAACCCAGGAAAGGCTGTCGTTTTTGTATGGAGAGGAGTGGGAGCTAGGCTATTAGCTAACGTTACTGTCTTGGCTGAGCTAACTGCTGGACGTGTCATCATAATGCCTTTGCACAGAGGAAATGCACAGATAGTCTATATGCATCAGCCGAAGTTCCGAAAGCAACTGTAGGCTACGTTTCAGTCCCAACTTTCTCTAGTCACTTCCAGAGTTCGTGTTTTGGCCGGCGTTAGTGCGCTAGCCAAGTAACGGCATTAGCTCGCCTCTGCTTGATATCAGCTGAGGTAATGCTAATGGGTTTGAAATCTATTTCTCCGAGCTCGGTAACAGTTAGTGGTTCTCTGCATCTATGAAAATTCATGATCAGCAATCGGTAAGGGTAGACTTTAAAGATGAAAGTGTTGCGGTGAATTAATTGTTGTTTTTGTCTTTTGCAGTAGAACCTGATTTTTGGGGGAACATTTTCTAACAGTATTTTTTCATCATTTAGACTTTTTTAAACATTCAATAAAATGATTTGAAAATATTTCTGGCATCTTTCTTGTGTCTTTATAGATCTAATCATTTATTCACCTTATTCCGCGTGCAAACATGGGGGCGCTAGCTTTGCCCACATTGTCTCCGAACTTCCGATTGAGCAGTAGCCTACATCCATTGCGATAAATTGAGATAGCAGAGCTCTATCGAGATGACTGGCATCTTATATTATGGGTCATCCTAAAGTTAGGAACGTTTATTTAGGATTTTGGTGACTTAAGACATTTCTGTTATACAGCTTTCCTATCTGAAGTTAGGAAAAAACTGACTTTGGTGCGGCTGTTCTGTAAGTTAGCCTCTCTATACTCTTCTGCCGTGTTATCCCCATAGACATATGGTTATCCCAATGAAGCTAACTAGACGTAGCTAGCCGACCGGAAGTTTAAAGACAACGTGGAATTTTTAAAAATGGGCGGGGCTGAATAAGGTGAATAGCCTAGTGTAAAATGTGCAATCTCAAGTTCCGACCTAAATAAATAAAGGTCGTATAAGCCGGGGGTGGGCATAGCTTTGATGAGTCGTTGAAACATTGGCTCATTGTCGTTTTCGATGATTTGCCGACAATCCGGCGATGTCTTGCCAATGAGCAAACGATGAGTCGTTGAAACATTGGCTCATTGTCGTTTTCGATGATTTGCCGACATCCCGGCGATCTTGCCAATGAGCAAACGCTTCCTATGCGATGTCTAGACTGTAACGGCATTCACCGGCCTGACATCGGTAAGATTTATGTGTGCCGTCTGGGTATAGGCCATAGGCAACATAAATGTCAACAAAACAATACTGCAAATGTAATGGGTAGAGAAAATGGCCTTTTATATTAGTTTAATTAAACAGTTACCCCCTCCTATTTTTTTGTTTTATTACATTTAAGATAACATTCCCATGTATTTCACTTCATGCCAGTAGATGGCGATGTTACACTGCTTTACCGTAGTGGGTTGCCGTGGAGACGGTAGCTCGAGCACTCAGAAATAAACGTCCAGTGCTTGAGAAAGACATACTTTCTGTATCTCCACTTCTTTTCAACCCACAGGTATATTTTTAAACCTTTCCAATTTCTGTTAATATGTATCAAAAGAGTATTTCACCAGTACGTTTGTCTGTGTAGTGTAAAAAGTCATGTCATGTGTAGAAATGTGATTTAGAATGTTTAGAAGTATTTTCTTTATACTGTAGCTAGCGAGCTAGCAGAAGCTAGATTAAGTTAGCAAGCTACCGTCAGTTCAGCTTCCGTTCTCTCGTCTTTCTGTATGAACTATAAAACAGGTATAGCGTCGAGTGAACGTCAGTATTTTAATGTTTAAGTGTATGTAACATGTATGTTAAGTTTCTCAGTACTTTGTACTTTTGTTTGTTTTAGTTGTGCTCCATTCTAATGTGCTAGTATATCTTGTTAGCCAGAGCCTGTCAGGTTCTCAATGTACGTTGCCGCCAGTGTTGTCAGTTGGTGTGCGCGTGCATGTAGACACACGCAAACGGCAGACAGATGCGTTGTGTTGGTGAATAGTTATGACAGTCACATGAACAGTTTCAATCGTAGTTTTTATATTATTATCGTACAGTACTCTAAGTATTTGATTAATGAAAATGTTGTTAATGTATTTGATGAAAGTAACCCAATGTAACCGTTGTTATTTTATGTGTGTTCACTTTGAAGAATTAATTGATAACAAGATAGCCAAGTAGCCTGTGTATATGTAGCCTATACTGGAATGTATTAGGACATTGTATGGTTTACATACAATGTCATTTGATGTATAGTGTTATTTGTTGAAGCATATTGGATATATTATAAAGGTATACCACTGTCTATTTCATACTATCTAGGTAAAGTGTTTTGTATTGTATATTATATATGCCAATGCTTTCTATATTGGTCTATTGATTGCATTTATTATATTAGTAATGTTTGAAACTATGGTTTATAATATCAAGAGGTATTTCAATGTTTATATTATATTGATATATTATATTATTATAGTATATTTTTATAATTGTATATTTTGGAATATGTCCAGTGCCATAGTGTGTGCTAGGCCTATCTGTTATTGCTCTCTTGAATGATTTTTTACTGCAGAAATAAACGTCCAGTGCTTGAGAAAGACATAATTTCTGTATCTCCACTTCTTTTCAACCCACAGTGCTATCCAGCCTGTGGTCTTGTACCTGCCCAGATTCCCCTAGGTCTGAGGCCGGTAACAATTGGGGGCTCGTCCGGGATTCAGCATCGCAAAGCGAGGTAGACAGTCACTGCGACGGTGAGACCAGGTGTCCAAGCTTCAGGGAAGGCTGCTGTGTTGAGCGTCATCCAGAGAGCAACAGTCACCGGTGAGACGTCACGATGACTACAGCAACCCCACGGCGAATGTTGATCCTCCAGATCATCAAACAGCTTCCAGCACTAAGTTCCAGTCAATTGCAGTCAGTTGCCAGGTCAATTGAAGATGGTGGTGAAAGCACTGAGGGCCTCAGTGAGCCAGAGCTCTATGACTTAATCATCGACTACACCAGGAGCGAGAGGTTGAAGGCAATGGAAGATGAAGGCATGGCTCAACTCCTCTCCCTCCAGGACCTGCTGCAGGAACTTACATCGGCAGACTCTGGGTCTGGTGAGGTTTGTGTTTCCACCATTCGCATGGACGGCACACTGACTCCTACACACCAACTCTTACCTCCCGCCACAAGGGACATCCACCCACATTGATCAGTGGACATTCACACCCACCCGTCGTCCACGGACCTTCACATACACCCGTTGTTCACGGACACTCACACACATTTGTCATCCATGGACATGCACACACACACGTCACTCATGGACAGAGATGTTCATGCACCTGCTCCTACAGGGAGACCAGCCCAGCCGAGCGTCATTGGCATCCATGGTGCCCACCATGGTAGGACAAGCCTATCCTCAGGCTGTCTGATGTTACTGCTCTGCTTCCACGTAGGGAGTGTAAAATACACAGTGGTCAGATATCTGACACTTGTTCTGACATTTCTTTTAATGGTCTTTGTAAGCAGATTGACACTGCTTTACAAGAGGGGTTTAGCGAGGCTGAAATTATTAGAGCTGTGCTTAAGATAACTAAGCCAGGTACCTTCAGGGAAATGCTCACTAACCATGATGATTTAACAGTGAATGGGTTAAAAAGGTTCCTCCGCTCTCACATCAGGGATAAAAGTGTAACCGAGCTCTTTCAAGAGCTCAGTAATGCTAGACAACATGACAGGGAGAGTCCACAGCAGTTTCTCTACAGGCTTATGGGGTTAAAGCAGAGAGTTATTTTTGAGTCACAGCAACCTGATGTAGAGTTTAGCTATGACAGAAGGCTTGTACAGGGTACTTTTCTACACACACTCTACCAAGGTCTAAATGAGAGAAACACTTATGTTAGACATGACATCAAACCTTTTCTTTCTGACATGCGGGTTAGCGATGACTTCCTGTTAGAACAGATGACCAAGTCCATGACTGAGGAAGAGGGGAGGTTAAAACGCCTGGGTGCTGTAGCGAAGTCTAGACCTGTGACTGTAAGCATTGCCCAATATGACCATGACGGACAGACTGACGCGACAAAACCGAGTCAAGTTGACGTTGAGTTACAGGCTAACCGTGCCGCTATCAGAGAGCTGACTGCCCAAGTGTCCTCACTGACCAGACACATGACACTCGTCGACAGGTCTGCAGAACGTGTACAGTCTGGCCGCCCTAACACACAGTCTGGCCACCCTAGCACACACCCTAGCACACCTGTTAGTCGTCCACAGTCACTGTCAGCTGACAAAAAAGGTAGATGCCACGACTGCGTAGTGAGCGGAACCATGAGCTGTCCCCATTGTTTTGTCTGTGGCCAGGCAGGACACAGAGCTATTGGCTGTTTACAGAGGAAGTCGTCGGGAAACGGGAGGAGGTCGCTGGAGCAGGGCAGCCAGTGACTGTGAACAGCATTCAGCCCACTGTTAAAATCAAGCCGCCACCCATATCCTGCCAAGCAGATAAAAAAAAATGCATCGCCCAGCTCATAGGGAAACGTTGTACCGTCTCTTGCAACATCAATGGTGTGCCAATTGAAATGCTTTTAGACTCAGGGTCTCAGGTGACGATGGTCAGCAAAACCTGGATAGACAGAGCATCACCCCGTGTCAAAATCCAACCACTTCAGTCCCTCTTTGCCAATCAGCCTTTTGAAATATCAGCAGCAAATGGTACACAAGTTCCCCTTGATGGATGGGCAGAGGTTGACCTGCAGATTTGTAGTGAGCGCCATGGGTCTGTGACAATTGGAGTGCCCCTACTGGTCAGTCAGACTTGTCACTGTCCCCTGTTAGGTAGTAACGTCATAGCTGAGCTCATCAAAGAGCATGACAACGCTGTGAATGTGACTGCTATCCTGACTGACGCTTTAAGTGTCCCCGAGAACTTAGTTGAGGCTTTGGTCTCTGCCCTTCAGATAACTACCACTGACGAGACAGCCTTGTGTACTGTACACACAGGCAAGAAAGGTGTCACTATCCCTGCTGGTAGAGTCTATGAGGTCAGGTGCAGGGTTAGGGGGTTACCAGGGAACCGTACCATGTTGTTCCAGCCTCTTATAGAAAACATCTGCCCTGAGGGTCTGGAACTGTTCCCTGCATTAGTTGACATTCCCTGTGGGCCCTCAAAATGCATTAAAATTCCCATCCAAAATGCAACCCGACATGCCATTTATTTGACCCAAAGAATCACTCTCGGCACTCTTGAGGAAATGGCCGACATGAAACCTGTCCGGAGTCTTGAGCATATGCCGCATGGCGTTGTCCAAACCCTTTCAGCCCAGTTAAGTACAGATCCAGCGACTTACCTGAACAAAGAACAAGGCAGACAGACTATGTCTAAAGCTAAAGACAAGTGGCACCCTCCTGTTGACGTATCACATCTAGCTGAGGATCAACAGAGATTAGTGAAGGAAATGTTGTTTGAGCAATCTGATGTGTTCGCCAAAGACGATGCTGACATTGGTTGTATGCCTGATCTCCAACTTAGAGTCAACCTTACAGATGAAACACCAGTCCAAAAGTCTTACAATTCCATCCCAAAGCCCTTGTATCAAGAGGTAAAAGACTATGTTCAGAACTTGCTTGACCGTGGTTGGATCAGGAAATCCACCTCATCATACTCTTCTCCTGTGGTCTGTGTGAGGAAAAAGGACATGAGCCTACGTCTCTGTGTTGACTTCCGGGGGCTGAACAGCAAAATCATCCCTGACCGCCACCCACTTCCACGCATCCAAGACCTGCTTGACAATTTAGGAGGCAACTCATGGTTTTCTATACTAGACCAGGGCAGTGCTTAGCCGAATTCCACTTCAACATCAAGTACAGGCCAGGCAAGGTGAATGTTGACGCGGATACCCTGTCCAGGTTTCCAGTGAAACTCCAAGACCACCTGAAGGAGTACACTGAGATAATGCCACCCGAGGTTGTATCCGCCATCTGGCAGGGGAATAAAGCTCAGAGGGATGAGGATGTGTCCTGGGCTGCCGCCCTTCAGATCTCCGCCTGTGATGACGACCCTCCTCTGGTGAGTACGCCCATGTTCACCCCAGAAGACATCAGAGCTGCCCAGGCAGGGGATGAGTCCATTTCTGAGGTGATACAGTTGAAAGGGAGCGGATGGAATCTGCGAGACAAAGACCGGAGTCCAATGCAACCAGGAACACGACGGCTTATGCATGAGTGGAACAGGCTGAAACTGGATAATGGTATTCTGTACAGGCATGCAGGACAAAAATCAACAACTGGTCCTTCCCAAAGCACTTAAGTCAACAGTGCTCAAACACCTGCACGATGACATGGGACACGTTGGCGCTGATAAAGTTATCCACCTTGCAAGGCAACGGTTCTACTGGCCTTTTATGCAGCGCGACATCGAGGACTACGTCATCCGCCGGTGCCCATGCATCAAGCAAAAGCGACATGCTGTGCATGAGAAAGCACCAATGGGCTCAATCACAACTAGTGCACCTTTTGAGCTGCTCTCTGTTGATTACCTTCACCTTGACCCCAGTAAAGGAGGTTACGAGTATGTCCTTGTGGTAGTAGATCACTTCACCCGTTTTGCTCAGGCCTACCCAACTCGAAACAAGTCTGGCAAAACAGCGGCTGAAAAGATCTTCTATGACTTCATTCCACGCTTCGGGTACCCTCAAAAGCTCCACCATGACCAGGGCAGAGAATTCGAGAACACCCTGTTCCAGAGACTTCAGCAGCTGGCGGGAATTTCTCACTCCCGAACTACTCCTTACCATCCGCAGGGGAACCCTGTTGAACGCCTGAACAGAACACTTCTCCAGATGCTCAGGACGCTCCATGAGGAAAAGAAGGCAGAGTGGAAAGACCATCTCCCCAGCATAGTCCATGCCTACAACTGCACGAAGCATGACTCTACAGGCTACTCACCATTCTTCCTCCTCTTTGGAAGACATCCACAGCTGCCCATTGACCTTATATTCAACCTCGACCCAGATCGGCTGGCACAGACACGGCAAGAGTATGCACAGACCTGGGCTTCCCGGATGCAGGATGCATACCGGATTGCCTCTGAAAACAGCAAGAAGTCGTCTGAAAAAGGGAAAAGGCACTACGACCAAGGTGCCAGAGGAGCCTTGCTGCAACCCGGTGATCGTGTGCTTGTCAAGAACCTGTCTGAGAGAGGTGGTCCAGGCAAACTTCGATCTTACTGGGAACAAAAGATCCACCGTGTCATCGAGAGGCTGGGAGATGGACCAGTATATCGAATTCAAGCTGAAACAGGTGACCAGACCCTCCGGGTGCTCCACCGCAACCTCCTCTTGCCCGTCAGTGACTTGCCAGTCGGCCCTGAGGTACGTGACATTGGTGTGGAGCAGAAGCCCCAAAGACGGAGACGTCATATGCCACCCAGGGAAGCAGCCAAGTCTGATGTCGGCACCTCAGATGATGAGGGAGAGTGCTCCTACAACCTCAGACCCTTGCCTGTGTATGAGAGGATGGCTGTTAGACACCACCCACCCCAACCCGAGCGACGCAGTGAGCTGAGGGCTGTGGCTCCAGAATATCAACCAGTGAGCCGAGCACCTGAGTCTGAGGATGTATGGTGGCCAGGACCATCTGACCCTTTGGTGACAGCAGAGCCAATGCCTGTACCAAGAAGGGTAGATCTGTCCCCAGCTGTGGAAGGACCGGAACAACACAGTGATGATGCTGTGGAGAGTGGAAGTCCTCAGGATCCTGAGATAAATGTTGTGCCTGTTCCTCAGCCAGTAAGAGAGGTAAATCAGCAACTGAGGAGGTCCACCCGCCCAGTTAAACCCAGAAGCATCTTCATGTATGACCAGTCAGGAGAACCCTCCTACCAGCCTTGTAGAATGGGAACAAATGCCATGTACTGTACCCCTTTGCCCATGCTGGCCTACCCAGTGTTCCATGAGATGTGCTACTATCCTCCCCCAGCTGTATGGATGTATAGTAGAACTGACATTGACCAGGACATGAAAGACACTGACATTGACATAGAACCTTACCTCCATACTACTTACCTGTGACTGACATACTGGCTTACTTCCTGTTGAGACTGATGACTCCTGAAGACCGTACTTACTTGACGTCCTGACCGATAGTCTGTGAGTTCCACTGTAGCCAGTAGTTTAGTTTAGTTCTGGATGTCAGGAGACATCTTTTAAAGTAGGGGAGAGTGTAATGGGTAGAGAAAATGGCCTTTTATATTAGTTTAATTAAACAGTTACCCCCTCCTATTTTTTTGTTTTATTACATTTAAGATAACATTCCCATGTATTTCACTTCATGCCAGTAGATGGTGATGTTACACTGCTTTACCGTAGTGGGTTGCCGTGGAGACGGTAGCTCGAGCACTCAGAAATAAACGTCCAGTGCTTGAGAAAGACATACTTTCTGTATCTCCACTTCTTTTCAACCCACAGGTATATTTTTAAACCTTTCCAATTTCTGTTAATATGTATCAAAAGAGTATTTCACCAGTACGTTTGTCTGTGTAGTGTAAAAAGTCATGTCATGTGTAGAAATGTGATTTAGAATGTTTAGAAGTATTTTCTTTATACTGTAGCTAGCGAGCTAGCAGAAGCTAGATTAAGTTAGCAAGCTACCGTCAGTTCAGCTTCCGTTCTCTCGTCTTTCTGTATGAACTATAAAACAGGTATAGCGTCGAGTGAACGTCAGTATTTTAATGTTTAAGTGTATGTAACATGTATGTTAAGTTTCTCAGTACTTTGTACTTTTGTTTGTTTTAGTTGTGCTCCATTCTAATGTGCTAGTATATCTTGTTAGCCAGAGCCTGTCAGGTTCTCAATGTACGTTGCCGCCAGTGTTGTCAGTTGGTGTGCGCGTGCATGTAGACACACGCAAACGGCAGACAGATGCGTTGTGTTGGTGAATAGTTATGACAGTCACATGAACAGTTTCAATCGTAGTTTTTATATTATTATCGTACAGTATTCTAAGTATTTGATTAATGAAAATGTTGTTAATGTATTTGATGAAAGTAACCCAATGTAACCGTTGTTATTTTATGTGTGTTCACTTTGAAGAATTAATTGATAACAAGATAGCCAAGTAGCCTGTGTATATGTAGCCTATACTGGAATGTATTAGGACATTGTATGGTTTACATACAATGTCATTTGATGTATAGTGTTATTTGTTGAAGCATATTGGATATATTATAAAGGTATACCACTGTCTATTTCATACTATCTAGGTAAAGTGTTTTGTATTGTATATTATATATGCCAATGCTTTCTATATTGGTCTATTGATTGCATTTATTATATTAGTAATGTTTGAAACTATGGTTTATAATATCAAGAGGTATTTCAATGTTTATATTATATTGATATATTATATTATTATAGTATATTTTTATAATTGTATATTTTGGAATATGTCCAGTGCCATAGTGTGTGCTAGGCCTATCTGTTATTGCTCTCTTGAATGATTTTTTACTGCAGAAATAAACGTCCAGTGCTTGAGAAAGACATAATTTCTGTATCTCCACTTCTTTTCAACCCACAGTGCTATCCAGCCTGTGGTCTTGTACCTGCCCAGATTCCCCTAGGTCTGAAATAAACGTCCAGTGCTTGAGGAAGACATAATTTCTGTATCTCCACTTCTTTTCAACCCACAGTGCTATCCAGCCTGTGGTCTTGTACCTGCCCAGATTCCCCTAGGTCTGAGGCCGGTAACACAAACAAATAATAAAAGGAAGATGTGGTTGAAAATACACTGTGTGTGTGTCCTGGATTCAATTCATCAATGAATAACTTACAAACACCTACCTACATACAATAACAACTACAAACAAATCTAAAACAAATCCTCTGTCTAAGAGAACAGAACAGAGAGGACGAGGATGAGGGGACACAACGTTGGCCATGTTGGGAAGTTCTCTCAGGATGGGAGGTCATGCTGGCATCCAGACAGTTCATCCACACTGCACACAGAACAGAAAAAGTGTTCAAAAATGGAAAGATTCTCCACCTGGTGGAGTTTCCTATCTCCCAGTTTGCCTACGACAAGAAAGTGATACCATTTATGGGGTATCTGCATCTGGAGATGCCGCAAAGCAGGCAGGCTTGTTCTCCTCCACGCCATCTGAGGACAGTCAGGGAAGCCATTCAATACCTGCAGGCAAATAAATGAATATAAACAATAGAAAAGACAAACTCACCCACTCACAAACACCCACGTTAACAACTAATACATTGCATCATCCATTGCACAAACAGACATGTGTAGCACCAACCCTCAGGCACAGGTTTAGTGGGAGTGAGGGGGGGAAACTTAGCCTAATTAAGTGCTACCCATACGTTATCCTAATTAACGATTTAAATAAGCAAACCAGACCACGGTTTAAGTTGATTAGAAAAAGGATGATAATTTACTTTTTAAATGTAAGTGAAGGAAGATACGGATGGAATAGTAATTCCAGTATTTACAGAGCATTGGGTGGTCAGACAAACACAACAATCACGAGTCAATACAACACACTATGCAAATACCTCAAAAGCTATTAGGCTAGTACCCAGATTAACACTGGGGAATACTTATTAAACAATACACAAATAACCATGGGCCCCACACACGCGCACACACACACACTCACGGACAACACAGAGACGCAGGCCTGGTCGAAGCTTGCGAGCTCGCCTCAAGGTAAGGCTAGTTGCAGTTTATGATGCTGTTAGCTTCCGAGCTAACGTTAACGGACCAGATAAACAAAAACTGTCCGGTCTCGTCCAGTAGCTTACCACTCCCATGTCCTGATACACTGGTCGAAAAAGTCAACAGGTCCGACGTAGATGGATGGAGCACTGGTCAGAAAGGTCAACAGGTCCGACGTAGATGGATGGATCAGTGTCAACAGTCCAGTTGTAGTGCAGTCCTTGACGTGAGGAAACTAGCTTCTAGCCCTGAGTTAGCTCTCAAGCTAACCAGGCAGGCAAACGAGCCAATACTGATAACAGAATAATATATAATAATACAACTTACTATTAAAATTAACTTTTAACATTATATCCTATCTCCAGTCTGTCAGAAGGGGAAAGGGAGAATATTAAAACTGTATGGCTGCCTCTTTCTTGTTTCATAAAAATACACTACGTCCAACTCCATCAAAACTCAACCAAAGATTGTTAAGGCGGAGATTTGTCTGCAATCTGTGATAACATATCATCTTTGTCACTATTTTGATATTACTTGATTTTTGTGTTTCTGAGTTCTGTGTTGAAAGATCTGTTATTAGCAAATCATTGCTATACAATTTCAGTGTTCTTTATTGGACACTTTTCACCAACCTTAACTCCATGTCTTTTCATGTTGTTTTCGGATGGACTTAATCAGGTGTGGCACATCAAACATGATTGGAATTTGAGTTCCTCTCACTGAGATGCAATGTGCCACAGATGACGTGTCTCTCCAATAGACCTCTGAAGTTCGCCTACAAAAAAGATCCAAAACGGCCATCTTTGCCCATATAAGGAGATCCGGTTGTTAATTGAAGCTAACTACCTATGGCAAATTGCATTGCAAGTTAGCTCTGGGGTAGCAAAAATCTAAGTGTGCCGCCTTCACTTACCGGAGATCACAGTATCCACTCGAAGGCAGAAGACAACAGCGTGTTCAGGAAAAAGTCTGAAATGCAGACGTTTTCATTCCCGCGAGAGTTTAACAGGTGCGATTATTCGAAATCCCCATGTTATTTTCCCATAGGAAAAATCGCCAGATACCGGATGTCAAAGATGGCAGCTTTTTTGTAGGCGAACTTCAGAGGTCTATTTAGGCTTGCCCCCAGGAGTTTTAGTGTGTTGATATTGGTTGTGGACTGGTCGCACACTACAGCCAGGACCTATTATTGACACACAGTGGTTTTACTCAATCTATTTTGTTTATTAGGGCCCGAGCACCGAAGGGCGCAAGGCCCTATTGTTTTTGTAAGGATTATTATTATTATTATTATTCATTATTCTACTTTTTTGCTTTCCTGTTTTTGAAGTGGTTAACATTGCCAAAAATTCTTGAAATGTGGCACACACGTCAAGTGTCACGCATCGCAGTTATGTACAAGAGTTTGACTCCGGGCGTGGCCCAGGGTCTCGCTAGCGCCCCCTTAGGTGACTGATCTCGTGGTTGGCATATATTTTGAGGTGGTTAACATGAACGAAAAGTCTTGACATTTGACACACACATCAGGTGTCACACAAAGCAGCTAGGTACAAAAGCTTGGCCCCGGGCATGGCCCAGGGACTCGCTAGCGCCCCCTTACGCCTCCTTAGGTGACTGATCCCGTGGTTGGCATATAATTTCAGCTACACACACCAAATTTGGTAGGTGTCTGTATCTCTCCAAGATGAACAACTTTCCTATGTACAATGCATTAGCCACGCCCAACAGGAAGTGAGATATTTGGGATTTTGTGCAGACTAATGTGATGAAATATGTGCTGAATTGTGATCCCAAAAGAGGTGCTTCCCATGGGTGAAAACGCATGAAATTTGGCACACACATCAAGTGATACAGTGAATAGACAGGGATAAAAGCTTGGCACCGGGCGTTGGCAAGGAACTCCATAGCGCCCCCTTATGTCACTGTGACTTGTGGTTGGCATATAGTTTTATATACACACACCAAATTTGGTGGGTGTATGTAACTCCCAAAACCAAACAACTTTTGTATTAACATGTCATTAGCCACGCCCACAGGAAGTGAGGTAATTGAGATTTTGTGCATTGTGGACATGATCAATTTTAACGTACTCCTCCTACACGGTTGATCCGATTCATGTCAAAGTTGGTATACATGATGCCGAGATGTTCCTGATTATAAATTGTGAAGTTTTTTTTTGATATGTTGTAATTTGACGAAATGGCGAAATTATTAATTTTAATACCCTTCCACATAAACAATAAATGTGTCATAATTCACCATGCATGGCTTGAAATGTTTTAAATTTCACAGGTCATTGAAGACCATGTTAATGATAATATTCACATGCCCATAATGCATGTTTGGCATAGCGCCACCAACTGGCAGCAGAAAGAATGACATTTACACTGATGTCACATGATCAATTTGAACATACTCCTCCTAGACGGTTTGTCAGATTCATTTGAAATTTGCCGAATATTATGCCAAGATGTCGCTGATGTTAAATTGTGAAGGGATTTTTGATAACTTATATATTTGATATGATTTTAATATCTCACCACATAAACAGGAAATGTGTCATAAATCACAGTGCATTGAATGAATGGTCTGAAACTTCTCAGGTTAATAGATATCATGATTATGATGATATCCAGACACCCAATGGGCCTGCCTGACATAGCGCCACCACCTGGCCAAGCAGGAAATGTGCCAGAAATGGACAATGCCTTAAGTGATTGATCTGAAACTTTATAAAATATCAGACATCATTATTGTGATGATATTCACATTCGTAATTCACAGGCCTAGCATAGCGCCACCATCTGGCCAAGCAGGAAATGTGCCAGAAATGCTCTATGCTTTGAATAAATGGTCTGACACTTCTCATGGTAATAGATATTATGATTATGATGATATCCAGACACCCAATGGGCCTGCCTGGCATAGCGCCACCACCTGGTCAAGCAGGAAATGTGCCAGAAATGGACAATGCCTTAAGTGATTGATCTGAAGTTTACACAAATTTTGGATATCATTATTGTGATGATATTCACATGTCTAATTTCCATGTCTAACATAGCGCCACCATCTGGCCAACCAAAAAGTGTATCAGAAATGTTTTTTGCTTAAAATGAATGGTCTGAAATTTCTCAGGTTAATATATATTATGATTATGATGACACCCAATGGGCCTGCCTTGCATTGCGCCCCCACCTGGCCAAGCAAGTACATGTGGCAGAAAATAAAATACAAAAACAAATAGCACACGCATCAAATATGTACATTTCACAAATGAACCACGTCGGTGCTTTGTTGGATTCCGACATGTCACGGCTTGCGGCCCGCAGGTGCTCGGGCCCGCCATTGCCGCTTGCGGCTATATTTAGGGCCCGAGCACCGAAGGGCGCAAGGCCCTATTGTTTTTGTAAGGATTATTATTATTATTATTATTATTATTGAGTATTATTATTGTTATTCTACTTTTTTGCTTTCCTGTTTTTGAGGTGGTTAACATGGTCGAAAACTCTTGAAATTTGGCACACACGTCAGGTGTCACACATCACAGTTAGGTACAAGAGCTTGACCCCGGGCGTGGCCCAGGGACTCGCTAGCGCCCCCTTAGGTGACTGATCCCGTGGTTGGCAAATATTTTGAGGTGGTTAACATAATCGAAAAGTCTTGAAATTTGGCACACACATCTAGTGATGCAGTGAATAGACAGGGATAAAAGCTTGGCACTGGGCGTTGCCCAGCAACTCCATAGCGCCCCCTTATGTCACTGTGACTTGTGGTTGGCATATAGTTTTAGATACACACACCAAATTTGGTAGGTGTATGTAACTCCCAAAAACAAACAACTTTTGTATTAACATGCCATTAGCCACGTCCACAGGAAGTGAGGTAATTGAGATTTTGTGCGTTGTGGACATGATCAATTTTAACGTACTCCTCCTAGACGGTTGATCCAATTCATGTCAAAGTTGGTATACATGACGCCGAGATGTTCCTGATGATAAATTGTGAAGCGTTTTTTTGATATGTTGTAATTTGACAAAATGGCGAAATTATTAATTTTAATACCCTTCCACATAAACAATAAATGTGTCATAATTAACCATGCATGGCTTGAAATGTTTTAAATTTCACAGGTCATGGAAGACCATGTTAATGATAATATTCACATGCCCATAATGCATGTTTGGCATAGCGCCACCAACTGGCAACAGAAAGAATGACAATTATACTGATGTCATATGATCAATTTGAACATACTCCTCCTAGACGGTTTGTCAGATTCATTTGAAATTTGGCAAACATTATGCCAAGATGTCGCTGATGTTAAATTGTGAAGGTATTTTTGAATGTTGTAATATATTTGATATGATTTTAATATCTCACCACATAAACAGGAAATGTGTCATAAATCACAGTGCATTGAATGAATGGTCTAAAACTTCTCAGGTTAATAGATATCATGATTATGATGATATCCAGACACCAAATGGGCCTGCCTGGCATAGCGCCACCACCTGGCCAAGCAAAAAATGTGCAAGAAATGGACAATGCCTTAAGTGATTGATCTGAAACTTTATAAAATATTGGATTTCATTATTGTGATGATATTCACATGCGTAATTCACAGGCCTAGCATAGCGCCACCTTCTGGCCAAGCAGGAAATGTGCCAGAAATGCTCTATGCTTTGAATAAATGGTCTGAAACTTCTCAGGTTAATAGATATTATGATGATATGATGATATCCAGACACCCAATGGGCCTGCCTGGCATAGCGCCACCACTTGGTCAAGCAGGAAATGTGCCAGAAATGGACAATGCCTTAAGTGATTAATCTGAAAGTTTACAAACATTTTGGATATCATTAATTTTCATGCCTAACATAGCGCCACCATCTGGCCAACCAAAAAGTGTATCAGAAATGTTATTTGCTTAAAATGAATGGTCTGAAATTTCTCAGGTTAATATATATTATGATTATGATGACACCCAATGGGCCTGCCTTGCATTACGCCCCCACCTGGCCAAGCAAGTAAATGTGGCAGAAAATAAAATACAAAACAAATAGCACACAAATCAAATATGTACATTTCACAAACGCACCACGTCGGTGCTTTGTTGGATTCCGACATGTCGCGGGTTGCGGCCCGCAGGTGCTCGGGTCCGCCATTGCCGCTTGCGGCTATATTTATAAATGTATTTGCTTGGTCATAACTCAGTGACATGATTATTAAACCTCAGTGTTGTACTCCAACTTACAGAAAATCCAATGGCTTGTAGCCTCTCCACTGCCTCGGACACAATGTCCACCATGTCTTCTGGGGACAGGGCAGACTTGGCCAGGAAATAGCCTATGGCTAGTAGATGAGTGGAGGTACCGTAAAACTCCAAATAATAGCCCGGGCTTTTATTTTCCCAAATCGCCAAACTGCACCGCTAGTATTAGAGACAGGCGTCTATATGAGACAGGCCTTTAATTCCCTTTACACAAAACTTTTCCTCTGCAAATGTAGCAGGCAGACCTTGTCTGCTTGCTTGCTCTTTCTTCCTGGTCTTTCCTGGCCCCTCTGCTAATGAGTGGGTGGGGCCAATCATTCAATTAGGCCCACCATGTGCTACTTTAGGAGCTCTACAGCAAGAGGCTCGGTAGGTTCCACTGTTTGTCCCTCGGCTGAGCACTGGGGTCTACTGGCCATCAGGTATGTTGCTGCCCTAATGCTGTAGACTAAAATGTGCTTGGTTTAGCTAAACTCCATTTCTCTGTAGCCCTAGATGGATGGATATGCTATCCTCATCTGCTGTCAGTGGAAAATTGCCATAGAGAAGAATATGGGTATGTATAGCTCTAAAATAAATTGATGTTTGGGGAAATGGTATCAGGTTTGATGTATTTTGTTTGTCTTCCAGGTAGCACGGCTTTTCCATCCGCGTTGCCCTCAGCGTAGGTCGTGCTGCTGTCTTGTCTGTCTTAGTTTTGTTTGGTTTCTGTTTAGCTTTGCTCACACTTGGCAACTGCTTGCATTGTACTTGTACCCTTTTGTTTTACTTTACTTTATTATCTTAGTTATACAGTGTCCGTTTATTGCATAGTCTGGGAGCAACAACTTTTAACTTTTGTTAATTTGGCAGGCAGGGTTCTCGCTGGCGGGAGGCTAGTCTGTCACCTAGTGGTGGTGCAGTAAAGATGCACATTTTGGTGTGAATTATCAGAATGTTTGCTGTGGTCTGCGGTGTCATGATTTGATCTTTCTTGCTGTGCGTGTGCATGTGTGTGGGCTCTAGGGCACGTTATCAGTAGTCTGCCTCCCCCAGGTAAGCCCCTGCCTTGCTCATCCTGCTCCATCGTGCCTCCCCTATGGAACCTGTGTTAGTTGTGATCATTTTAAATAACAAAAGTGCAACAAGAAAACATAATAAATATTTTTGTACTTTCCTAACCCAGACTAGTCTTCATGTCTTTTTGCAGCTCTCCCCCCTTCCTTTTCCCTGGCTTTAGTTAAATAAACTTGGTCATGTTTCCACTGGAATTCACGTCTCTGCCTCGTGTATACGAACCTGTGTGCTATGGTGCAATTATGTGTTCTCTTAACTAATTTCCCTGGGTGCTAGGCCCAGGGTGGCGTAGTCTGGCTAAAGTGATTGGCTGTTAGTGCCGCTTTCCCTCTTCGAAAACCTTGCCCTGCTACACAAAGATGGAAAATATTATCGAATTAATTATTTCAAACACACTGAATGTCTACCTATATGACTAGGCTATTGGTTGACAGTACGGATCATCATTCATTTAGTGTTGAGATGTTGTTCATTGAGTGAGATACAGTAAGATCCAAATAGCGGGGATAGCCAGAACAGATGGAACACGTTTTAACTAAACATAATCTACAAAGAGATCGTATCACACTGAAAGCTCATATTTTGTCACTAGCAAATAGCCTATATCGGTCATTTGTCAAATACAGTTGCATTATCAGCCCTGACCAAAACCGTTCAGGAATTATTTATGCAAAAGTGGAACGTGCTTAATGTTTCATTCTCCCTCCTTTTCAGCACGAATGAAACAGCATGAACCATATTGTTTCTCCTGTTTTGTATTTGTCAAATTTGACAACAGTCTACATTCAAATCATAGCCTACTTCCAGGCGCGCGGGAACATATTTTTGACCAGGGGTGCTGAATAACAAAATAATCATGGATGTCCAACAATTTCTTCCCCAGCATATGATTCGAATTTAGACAGCTAAATACGCCATTTCACCGCCGTGTATGAGTAGGTCTAAGAGTGAGAAGTTTTATAATGCCCTGGGCAGCCACATTCCATGCACTGCAACTATGCGCAGCACTTGCCACTCCGACTCCTCAATAAAAACTGTGCGCGCACACACCAGTCCCATAGAAGCGCACTTGACTTTACATCATTAACCTATTTCAGTAGGTTATATAGCCAGAGAATGTCCGTAGACGGGCTCTGATATAGCCTAGTCTAAGGTAAATTCCTTTTCTGACTTCTTTCTCTTTATCGCCATGGCATTTAGAATAAAGAATAACGTTCGCGAATCGTTCTGGTTTTGTTGCCAGCATAAAAAACAAGCTTACCATCGGCCTATCCGCAAATTTTAAACACAAGGGATGAATTGAACGATGACGAAGTCGGACATATAGGCATAGTTCATATTGGAAAAAGTTATACAATTTGGAACTCTAGCTTCTCCCCACCGCAGTCTTTTAATGCCATCTAATCATAACGTGCGCAGTCTGCGCCATACTTAAGCCCAAATCACACCCAAGATTCGCAACGAGGTGAGCAGCAACTTGATGCAACATTCTAAAACCTTGCAACTGTGACCAGACATGTGAATGCTTTGCGACGGCTTGTAACAACGTGCAACATCTAATTCACACTGCTGTAACCTCCTTTCTGTAACGGTTTCGTGTCATTGCGAATCTTTAAACAGACGATCTGACGGGTTTTAGAAGATTAAATACAACCCGAAACTAAAAAAACAGACCAGGCCTCTACTGGAGACCGGCCTTTAACCCAAACCTGTAGCCACGCCAGGCGTTTAAAAGAGACAGGCGTCTCTTAGGGACTCGGCGATTATTTGAAGTTTTACGGTATTACCGTGTAAATGTAGTCATGACTAAAATGTTGATCGTAGTTGTACCTAATTCACCATGACTTACTTGCTTCCATTTTGATGCAAGCCCGCGAGCCATCAGGACCATGCAGTGGTCCGCCATTTGGTCTTTGGGTGTAATGCTCTCCACACAATCTGCACCTGCATTATACTCCATTATACTCCTAACTGTTTTGTTTTCTTTGTGTAACGTCATACTCAGCTGTCATTTCTCCTCCTTCTCCTTCTGAAGAGCTGTCTCCAGCTGGGTAGCTCACTATGAAACACGTAGCACCATTAGAACCATTAGAAGAGTGTGCCATTGTTTATGAAAAGCATTGTCATGTCTTAATATGCCACAATATTCTTCTGTTTACCTCTTTCCTTTTCAAGTGCCTGCTCCAGTTGTTTAACACACTACAAAACATTATGCAACCGTTATATTTGACCTGCTTTGAAATTGTTGTTGAGATTGTTGTTTTTTGTTACCCCTTACCCCCTTTACCTTAATCAGACCTGTTTCTCCATTACTTTGGGAGACTAGTTCTTTACTAGTACTGTGATAAGAGCTGTCTGTCCAAATTCCACATGTCTCCACTCTGATTGCTTTAGGTGGATTAGGGCAATTAATAACAATGGGCACAGCATCATTTGCAAGGCGCTTCCGTTTGTTCTGTAACAGTAAGTTTGCCTCATTAGAGATCATCTTAGAGAGCATTGCTTTGTTCAAATGTAGGCCCTGGAGGTCTGATTAATAAAATGTATTGTACAGTTAGTAGCAATTTCTAACAATGCCTGCCATTTCTACCATTTGATAAATCATGTCTCTTTCAAAATGTGCCTCACAAACACCATACCCTCCCATGGTGAGCTCATTCTGAGTGGCATTTAATGACCGGTCTGCCCGTCTCATGTTTATCAGCCACCGTTTTCTCCTGCAAATAGGTAGCAATGGTAAGTATCATTAAGAAAGGCAAGGCAAGTTTATTTATATAGTGTTTTGATTTTTTTCCCCTTAAGCTTTTTTCCAGATACAGTATATCCAGAATCAAGTTGACCCTCAATCACATATGCCTACTCTGAACATATAGCAGTCTTACAATCTAAGGTGAAGATTATTGAGGTCAAACTTATGAAAATGAGCCTATTGAACGTTTTCGTGTGCTTAAGATGGAAAGATAGATACTTTATTGATCCCCAAGGGGAAATTCAAGGTCTTAAGGATTTAAGTTTTAAGTTATGCTCTTTGTGAAATCTTAGTGCACTGTCAATTCCATAGACCTAAAAACAACAATTCTCCTCTATGCATCACAACTGCATCAGATCTGTCATGTCACTTACCTCTCGTCATCCCTAGCTAACGAAAACACAGAGCATTCCCCTTGCGTGTTGTTGCAGGCAATTGCTGCACAATTTGGGCATTTTAATGCGATATTAGCAATTTGATCTTCACTCGAAGCAGAGGCTAACTTAAATGGTCGCAAAAAGAATCGTACCGCTCTTTTCCAGAATGTATCTTGCCGCTCTTTCAAGCATTAGCATATATACATTCTAATATGAAAAAAATAATAATATTGCCGCTCTTTCAAGCATAATCTTTCCGCTCTTTCAAGCATTTATTCATTCTAATATTAAAAAAACACATACAAGACATGGAAACTTTCAAGGGATTTAATAAAAACATCAATGAAATAATTTACAAACTTTATAGAAAATATGTCACTGCTCACATTAAGTTACCCCAGCGCCACCTCATCGTTAGTTGCTAGCAGGATTTGGTTTAGCCAAAGACCATAACAATCTTTGGTTTAGCTGACCGGCGAATGTGTTGTCAAGGTAGAGCTTACGTAGTGTTAGATTTTAGTGTTTTTCTGTATGTCATTCTTTTGGTTCTTTGTTTAATACTGCAGAAACTGCAGGGACAGGATGTTTATTGTAAGCAGACAGAATGTTGTCACCTTACAATAGCAAATGGTGTACCTAACTAATTGTTCCCCCACAAGACGTCTTAATTGAATAAGACTATATCACTGCCTGTTTCCCCCCCCTCCAATTAGACCCCAGACGTGAATGTATATTCTGGTATTATAATTATCCAGGAGTTTCCCAGATCTTGGCTTCAGTTCATTACCTTGGCTTCACCTTGCAACACTGTGCTGTGCTGTGCGTACAACAGGGGGTACCAGAACTCTGTTGTTACATCCAGAATAAAGAACTATTCTTTCGCAAACCAGCCTCAAGTTTTTACCTGCTCTTAACTACACTGGAATCTACTCGGTCAACTGTGCCTCCATTTGGAATTAAGGAGACCATTTTAATAGCATTCTTCAGTAGCAACCATCCAACACCAGCAGAATAAATAACAGGCGCACACCTGATATAAGGTTGATTCTCCAGACTGGAATGCTCAAAAATGCAAAAAATTTACTTGAAATGTTCAGAAGGGTTTGAGGATCATGAAAACGTGCCCAAAATTCACATTCCTAACTCTATAGAACCAAGATCTTAGCATATGTGGTGAAATTCTGAGCTATGCCCATAGACTTCAATGGAACAGTCGCTGCCTCTGCTCTGCATAAAGGGGGATTTTGATGAAATCCTCCTGATGAAATATCTTAGCCTAGAAATCTAGACACGCCCCTAGCGGCAGCAAATTACATTTGCTGCCAGGGCTAGTCTAGCAACTCTCCGTTGACTTGTGAGCTCTAGAAATCGAAACTAAATCTGGCATTGAAATCGTGTATAGAGTCGTTTGTTGGGTTTAACATAATGATTGATGGCAGAGTTGCAACGGTTTGGCTTGAATTCCCTGCTACTTGAAAACAAATATCCTATTGCGTCCTATTGCGTGCAGAGGGAATTTGAAAGACAGCTGATTATCCCGACCCTACATTATAATGTGGGTCTGGCTCGCCAGGCTAGAAATATCTTGCTCTGTCCTTAAAGCGATGGTTCGGATTAATTTCACTCTAGGGTCCTTTGCACCATGACCCCGAGCCAAACACCCTCCCAGAACCTGTTTTCCCTTGGTCGAACCCTGGTCGAGTAGCGCTGTCAGAAACGAATGACTTTCTGCAGGCGTAATGGAACCCACTTTACAAATTACCCCACTAATAATGCCCTGAATGGTATGAAACTTTTACAGTAGTACAACTATGTTCTTTACTCATAAAACGAGACATTGAAAAGTTTGTAAGTACACCAGGAGTTTATTTAAACTAAATGTACCGCAGAGTGGTACAAAATATGACCGCCGCCCAGTCCAGCACATTTTTTCCACAAAAATAAATCACGCTGAAAGGCCTGATTCTAACTGTCTCACTAAATTGCATTATCCACACTCAATTATCACTGGTATCTGCTAGACAACAAGTACCAAAACATGATTAGTTCATAGATTTCACATGTAAAATTAATTTTATACAACCCGACCCCCATCTTGCCTGTTCATAATTCTGAGAAATTCTTGAATTGTGTGCATGTGTGCGTGTACATGTTTATGTTTATGTGTGTGGGTGTGTGTGTGTGTGTGTGCGTGCTTGTGTGTTTGCCTGCGTATGTGTGTTTGTGCATGCATGCGTACATATGTCTACTGCGTATGATTACTGTGAATGTATGTGTGTGCGTGTGTATCTGTTTATGCACATGTGTGCACATGGAATGGGTTAACATGACCCCTGGAGGCAAATATACGGAAAAAATTGGTTATCCTAGGCCCTATGGTTCAAGATATTCACAGAAAACTGTGTCTGCCCTACCCTCCTTTCGGGGGGTCCAGTACAGCGGGGGGGCTACAGATCAAAACAAAAAACGATGGTTCCATGCTATCCATGTGGGGTTACATGCCCACCAAGTTTCGTGTACCCCGGTCTTTCAGTGTCCTTCAGGAATCCTTGTTGGTGTACGGTCACTAAATGTACACATAAATTATTTTATTGTAAGGCCCCCCATGAACGGAATTCCACGAAACTTGGCGTGCATTCAGAGGGTGTCATAATGATCCTACACTTCCAATTTCGTGCAGTTTTCACTATGTTAGGTCACAGATACCTGCGATTACAACACCTCATTTTTACTTTTTTGTGTTTAACTAGGTGGCGCTATACATGAAATGAGTGGTTAAGGTTATGGAATGGGTTGACATGGCCCCTTGAGATCAACATACAAAAAAAAATGGTCCTCCTAAACCTTACGGTTCTCGAGATATTCACAGAAAACTGTGTCTGCCCTACCCTCCTAGGGGGGTGCAGTCCAGCGGGGGGGCTACAGATCAAAACGAAAAACGATGGTTCCATGCTATCCATATGGGGTTACATGCCCACCAAGTTTCGTCTACCCCGGTCTTTCAGTGTCCCGGGAATCCTTGACGGAAATTTGGACATGCGAAAAAAAAAAAATAATCTGACTAAACCTATATGACCGCCGCTTCGCTGTGCGGCGGTCATAATAACACTTGCCTGATGGATGCTACTATCTGCTACTATTTACCGCTGCGTCGACGTTACTTCCGTGATTTGGGAAAAGCCCGTAAAAGTCCTGGCAGAAAGCATGCATAAGGATGTAGATCCAGGAATGCACTAATATTTGTTCGTAGTACCAATTTGCAACAATTATTAGTTAACACTAAGTTGTAAACACTTCGAAAAAAAATTATTAAAAACTGGATACCAAAAAACTAATCGCTTCCTGCCAGGACTTTTGCAGGCTTTTCCCAAATCACGGAAGTAACGTTGACGCAGCGTTAGACAGTACCTCGGCTCGGGGTCAGGGTGCAAAGGACCCTTGGGGGAAATTACTCCGAACCATTATTAACAATCTTTGACTCAACTTCTAAAACTTTCTTAAAAACAGATGTCTTCCCCTCGTTCTGTCCCGCCCCCTGCGCCAATCAGAGCACTGCATCCACGACAGCCATGTACATTGACCAATCAAAGGCTAAACACATCACAGCACTTGTAAGCAGAATAGACCTGTCCAGAATAAGTCCCACCTCCGAAACAGCCATGTCCACCCAATTTCAGGGCGTCGAATGTCTATGGGAAATAACATGGCGTTTCGAAATATCATACCTCTGTAGGTGGCGAAGTAGAAAAAAAATGGTAGGCCGATTGGCCTACACACTTCTGCCATCTAGTTTCCACTGGATTTTTTGATTGGCGGTGCCGTTAAAGTAGAAATATATCAGTAAGAAGCACTAAGCTAACGCACGCTTCGGACGCCGCGACTCCCGGAGTCAAGTTGCATAGCAATGGCAATGTTTAATAGTTTGGCTTCACCGAAATGGAGTTTGTGGCACCAGAGCCTGTCTACGGAGGTGGCACTAACCCTGCGTGAAATCGTCATGTTTGATAGGTTGTTAATACATTCTGAAAATTCTGTTCTGATCAAGGTCATGCAAAATAAAGCTATCGACTCAATACGACTGCCTCCTAGTCTGCTTATCATTATCTGTTTTTCGTGGAAAAAAAAAAATCTCGTCATCACTTTAGTGTCTTTGTCGGCGATTTCTTTCTTTTTCAAAGATGAGCCAAAACTTCTCCAGAGGGGAGAAAATCACACCCGACAAACACGGGACGTCCCCCGGACCTTATGCGGACATTCACGACGTCCCCGATTGGTCCCGAACGTCATGTTCTCTAGCGGACGTTCCGGTGACCTTATTGACGTCCGGAGCAAGTTATCCTTTGGTTATTGCGCGACGTCCGGTGCAGGACTTTCTGGGGACGTCACCGTCAGGTCCCTCGGATGACATTTGCATTTGGTCATTTCAAAGACGTCCTAAGGACCCGACAATAACGTTATACCGGGGACATGGAGGGGACGTTTGTTTATTCACACATGGCAGCGGAGTTGAGAGCGCTCTGGCTACCGCCTGCAGGACGGAGACATCACATCCATGCACGACTTCACGTTACACTTACATTGGAATTGACGTCCACAGTGTTATGGACCCATTTGTCTGCAACGCAACGTAGCCTACAAATTTTTTTTTTAGAAATACAGGAACAGCTTACTATGCTGACGAATGACGACTGCGCAACATGCGAGAATTTCCCCTACTCTCGGATGCGCATTAAAACGTATCTTTTCAGTAGTCATTTCCAACTTTTCACGCTGATGGTGCTCAAAATGCAACACAACTGTGTTCAAAGCAGGGATCCTATAGCAATGTATGGTTGGGGGAGGCATAGAAAAGTTGGAGAACCTGTGGCCTAAAACAATATTGGTGGTTGCAGGGTAGATTTGAAGTGAAATGGGTCGCGATGGTCTGTCATTTTTAAAAAGTGGGTCGCCAGAAAAAAAGTTTGGGAAACACTGGTCTAAGGCAACATATCATACAGTTTATGAAGTTGTGCGTCTATGAGCAAAGTAGAACCATGTTTCTACTTGGTGGTTAACGTTAAACTCAAAATGTAGCCTATGTGCTACATAATTCAGCATGTCATGCTTAACGAGCTTAACGTTATGTATAACGTTACAAACAAGGGAAGGGATTTTATCAAATTCATGTTAGCTGATGTGATGCTTGGTGTAACGTTAGCAAAGTCGCTGTTCTTAGTTTCTAGCTTACAATGCGCATTTCTTCAGATAACTGTCATTACGTGATGCATGTAACATGCTCTAAATAGGCAGTGGTTTATTTAACCTAGTCACATACTTATCATCTGTTTTATTTTCAGAAACACACACACGGCCGAATTAGCCTGGGTTTTCCCATGCTGCCTTGCGTGCGCGATTTAATTCACGCTGCTAGGCAGCCTAGATACCATGGAGCAAATTTTCGCCTCAGTTAGGGGACCAAGGAGCTGCTGTAACAAATTAAGTTGGAAATGACTACTGAAAAGATACGTTTTAATGCGCATCCGAGAGTAGGGGAAATTCTCGCATGTTGCGCAGTCGTCATTCGTCAGCATAGTAAGCTGTTCCTGTATTTTTTAAAAAAAATGTTGTAGGCTACGTTGCGTTGCAGACAAATGGGTCCATAACACTGTGGACGAGGGAGGGCAGTAAGACGATGACGACACACCGGAGCCGTTATGAGCCACGTACAGACGCATTTGATAGACATTCGTAGCGCCTAATAAACGGCTCTGGGCATTCGTAAACCACGTTTCAAATACGAGAAAATGAATGCCTAGTTCCCAGACCCCGTCTCATTTGAGATGAGGGTATGACGTTAGCCAGTCTACGGCCGAATTGGGACTGAACCAACTTTTGGAGCTGAATACGATGCAATAAAACTAGAGAAATGTTATAAAACAGACCACGTAGCATTTGTTTAGAGTTGCCTAGCAACAGAAGTGACTACTTAATTTGTAAAGCAAAACGATCTAGCTCTACATTGCAGAAGAATTAAGGATACTGCTTCTTCATGACTTGTTTAAATGTCATTGGAATTTTTTTCACGCATTCTCGCGTTTAAAAGTGTCACGCATAGCTGTCCCTGATGTTACAGCAGCTCCTTGTGGAAACAGCAAAGAGTGCACATATCCGATGAGATTTCTGATGAGCCTTACTTTTTATTAATAAAAAATGATATAGAATAGAAACATCTGGAATCTATTTATTTCAGCTTAAAGTTGGCTACAAAGAGCATTCATAGCCTAGAGAAAACGATACATTTTTCTTTATCTGCAATGTTCCAGGAAGATAGGCTTACAGTACATAGGCTATTTATAGGCTGTCCCTGTTTGATCACAGGTCCAAGAAAACGCCTTACAGTGGATATAGCATCAATGCATTCTAGTTGTATTTCATGTAGCCTACTTTATTTCATGTTGAGTTTTGCTTCCCAGCATGCATTGCCATTCATTTAGTATTTTTGGCTATTATTAGTTTTTAATAATTTGAAACAATATGGTTTGAACAATTTAGCTTAGGCTAGCCTAGGCCTACTCTGATGATGTTTTGAACAATATGCTACGGGATATGCCCATTAAAACGTTGTATTCATTTATTAAGAAAATGACACCGTAGATGTGAAAGCAGTGAAGTTGATTGTGTAATTGTAGAGCAAACCATAAATGCGTGTTCATGTTCCGTCTACCTCTCTCCTAGCAGTGATGAAGCTTACAGGATGTAATACCATACCATGTCACGTTTCATGTTTTTTTTTTTTTTACCATCGCGGAAATATAAACGTCGCGCGCATAACGTCGCGGTGACCATTACAGGACGTCCTCTCATAGTCTCGTGGACGTCTTTTAGATCTCCCGAACAGAGGTCCGCGGGACGTCAAGGGAACCCTACACAATGTCGAGGAGGTGACGTTCGCCAGGGGACCTTTAGGGGACGTCGCCAGGACTTTATTTTGTTTACTGGGGAGTTGCGCCTACAGTTCTGGCATGCTAATAGGGCAAGTCAGAGCTAGCTCAATAACAGCCAACAAACTCTCAGCGCAGTCAAACCAAAGTTAAGTTGTGTTGAAAAGAGGCTGAACCTTGCAAACGATTTACTATTATAGACCACTGAAATCACGCGTGAAAATGACCATCACGTTAGGTTGTGAGCGAGATCTAACGCCCTCCTCCGCCCGCGTACATCAGAACTAGCTCCCGGTTAGCATTAATAATCGTTTACTACTTTAACGGCACCGACAATCAAAAGATCTAGTGGAAACTAGATGGCAAAAGTATGTAGGCCAATCGGCCCACCAGCTTTTTCTACTTTGCCACCTACAGAGTTTGACATGTACGATATTTCGAAACGCCATGTTATTTCCCATAGACATTTGACAACCGGAAGTTGGGTGGACACGGATGTTTCGGAGGCAGGACTTATTCCGGACAGGTTTATGATAACAGAAACTTAGACTTTAATTTCCATGGCAACACCTGTCACTCTTATAAAGCAGCACGAGCTCTGCCGCAGGCACACAAACAGAAAATCAAAGAAAGGAAACAATAACCCATTCTGGCAAATAATATATTAGTAATTATTTATAATAATAATAATAATAATTGTAGTCATTAATAATGGGGTCAAATGAATTATCCAACCATACTCTTTAATGTAATTAATAATATAACTCTCCTTATATTATTTTCTATTAGTAACCCAGGTAATGGGGCCTGGGTTACATATGGCTTTGTTAACTGCTGTCATTGCTGTGGGGTAGAAGCTGTGTCTGAATTGGTTTGTCCTAGTTCTGATAGATTTCTACCAACTCCATCTTAATCCTCACCATGTATCAGTACTTTTCTATGTATAGGTTACAGTGTGTGGAAGGTGATGTTGACGTCCATACAGTTTAACTACACTGCACACAGAAGAAGAAAAAGCAGATAAATCTAATCAGATTTCACTTTCAGAAGGAGAAGATGGCTCATAAATATCAGAAGGAGTGACCTCAGACTTAGTATGTCCCATGAGGAACTGATGCAGGGAGGATATGTGGTGTGTGAGCTGCATTTTGAGTAGTGCTATATTCAAAAAGTGAGTTGTAGAGATGTGTAAGAAACATTCCTAAGTTGACAGTGACATTATTACAGTACTTGACCAACTTCGTCGTGTTTTCACCAGTGTAATGGAAGAAAAGCACTCACCAACGATGCCATCTCGACATTGGTGAACTGTGTTAACCCACCACCACTTGCCTGTCCTCCTCTGAAAAGACAGAGAACACACAGAGGTAACTGACAGATGCAGATAATATTACAAGATGAAATAAAATTGAAATACAGGCATATTAACTGAATCATATTAACTGAGTTCATAAATTCTAATGACAGACTGACTAATATACAAATTTAAAAACTTTCAAAAGATGAAAAAAACTATAAGGTGCAGGAAAGGGAAAATGTAGGTTTTGAAGGAGAAAGGACAGAGGAAGGCACTGAAGGAGAAAGACCAG
This sequence comes from Alosa pseudoharengus, assembly GCF_046254945.1. Classification (NCBI taxonomy): domain Eukaryota; kingdom Metazoa; phylum Chordata; class Actinopteri; order Clupeiformes; family Clupeidae; genus Alosa; species Alosa pseudoharengus. Next base: position 9,905,782 of record NW_027468664.1, read on the forward strand.
AGGAAGGTACTGAAGGAGAAAGACCAGAGGAAAGGGCAAATGAGACCCTAGAAGGGACAGACAGGAGAGAGCAGGGACCAGAGGAGAAACAAGGATGTACCAATGGAAATAAGCAGGAGGAGCAGTTAAGACAGGTAAGCATCTCAGTGAGCAGCTTCTGGAAGAAAGAGAAGGAAAATGTGGTTGTCTCAACCCTTAAATTATGTAGCATTTCACCATTCTGTCTCTAAGAAATTATGCCTTTGTGTCTTTTATAGAGAATTAAAGAACTGGAGGCAGAGGTGGCTCTGAGTGCAGGTCAACAAAACAGAAAGCCTAAAAAATCAAAGCGTAAAAAGTCAAAGAAAGGTCAACAAATAAATCAATAAGTGAATATAAGATGTGATGTACAATTAATGTGCAATTAAAATACAATCACAGAATAAGGTGTACAATTTAATGATTTAGTGTTGAAGCAATGCTAGAGTTGTAGACCACTTCTATTAACATCAAGGTCTGACATGCACATTTAAAAAACATGGTAATTGATGGTAAAGTAACAAGACTTGTGATTCGTCATCAACTCACCATATTAATATGAAGTTTAATTCAGTAAGCTAGGGAGTTACAACATATTAGTTAATTGCCAAACACTCTGCAGATTAGCAAATATATATACTCACTACACTCCTGTACAAGGAACGTGCAGATGAGCAAGTACGTGCAGGCACACGAGATGTATGCTACAACTAAGGTTTCACAACAGCATAAAGGTGTTGACTTGTGGCAGTGGAATAAATGCAGCTGTACACCTGTTTTGTTTTTTTTGGCTCACCTATGTAGGCCTAATGAGGTCTTTGCCCGGATGCTGGCCAATTGCTCCGAGAAATGCTGGGATTTCATTGTGGCCCAGCTCTCAGAGGCAGGGAAGAGGGAGGAGGTTCAGCAGGGGTCTAAAAGAAATGGGGTTACAGATCCTTCACAGCAGCCCCAAGAACTACAGATACTTGCGGAGTATCTTTGCATTGCCCTCGATGACGACACTGCAGAGATCCATCACTGCACGAGTTGGATACTTCTCTGTAAACAAACATTTTCTACTAAGTTATTGTAATAAACATTTTTCAAAATTGGATGGATAAAGGTTAACAATATTTCAAAATATTTTCAGAATAAATCAAGCATATATGCATGGTCCTCTAACTTTAACCACCCCCCTCCCCCGTCCCTAACAGCCAGGCTTTCTGCATGGCATCCTTTCCCAGATGAGCATGAAGGCCTCCACCATGACCCCAACTGAAAAACTATGCACCCCGGTTTTTGATGAAATGGCAACACAAAGGCAGTTCGACTACAAAAAAAAAACAATGCCATTTATGGGGTGTCTGCATCTGGGAATGCCGCGAAGCAGGCAATGGTGTTGATGGCCAGGGGAATATTGGGAAAGTGGAAGCAGGCAAGCTACAACTCAGATGTATAACCTGACGTACTGTACTGTACAGCAGACTAAACACACAATTTAGAACCATCTCTACTGCATAACATACAGCTTCCATCTTCACTCTCACCATAGAGGGCAATCCAGTTGGAATCCATGCATGTCCACAGAATTATTTTTGGAATCTGATCGTCGCCAGTTGGAATCCATGCATTTCCACAGAATTATTTATGGAATCTGATCCCTTATCATACCTCAGGGGTCGGCAATTACGTTTGGACCCAATTGTTTTTCAAACAATGGCATCGCGGGCCATAGCTTTTGTAATTGGGGGGGGGGGGGGTTATAGGCCTACTATTTAAATTATTAATTATTATATTATATTAAAATAAACATCATCTAACTTTTAAAATTCATTTAATTTAATTCCATTAAAAACGTTTATTTGCTTATGTGCGCTGTTTTTATGCCGCCTGCTGCATCTCCTGTCGTCTCTCATGAAACAGGCGACTTGCCTAGCAACCTTCCGTAACTAATGTATACAAATATTATTCTTTTGGATGACGTGTAAATGATTAGCTGAACATTGCTATATGTTAGTTATCGATGCAAAATGTCGTTGTCGAAAGCCTTGAAAAATTATTCAGAATGCAGGACCTACAAAGAAGAATGGAAGCAGAGGTATGCGTTTATCCTGCCTGCATTTATTAATGCCAAGCCTTCGTGTCTCATTTGCAACGAGTCTGCTGTTTGCAAAGAATACAACATCAGAAGACACCATGAGACAAAACATGGCCAGTTCAAAAACGCGTATCCTCCTGGGACAGAGATGCGAACGCATAAAATGAAAGCATTGGAGGCTGGATATGCACACAGCACCAAAATACTAGTTCAATCACTCACCGAGCAGCAAAGGGTTACGAGTGCGTCCCTTAAAGCAGCATGGGTTCTTCCCCGTCACAACAAACCATTTACAGACACAGAGGTTTTTAATGAAGTGAGATTACGCGCACTCGCGGGCCAGATAGAATAGATGGCGGGCCAAAATTGGCCGACCACTGTCATACCTGTTCATTCGTACTCGTCACTAGACTTATCGTGACTAAATTCAAGATGGCGGCGAACGGTAAACTTCCTGAAGGTACTGTCTGTATAAATTGTCTTGTAAATAAACTACCAGTGCTTTTTCAAAGTTCTCAATGTCTCGTTTTAAATTTCAGGGCCCTCGGAAGTCTACCAATGAAGTGTGGAGCTACTTTGAGCCTCGTAAATGGTGTAAAACAGTGATTTATTTGCATGGCTAGGCCGATGCCCGAGGCACCCCCATTGAAAACATGTTGGTAGCATCGGCTAACTAGCACCAGATTTTGGAGTGCAGGGACAAGCCAAAATAAGCTATGAGACAAAAGTTCACAGTCGGTATCATGTTTCAACACACTTTAGGTCAATATCACACTGAACTTCTCCTTTTAGATAGTCTTAGTCAGCGTTTCAGGACATTAGTGCAGTCTCGTCATCGTCTCGTCTTAGTCATGAAAAAAAAGGTAGTTGACGAACATATTTCCTCTCGTCTCGTCTGACGAAATTAACACTATTCTGCGTGGACATACAGTATATTTACATTAATGTATTTTGGCAAGTCAATTTTAAATTGCTACTACAAAATTCCCTGACTTTCCCCCACAAATTATAGAATTCCATGTCTGGAATAGACTCTATCAAATTTCCATGATATTCCAGAAGTTCCATGACCGGTAGGAACTCTGTATCAGTCAACTGTCAGAGTCAGACAATTACATTCTTAGTAGAATTTAATAGAACTGAACTCCAAGCACTTTTGAAATGTTTCTGGGAGACAACACACAGCTCACACAACCACAGAACCCACACTCCTATGATGAGTTCTATTGGCAATGCTTACAGTTTGAACTTGCATAGTGAAGAAGATTGTAGCATGCATTATTACTGTTCAATTCAATTCAAAAAACCTTTATTTATCCCCGAGGGGCAATTTACTCTACTGACATATAAGACATAACAAGGGGGGGTGGGGTAGTCCCAGGAGATAGAGGAGGAGAGGGCTTGGAGCATATTCAAGTTCAAAAGGCGAATAGCCTCAAAAGTAAAGGTGGCCTTCCTCCTGTTAGTCCTAGCCAGAGGACAGCGCAGACGCCTGCCAGAGGGCAGCCATTCAAAAACTCTGTGTAGGACATGGGTAGAGTCTTCTAAGATGAAGTTGGCTTTCCTTAATGTTGCCTTGTCGTGCAGTGATTGGCCACCTCAGTCAGAGACTGAAGAGGGTGGCCAATGATTTTAGAACATGTGTTCACAATGCTCTGGAGGTGTATTTTTGACTGAGAGGGAGTGAAACCAGCACATGAATGAAAAGGTCAGTATACTTTCAATAAAGGAGGTGTAAAAAATGCTGAGAATCTTCCTGTTTACTCCAAAGGAGTAAAGTTTCCTCAAGAAATACTGTCTCTGTTGACATTTTTTAATAATCACCTCTGTATTAGAGTCAAAACGCAGTTTGTCATCAATGACAGTGCCCAGGTATTTATTTTCATGTACAACTTCCACTGGTTCCCATTGGATTGTAGTTGCAGTCCTGCTTCCTCCTAGCCTGGCTAACGTCAGACCTCATCTCATTGAGATGGGGTCTGGGAACTCAACATTCATTTTTCATTTCATTTGGTTTACGAATGCCCAGAGCCGTTTATTGGGCGCTATACGAATGTCTATCAAAATGCGTCTGTACGTAGCTGATAACGGCTTCGGTGTGTCGTCATCGCCTTGCTGCCCTCCCTCCGTTCTGTGATTGTTTTCACCTCAACGAAAGAACCAAAGTCCATAGAATCCAGGCTGCCTAGCAGCGTGAATAAAATTGCGCGGGTAAGGCAGCATGAGAAAACCCAGGCTATATTTTAGATAAGGACAAGAAGAAAAAAAAGTTACATTTAAACACTTTTATTTTAAACGTAACCTTCCTGATTTGAATCACCTCAGTTATCAATCAAAAGAACAGGGAAAAGAAATGTCAACACAATCATGACAAACACTCAAATAAATGTGCACATAAGTCTGAATGAAAAGCAGCACTGGGGCCTATTGCACAAAACTAGGATAAGGGATTAAGCCGGGATATCTTGGTTATCCTGGGTCAATTTATCCGTAATCCAGTTGCACAAAAGCGGGATAGGGGGGAGCAGGATATGTTATGGTATAAGTTACCATGGCGATTTATTCTGTGGAGCTAGCCTGCTCCAGACCAGGCTAAATTCCAGGATCTATTTAATCTCATCCCTTATCTCAGTCAGCAGTCACCACAAACGACAGCAACATCTCCCTGCTCAACAACCTCAACAGCTTCTTTGCACAGTTTGAAGCACAAAACAACACATGTCCACAGAAGACCCCACCACGATCAGGCCCTTTGCTTGTCTGCTGCCTGCTCTCCACTATCAACACCTGCAAGGCAGCAGGTCCAGACAACGTTCTTGGTTGTGTGCTGAAGGACTGTAGCCTGGAAAATCCAGACCCTCATAATCTAGAAAGATTAAGGGTAAGTAAGAGTAAGAGTTGGCAACACCTCAAGCAGCATCACACTGAGCACGGGGCCCCCCCAAGGCTGTGTGCTCAGTCCCCTGCTCTTCACCCTGCTGACACACCAACCTACAGCACCAATCACATGGTGAAGTTTGGGGGCGACACAACTCTGGTTGTTTCATGAGTGTAGCCTAATTGAAATTGCAGAATTGTGGGAAAACTGAGGAGTCAGTGCATCACCAAACCCTAGTAGTGGGCGCTACTAAGGTATCTATCCAACTACTTACATATGGCACTGTAGAATGGTTATAAAAAAAAAAAATGTTTGGGAACCTGTGGCCTAAAACATCGACGTTTTGGGCAATATTGGTGGTGGCATGTTAGATCTGAAGTGAATTGGGTCACGATAGTCTGTCATTTTTAAAAAGTGGTTCCCCAGAAAAAAAGTTTGGGAAACACTGATCTAGGCCTACAGCAGCACTTTGATGAGCATCAAGTGAAGTGGTTCTGATGTGCTGAGGTTCTGATATGGCCTTGTTCATGGGAAGTTGTGCAACTAGGTTGTGTATCCAGACACCCAGGAGAGGATGTGAAAGGTAGTTTATTGTGTTCAAAAGTGAGTGAAGCTGAATTTGCATTTGTTAGTTCAGGTCTATTACAAGCGATTTCCTCATATTGGATGTCCTATTCTGTAATCTTGACAAATTTGCTAACACTCGTAGCCTGATAAGAAGTTTTGTGAACTTTGAACACTGATTTGACAATATGTGAATAAAACAATTGTGTGCTGCATTGCTAGCAGTTAGAAAGAGTGAGCAACAACTTTCCTATTAGCCTAATAGCACGATGTTGCCAATGGCCAGTGCACAATACTAACACAATATTAGCACATACAAGTATCGTAAACGTGCTGATTACCAACTATTTCGTTTGAAAGTTCTAAAACAACAATGTTTTTTTTAATACTTAAAAATAACATTTGCTAAATGAACCTTACATTTTTCAGTAGCCATTGGTGTGTGTAGATTTGAACAAAATCTAGTTTGGTTCTTACCGGGGCTTTTACTTCATGAAATATCCGATTTTGTTTACCACGCTCGGAGTTTAGTGCTGGGTTAGTGGGTGCCTATTCCCAACCTTTCTCACAGCACTTCAACGGTTAGCTTGAGAATTCTCGTCGCAATTCAAAATTCCACTGGATCTCCAAGCGAATTTGCACACGCAGCCTTACAACACTGTTTACAGCTCTTCGAGTCACAGTAAAATGTAATTTTTGGTACATAGTTAATTTAGATAAACTTATGGTGTGGGGGCTTGCGTTTCTTTAGGAATCCGCCGTCTTGGTTTGTATAGAAATAGTACGTAAGAGGTTGGACATACGTGATGGTTGGTAATATGTGACGTTCCGATAAGTATTAAAAGTTTGGAAAGAGCTTTGAGGAGACGACCACGTGCTATTCCCAACTGTATTGCTAGCAGTTAAAAAAAGTGAGCAACAACTTTACTATTAGCACAATGTTACCAATGGCAGTGCACAATACTAACACAATATTAGCACATACAAGTAAGTATTAAAAGTTTGAGAGGCGAAAGAGCTGTGAGGTGACGACCACATGCTATTCCCAACTGTATTGCTAGCAGTTAAAAAGATTGAGCCAAAGATTGTTAAGGCGGCCTAAACAATCTTTGATTGAGCAACAACTTTACTATTAGCCTAATATTAGCACGATGTTGCCAGTGGCAGTGCACAATACTAGCACATACAAGCAAGTATTAAAATTACACAAAAAACCCCTAAATAAACCAAAAAGAAAAATGAGAAATATGTGAGAAAGATAAAAGAAAATTACCTTCAAAATGAGAAAACTGTCAAAAAGAATGAGCAACAAACTATTAGCAGAGAGGGTTAAAGCGGATCTTTGCTATCTTTGCTATTAGCCTAATATTAGCACGATGTTGCAAGTGGCAGGGCACAATGCTAGCAGGCGAAAGAGCTGTGGGGAGATCATAGATATATATATACTGACTAGATGTCGCCTTCGGCTTCTCAGCATGCGTCAACACCGCCGCCATCTTGTAGCGGGGATCTGAAGCTCTGAACTAGTTCTCCCGTATTGTCAGTGTTACCTATTTAGCAACGTTTGGCCATCCCCAGCGACAGAAAACCTTTTTTAGCGATTAGCGACAAATTTGGGAACTTCTCACAATGATGGCAAACTCGGTTTCGTTGTTGTTGAAACGTAAGAAAATCACTTTTCTCATGGCTTTGTCATTTTTGAATTAAGCTACTCGTTTGCCCATAGCATTGGCCCATGATTAAAAAAGTAACGACTGGCGTATGAAGTAGCAGACCACGTTAAAGCACGGAAGTAAATGTTCTACAGATCTACAGCAACTTCTGGTAAGATTACAACTTATACGAGTAAACGAGACGAGAGGTATGTGGCCTCAACCAGAGCCTGTCTACGGAGAGCCTGTTTACTTTCATTGTATCGAACCTTCACTCATTGTTCCTCTAGGGGCCACCGCTAGCTAGTGCAGAATGAATAGGATTCTATAGGGCTAGACGGGTAAAATGTATCTTTATTATCGTCAAAAGTTTAGTTTTCTCTAGACTCGACCATAAATCCATGCCTGTCAGTTGGAGCAACCCAAAAAACTAGATAATTGCTGGAGATTTTGACGATTTATGGTGATTTTAAATTTTCGTTAGATCTTTGCTCAGATTGACGTTAATCAAAGTCCTTTTAAGCAAGTCCCTCCACTGGGCGGCCATATACCAACGTTTTTTGGGCACTCATCGGGCACAGTCTTTGGGTCGAACTGCGCGTGCGCAAGGCTTCACGACACCAATCTTGCTCCAGCGGCGAGATCACAACACATGATTGGCACGATGTCTTCACAACAAACCATATGATTGGCTCAATGTATTCACATGTCGACGTCTTGCCAAGGAAGGGGTGGGATATGTGTAGACAACGGCCATATTGGCGTGACAAACAAGCCCCATGCATTTCTATGGAGTATTTTTTGAGTGCTGTGTCTCCTCATTAGAAAGTCTCTGCGTTAATGCATTATAGAGGAGTGGATCACCGCGGCAAGATGGCGTCTCGATTGACGCATTCGTTCCAATGAACAGCAGTAGTCAAGGCGACATCTAGTCAGTATCTATGTGGGGAGATGACCACGTGCTACTCCCAAATGTATTGCTAGCAGTGAAATTTTTTTTATTTTTTTTTTGCATTTTCAGTTGTTTTACATAGGGGGAAAAGAAAATATAGTGTAACAAGAGCCTTTAAGGCGATACTCCACCATTTGGGGAAATACACTCATTTTCCACCTCCCCTTGAGTTAAACATGCACATCTTCAACTGGAGTCTACGTCTCGGACAAGTTCCAACACTGTGGAAGACATCATGTCTCACCCCCGTCCCTAAGAAGCCACACCCCAGTGAGCTTAATGACTTCAGGCCTGTCGCTCTAACATCACATGTGATGAAGACACTGGAGCGGCTGGTCTTAGGTAGGCTCAGACCCCAGGTTCGTCATGCACTAGACCCGCTACAGTTTGCATACCAGGAGAAAGTGGGCGTGGATGATGCCATCACTTATCTTCTACACAGGACACATACTCACCTAGACAAGGGGAAAAGTGCTGTGAGAATCATGTTCTTTGATTTCTCAAGTGCTTTTAACACCATCCAACCCCTCAGACTGGGAGACAAGCTCTTGCAGATGGGTGTGGACGCTCACCTGGTAACCTGGATTACAGACTACCTGACCGAGCGACCACAGTTCGTCAGACTGAAGAACTGTCTCTCTGACACTGTGATCAGCAGCACCGGAGCTCCACAGGGAACTGTGCTCTCTCCAGTCCTGTTCACCCTGTACACATCTGACTTCTGCTACAACACCGAGTCATGCCACATGCAGAAGTTTTCTGACGATACTGCAATTGTGGGGTGTATCAGGGACGAGCAAGAGGAGGAGTACAGGAGCCTGGTGGAGGACTTTGTGCAATGGTGCAAACTCAATCACCTTCAACTCAACACTTCAAAGACCAAGGAGATGGTGGTGGATTTCCGCAGGTCTAAGCCCGCTCTGCTACCAGTCTCCATTGATGGGGTCAATGTGGAGGCGGTAAGCACCTACAAGTATCTGGGTCTCCACCTGGACAATAAACTGGACTGGTCAGCCAACACTGACGCACTCTACAAGAAAGGGCAGAGCAGGCTGTACTTCCTGAGGAGGCTGCGGTCCTTCAATGTGTGCAGCAAGCTCCTCAGGATGTTCTATCAGTCTGTTGTGGCCAGCGTCCTCTTCTATGCAGTGGTATGCTGGGGAGGAAGTACAAAGAAGAAGGATGCTGGGCGCCTTGACAGGCTGTTAAGGAAGGCTGGCTCTGTAGTGGGAGCTGAACTGGAGTCCATCACTTCAATATCTGACAAAAGGACCCTGAACAAACTGATCAACATCTTGGACAATGAATGCCACCCACTCTACAGCACTATTAAAAAGCAAAAGAGCTTGATCAGCTGGAGATTTCGCTCACTGACTTGCGCAACAGACAGACTGAGGAAGTCATTTGTCCCCAGGGCCATTGAACTGTTCAATGCATCACTAAAGGGAAGAGGAGAGATAGACTTCTCTGCTTAGTCTGTCTGCCTCTCCACCCTCTCCATGTTTGAGTACTGACTACCCACTACTGCTTTACTACTGTTTTACCACAGCCTAATGTTTTTACTACCGCTTTCCTGCTACACTGTTTTTCATGTTTTTCATGCTATATTAGCACACATGATCAATGGCTTCTGCTACAATAATACTGAATGGCTGTAACCCTATTACCTCAACCTGTTTCTGCACTGACGTAGTTTTTATAGTTTTTTATATTACCTTGTCTACATTATATTATACTTTGCTCTCCTATTTGTCCATATTATTTATGCTGGTCTCTAGACCTTATTATTGCACTGTTGGACTAATGCTGGACTACTTGTTGCACCTTCACCATGACACTCACTCTCCGAGCACCTTACCGTGCACACTTAACTTAAGGACTATTGTTGGACTACTTTTTGCACCTTCACCAGGACACTTACTCTCTTGAGCACCTTACCATGCACACATAACTAAGGGACTCCTGTTGGACTACTTTTTTGGCACCTTCACTCTCACTCTCTTGAGCACCTTACCATACACACAGAACTACTGTTGGACTACTTTGCACCTTCACCAGGATACTCACTCTCTTGAGCACCTCACTTTGCACACAGAACTACAGGCCCTGTCATTACAAGCGTCTCATACTTGACCACCCTTAAGCACACTGTTTCTTTTACATTTAATTTATATAGTATTTTTAGTTTTGTTAGCTTTTCTTATCTCCTACTGTCTCTATTGTACAGTGGTGTTTGGTTATATGTTTATACTTATACTTATATTTACCATTTGCTGTAAGTGCATGTTGTGTGTGATGTCTGTATGCTACTGAGACCCCCTGAATTTCCCCTTGGGGATCAATAAAGTATTTATCTATCTATCTATCTATCTATCTAAACAATTGAGTTTTACCTTTCCCCAGTTCATCCAGCCGTTCTCTTGAGTCTGACAGTAACACTTTTAGCTCCAGCTCATTGAATAGCAGAGATGCTAACGGTCTAATCTGATTCAATGAGCTGGAGCTAAAAGTGCTACTGTCAGACTAGCATGCTGGATATATATGTATGACAATTTCTATTGTAGAAATTTTATTTCCATTTTATAGTGACAATAAAGGGCTCACCTTCAGGCAGCACAGCAAAACCCATAATATGCTATAAAAATCAGATTTTTTTCCCAAAGTCACACTATCTTCCAGCCAGAAGATGTTTATTTACTACCTAGGGATGACTCAATTCCCACAGAAAATATTTGTGTTCAACTAGGATTAATGTTGACCATCCAGAACTACATAACAATTCTCAGTTCCACAAACTCTGACCCAGTTGAAAAAAACAGCAATGGCATATATTTAGATACTGAATTGATGAAGCATTTATTTTAAATGCATATACAGAGACCACTTAAAATAAATCACAACGACAATACTTTCTATTAAAACAACATTTTAAATAAAATGTATGCGTTTCACAGATTCAAGTGATGTGTACAAACAACCACATTGCAGGGTAGGCATTGGTCAACCAGGACAGAGCATGAAGGTAGAGAGTAGCTAAAACAGTGACTGGTAATCAGAATTCAATCCAAACTAATGTTAATGCTGTCTAGTGCAATTTTGACTTGGATCTCCCTAATGTTATCCAATTACTGGCCACAATACCAACAGTCTTTTCTCCCAAAAACGTCACAATACTATAAATTTTGTAATCAAGAGCAGAGAAGTTCATTTGATACAGTAAAGAATTATTGTGTCTGTATAAAAAAAGAAATGCAATGATGATACACTGATGAGAGCACAAATGACATACTGCAATGTCATGAAGAATGACCATCAAGATTATTTTCCCCCAAGGATTCTTGATTGCACTTTGTTTCAGGTTGCCTTTTGGGATCCACCTCAAAACAGTGAGAACATCTAGAATTTCAGTACTCTGATTAATGTTGAGTCACAAGGGACACTGAAAAGTGGTTCTGGGTGCTGGAATACATGGCACAGCTGGCTTCCATCCCTCTCCTCTATGACCTAACGGCATTCGCGGCAATTCAAAATAAAAGAATTGGACTCCTGCCTACCAGCTGCAATTGGACTCCTGCCTACAGGCTGTCCAGCGCATTCCTCAAGCCTTTTCACCACTTGTGACAGGGGCCATCTTCCACTCCTTACCATCCTCTTTATGATCTTAAGACAATTCTCAAATGTAAAAGCGCTACAATTGTCCAATCCTGTAAAAGTCACGGCACCCTCCGCAATATGCAACATTGAGTGCACGTTATAGACAAGAAACTTACCATAAAGGGACTGTTTGTTATTTATAAACGGGGCCTCCAGAGGAAAATAGGGGAGGGTCATGTCTTTTTATTCTTTGTTGAGGGGAGGGTCACCTAACTTTTTTTTGTCTAGGAGGGGGCGTCACCCATCTTTTGTATTAATGAAAACAGCAAAAAAATCAAAGTGGCTTGTTTGATTGTTGATTTCTGTCGCCATATAACGTTCTAAAGTGGCTTGTTTGATTGTTGATTTCTGTCGCCATATAACGTTCTCTTTCGTTCCATAGCTCTGTCAACATTGAACAATGAAAATAAGGGAGATTTCCTGGGTTTCTCACGCAAAATACGGAAAATGTCAACATTCGTCCCCATTAACGTTGGAAGGGTTGGCCGGGGAGGGTCACGTCTTTTTAGAAAATCTTGCTGGAGGGTCGTTGAAAAATTTCTTGCAGGCAGGGAAGGGTCATGCATCTTTTGATTGAAGCACTCATAATCCCTCCGGTGGCCCCGTTTATAAATAACGAACAGTCCCTAAAGTCATAAAGTTCTTGGCCTCTCAACGAAAAATCTGAGGAGATCAGCAGCATATCTCCAGTGTTGCTCGACCAATGCTGGACTTATAAGAATGTTCATTGCCACACTGAATGTCATGAAGTGACCGAAAAAAATCAACTTTAAGGTCCCTCTTCAGCACAATCTTTCCTGTACATAAACTGGCTATATTCCGTTGCCTTCCATCTCTCCTTCCATCTATCTTTAAGATATCTCGGTCTGCGAGCGAAGCTGGAAGGGATGTGTGGACGGAGGTTGGTGAGCCTGCAGCTGACTATCTTTTTTTGGGTTGCTGACTGCCTTGAGGCCCTTCACTCCTCTGCACCACATGAAGAGAAGCCTCTTCATTACACCCAAGCATGCCCGGTGCATGTAGTCAATGGGAAATGCTCTGATCATGTTTATGGGCAAATCCAAAAGCGGGGTACTACCATGATGATACTCGCCCGGTGTCTGTTGGCGGAAAGAGTTGTCGCTACGAGCCACCACCTCTGTCTTGATAAGTAACTTTATCATACCACTCACCCCTCTGCACACGCCGGTGACACCCATAATAGCCTGTGCGTACAAAGGCCTTCGCAGGAGCATCACACACAAAACATAGAATGTGGAATTTTATTTTTGGTTGTTGACATCCATCACCGTGTCTTCCAGGAATATCAGATTCTGTAGCTTCGCACCTCCACAGGTCAGGGTGATGGGGAAGACTGACACTGGCTTTAAATGGACAGCACAAAGGATGGGCCACATTGTTCTTCCTGAGCTCTTAAACACAGGTAGCCCATCTACGTTGAAGGAAAGGTTTAACACAGTTTGCTTGGTATCACATTACCATGGGCAAGACCCTAACTGCAATTAAACTTTCGCCAACTTTGTTTCGCCTGCCTCGGCGATTCGCGCTCACATTTGTATTTGGAGTTGTATACCAAAAGCGTCACTCGTGACACGGCATGTGACGTCACCGAGATTATATCAACTCTTGTCACACGCCAGTCTTCCTCTTATCTCTTCTCGCCGTTTATCAGACGGTTGTTGCCAGCAGCCAATTGGATTGTACTGGCTACCTACGTGTTATTTAACCTGGAGCTGGGGTTCACCCTTTATTACGACAACCCTCTATTACGACATACCGTTATTACGACATCCCTCTATTTAGACATGCCCCTACTCCAATTTTTTTTAGTACCGCTATTCCGATATTACCAATCCTCATTTTCAATTTATCTCTGCAGTTCCTGTATCCTATGAAATCCCAACATCCTAGATGCATAGATGAGCTGTAGTCATGTCATCTGCACCTGCAGCTACATCAACAATCCACCCGGCATCCACTCCAAACAATGTTTTTCCCAATAATTGATATCGGCACACATTTCAGTCAAAACCTTAGGTGATTTTGAACTGGCCATGTGAATAAATGTTACACATTATGTAAAACACAGGTAGCTCTCCTCTTTTTATTCTCTAAGCTCTCAGCGGAAAACGGTCGGAAACTCCATGCAAACAAACTCTGTGCGTGCAGACCACCTATATTAATTAATTAATGGCCATCAATCAATGGCCAATTGCACAAAGACGGGCGGAATTCTTACGCTCCAGTAGCCTAAACCACTTCAGTGAACGTTCAAATAACCCCCAGAGTTCAGTGTCCATCAGGGTGTTCAAACTGGATGTGCGATATATTCAAGTTGCTTATATTGCAGAGGACAATGATAAAGCCATGTGCAACGCATTTTGGCTTGCCAGCAGGTTGGATAAACTCAATTTACTACATAATAACGTAGGCTAGGCTTATATCTTTTATATGTCATGCGTGTAGTTGTTGAATTGCACATAACATGTCTGCATATTTATTTAGTCTTCTTTCTCTCGACTCTAGGCTTGCATTATCATGGCCCTATAATTGTGCAAAGACAGGCGGGATATCCGACGCTCCTTTTACAGTAAACCACTTCACAACGAACGTTCAAATAACCCCCAGAGTTCAGTGTCCATCAGTCCCAACATTTAGAAACATAATCGAAAAGTCCAAGCGTGAATTGTATGTTTTGATTTTGAGAGAGACTGGAGAAGGGCCGTATGTTTCACAGCAACTGCGATAACCTTGTTTCTTGAAGGCTATCCTTACCTCCAAATATCCACATCTAATGAGGGTCGGCGACTATCCAATACCCAATACTATTTGCAATACCCTATTGTTGGAAAGTTTAGTTTATGGCCGTTCGTGTGAGTAGCCTACAATAACTTAATTTTATAAATTTTACCAAAACCACTGGTTTTGCCTTGCAGGGTCACATTTCATTTGTTGTCTTATCTTTTTTTATTCAAAACAATTTGTAGGTATCCATACTCAAGTCTAATTACCACCAGACACAAATAATCATCACCTAGGTTAAATCCTCTCTATAGAGGTTTGAAGACTTGAGATATTTGCAATGGCTTACTCTGACCACATTGCTAGCAGCTAGTTCCATAAGCAGTGTATAGTCCAGTTCAACAAAATCCACTTCTGAAACGTTAAAAATAAAAAAGATCTTCGTTTTATTTCTCTGTTTTACACTTACAAAAAATGAATAAGAGCTGGCTAACACACTTGTTCTAAGTAAATCCAATTAGCATCGGCAGTGGCAGGTAAGAAAACCGTATGCTTCCACAGCTCTCAAGTTAAAGTCAGTTCTGAAGTTCAGGTCAACATAGCCGACGTGAATCTGCTTAAAGAGGCAGTACATAATTCTACCAATATGTAAATCACATCACACATGAATTCTATTATGCTTTTAACTATTAAATGAACTTATAAATGAAATTATTTATCTTTTTAACAACTATTTTAATTACATTAACCATCAAACACTATGAATTGTACTTTGGCCTCTACATACCCGGCCCCTAATTGCTTTCTATCATAGAAACAATTACAACTTATATGGTAAATGTCTTCCATCTGAGTAAGACTCAGATCAGTAACAGTCCTTCTCATACTGCTTCTTGAAGTAAGCAGAGTTTGGTTATCGGCCTCTCAAGTTCATTCGTCTTGGTCTTGACTCGAACCTTACGAACCATTCCATGTTCGTCCTCAATAGTCGTAACTATTCTTCCCATCAGCCATGATCCCCTGGGTGCTGATTCATCGACAATCAAGACTACATCTCCTGGGATGAAGTTCCGTGATGGGTGGTTCCATTTCTGCCTTTGCTGGAGTTGAGGCAGATACTCCTTGACCCAGCGTTTCCAGAAAAGATCACTCATGTACTGGATTTGCCTCCATCTTTTCCGTGTGTAAGTATCATCCTTCTGGAAGAGCCCTGGAGGTAAGTTGGGGTTAGTCTTGAGTAGCAGCAAGTGCTGTGGGGTCAGAGCTTCAAGATCATTAATATCGTTGGAAGGCATGGTAATTGGCCTACTATTCAGAATGGCCTCACATTCACAGAAGAACGTCTGCAGACCTTCCTCGTCCAAGCTTTGCTCTCTCAGTGTAGCACTCATGATTTTCCTGATGGAGCGAATAATTCTTTCCCACACTCCCCCATGGTGGGATCCAGATGGTGGATTGAACATCCATATGATGTCACGTTGGAGCAAGCAGTTCTCAATCTGTGAAGTATTCCACTCCTTTATAGCCTTTTTGAGCTCGCGGTCAGCTCCGACAAAGTTGGTCCCGTTATCGGATCGCATTTCCTTAACTTGACCTCTTCTTGAGATGAAGCGTCGCAGAGCGTGAATGAAGGAGTCCGTTTCCAAAGACGTTGCCATTTCTATGTGGACCGCACGACTTGAGAGGCAGGTAAATATCACACCGTACCTTTTTACCGATGATCTTCCACGTTTTATGTTGAATGGCCCAAACAAATCCACTCCTGTTCTGGTGAAGGGTGGTTCGTCTGGCACTACTCTGTTTCTTGGTAAGTCCGCCATCATTTGTGTGCCTGATGCGCCATGTTGTCTTCGACAGATAGTACACCGAGACAGCATTTTTCTGATTGAAGAAGGAGCGTTGGTATTTAGGGAGTATCATTAGGTGCTTGGCTTCGGCTGGCATGGATGCTCTACTAAGCCTTCCTCCAACACGAAGGATGCCCTCTTGAAGTTGTGGATTCAGTCTGAAGATACGACTACTCCTTTTGATGGGGTTCTTTCTCCGAAGAGCGGATATTTCCTCCTGGAAGCTCCTTTGCTGACAGTGGCTGGTGATAACCAGCTCAGCACGTCGCAGATCGTCCACAGTCAGGTAAGTCTGTTTGAGACTCATTTTGTAGCTTAACATCTCCCTGTTTGCCTGTTGTTGGTCACTGTACATTCTGCTAATCTCCTTTCTCTTCCTTAACAGGTCTACCAGGGTTCCCTTGATACGTGTGATCCATGCCACCGCCTTCTTGAGACGTATCCATGAAGAGTAGTATTGGATTAGTTGTTGCATTGAATCTGTGCTTTCTTCTACTATGGTAGCATTAACAGGTATGCCTTTCTTGACCTCAGGATCTTCTGCTGTAAGCTCCTCCAGATGATCACGCGTACTTGGCCATTCCTTTTCTGGTTTGCTAAGGAAGACCGGCCCTGCGATCCAAATTCCATTCTTCATGAAGGCGCTCACCTTTTGCCCCCTGGAAGCGTAATCAGCTGGATTCAACTGTGTGTTGATGTAGTTCCATTGCTCCACTGTTGATGATTGCAGGATTATGGCAATCCTGTTTGCCACGAATGTCTTAAATCTAATGTTCTCATTTGCTATGTACTTGAGCACGGCGGTGCTGTCCGTCCAAAACTTAGAGTCTGACAGTGACAAATATAATTCCTTTTG
Source organism: Alosa pseudoharengus (assembly GCF_046254945.1). Taxonomy (NCBI): domain Eukaryota; kingdom Metazoa; phylum Chordata; class Actinopteri; order Clupeiformes; family Clupeidae; genus Alosa; species Alosa pseudoharengus. The sequence continues at coordinate 9,923,025 of NW_027468664.1, forward strand.
CAGCATGACATCTACCTTCACGGCTAAGGCAGCCGCCGTCAGCTCCAGTCGTGGGATAGTTATGGGCTTAAGAGGGGTGACCCTTGCCTTTCCCAAGACGAATGAGCAGCTTATTTGGTTGCTGCTATTCTCCTGGACCAGGTAAGTGACGGTACCATAGCCTGTTTCGCTCGCGTCACAAAAGTGATGCAGCAGAGCCTGCACTGCTTTTCCAAACTCTGGTGGCTTGAAACAACGATCCACTCCAAAGTCGGTGAGCTGTTGAAGCTCTTCTGTCCACCTTGTCCATTGTTGTGCAAGATGTCCTGGCACAGCATCATCCCAGCCTGTTTTTAGTCTACACAGTTCTTGCAGGATGTTTCTGGCGGGAAGTATCACCGGTGACAACATCCCCAGTGGGTCGTAGACTGAACTCATAGTCGACAGGATTCCTCTTCTGGTGAGAGGCTTCCTCTCTATGTTCACTTGGAACCTAAACTGATCTGACCGGATGCACCACTGTACCCCCAAAGCTCTCTTGATGGCGAGTGAATCCTGGTCAAGGTCAAGATCTTTGACTTCTGTTGCTCGGTCATCTGGTGGAATATGTAACAACACGTTTTGGTTGTTGGTCGTCCATTTTGTCAGTCTAAAGCCTCCTGTTTGACAGATGGCCTTCAAGTCGTGGTATAGCTTGACTGCTTCTTGTTCAGACGCAACTGATCTCAAACAGTCGTCAACATAAAAGTTATTTAAGACTGTATCCACTACTGCTGCATAAAACGTGTTCCTGTTGTCTTCGGCACACCTTCTCAACGCATAGCTAGCGCAGCTTGGTGAGGAGGTGGCTCCGAACAAGTGTACCTCCATTCTGTACTCTTGCAGCTCTTTGGAAATGTCGCCGTCCGGCCACCACAAAAACCTGATAAGGTCGGCATCGTCTGGTGGGACTTTCACCTGGTAGAACATTGATTCCACGTCTGCCATGACTGCAACTCGCTCTTGACGGAATCTTGTTAACACACCAACCAGTCTGCTAGTCATGTCAGGTCCCTGCAGTAGTTGTTCATTGAGTGTGGTTCCTTGATATGAAGCGCCACAGTCGAATACCACCCGTATTTTCTGCTTCTTAGGGTGGTAGATGCCGTGATGCGGGATAAACCACACCTTTCCATCACTTCGGTTTAGTTCTTCATCTGGGACCTTTACAGCATAGCCTTTGTTTATCACATCGTTCATGAAGCTGACATAGTCCTCCCTGAATGTCTGATTTCTCAAAAGCTTCTTTTTTATGTTGAGAGCTCGCTGTTCTATCACTGCTCTGTTGTTAGGCAGTTTCACATCCATGTTCTTCAACGGCAAACCAATAGAGTAGTGACCATTGACCAGCTTCACTGATTCTGAGACTCTGTCCATAAAAAGTTGATCCTCCTTAGACATTTCCAACTGATCTCCTTGAGAATTCTCAGGAAAATCAAACTTGAATTGCTGAGTCCACAATTCTTCGAGTCGAGCCACCGAGATCCGATTTGTCTGGATCTGAGGGTATCCATTCTTTGTCCAGCTTCTGATGTTCTCACGCAGCGGTCCATTTACGGTCCATCCCAAAGCTGTGCGTACTGCATACGGCCCATCTTTGACACTGCGGATTACTTCTTCTGGCTCCAAAACCTTTGGCACATCTGTTCCAATCAGAAGACCAATATCTGCGTTGATCGATGGAATTCGTACGCCTTGTAAATGTGGCCACCTATCCACGTCTTCTTGGGTTGGGATGTTCTCTTTACTTGCGGGGATAATCTTTTGCGCAAAAACCCCAGTGAGCTCAATAAAGTCATCACCTTCTAGGCTACTCACTTCTAGGTCTGGTACAGCTTTGCAGGAGACTGTCTTTTGGTCTCCCATAGTGGTGAGTAAGATGTTCACATTTTTTCCCTTGTAGGTGAAGGTCATTTGCCAGCTTGTTCGTGCAGAAGGAGGCGTTACTCCCTGGATCCAGGAATGCATAACAGGTAAGTATCTTGTTGCCTTTCTTTGCTTTTACTCTTACAGGCACGATGGCGAGGACACTACCTATACCCCCGGCCCCAGTCTGCGAACCTGCGTCCCCTGCATCCACAAATCCACTGACAACAGTCTGCTCTCCGCTTGGAGACTCCTCCTTTGTCTCCTCTTTTGCAGCCTCTTCCTTCAGTGAGTCTTTAGGTTTCTGTTTTATGTGTAGGAGCGTAGGGTGTGTTGCTGAGCATATCTGACAGCACTTCTTTTCTTTGCAGGCATTACTCATATGTCCGCCTATAAGACAACTGAAGCAAAGTCCTTTACTCTTAAGGAACTCAATCTTTTCCTTGTGCAACAACCTTTGAAGTTTCCTGCACTGTTCCATGGTATGATCTCCCTGACAGAAGATGCAGGGTTTTATGAAGGCCTTGTCTGTCCTTGTTCCCTTCTCCTGAGCTTTCTTTGTTCCAGCACTAGCAGCACCTTTTTCTGCTTTCTGTGTTGTTACTTCAGTGGCTAGTGTTGTGACATTTTTGTTTCCACTTGGCTTTTCTGTCTGCCGTTTTGTTTGCCCTGAAATTTCACCGAACACAGGGTGTGATGCCATCTCAGCCTGTATGTTGACAAACGCCACTACATCTTTGAACTTCGTCCTACGATCTTGCCTTTTCTGAATGTCTATGGCGACACTCCTGAATCTCTCTCTCAGTCTGTATGGCAGCTTTGAGATAATCGTGCGCATGTTAGCAGCATTTTCCATTTCTTCTAAGTACTCTAGATCTGCCATTGCATTATTACAATTTGTAAGAAAGAGGGCATAGGATTCAAGTGCCTTGGTGTCATCTGCTTTAACGGTGGGCCAGTTTAAAGCCTTGTCGAGGTATGCCATGGATATCTTATATTTGTCACCAAAGCGTTCCTTTAGAAGTCTCTTGGCTTCAAGATAACCCTGATCTGGGTCCATGTGAAAGCAGCTGCGCACTAAATCATTAGGCTGTCCATGTGTGTGCTGTTCTAAATAGTAAAGCCTATCTTTGCTATTTTCAGTCTTGCTCTCTACACGGTGCTCGAAGGCTCTTATGAAGAGACGGTATTCTAATGGATCTCCCTTGAAAACAGGAATGTTTGGTGATGGCAATGTAGAAAGCTTTTGTTGCCTTACTAGGCTTTCAGTGATGTCGTTTTGACGGTAACCAGATTATCTGTATTCACAGAATTGTCTAATGAGTTGGCAGGAGCTTGTATCGCATCTGCATCTCTTCCTCTAGTGTGGCTATGCTGAGTGTCACTACTGACTACACTACTCTTACTGTGGCTGACATCGCGCTTACTAGACGTTAGTACAACCACTCTACTGCCTTTGGTTCTGCCTGACGCTTCTGCACCTTCATATTTTCGTAGCACGGCTAACTGTGCATCATTTGCAGCGAGCCCTGCTTGTATTTCAAACTCTTCCTTTTCCACTTTGAGCTGTAGCTCGTGTTCTTCTAAAGTCTGTTTTCTTCTCAATGTAGCTGACTTGGCTATCAGAGCGGCTCTTGCTAATTCCACCTTTAAGCGTTCTGCACGAGCTGATGATGTTGCAGAAGTAACAGAGACAGATGTAGATTTTCTACTCTTCTTAGATGTGACTGACACACTATCTTCAGGATGAATCTCTTCACTAACCTGGTAAGCCTCTTTTTGGCGTAGTATTACATCCTGTATCCATGTATTCACTTGTTGCACAAATTCTCTGTGCTCACTATTTCTTGGCACAAACCAATCCCTTTGATCTGTGTTCATATTCTCTACGCTGTCAATCTGGCAAAATAGGTCCTTAACATGCTCATTTATTTTACTGAATTCCTCTATCAGTGTTTCATACTTGGCCAAACATTTCTTTTCTATGATTTCCACGTTTGCATCATCATCCATTAAAGCATACATTTCGTTCCTTTTCTCAGTCAGTTGGCCTTGTATGGCTCTTCTCGAGTTTATTTTTGTTTCCAGATTATGTTCCAATGCTTTTTGTGTAGGTTTAACCATTCGCTTTTCCTCAGTTAGAATTTCAGTTGGGCTTACCCATGGCTTCTGCTCCCGTCTCCGTCATGATTGCTTTGATAATCAGTTGTTCCGGTTTTAACGAGTTCCACTTGTGACAGTCACGAAGCGGCGAAAACGAGACTCGTTGGAATCGTTAGATATCCACCTGGTAGCCTACTCACAAGCCAGCTGCGCCAAGTGGGCTAGTTGAGAAAGTCACTTCAGGTCACTCGTTGAATCGTTGTCCTTTTTCTACTTTCCACAAACCTCTCCAAAGGGCGTCTTATCCAACGTCAAGCAGGTTTTCTTACTAATATAGAGGTTTGAAGACTTGAGATATTTGCAATGGCTTACTCTGACCACATTGCTAGCAGCTAGTTCCATAAGCAGTGTATAGTATCAGTTCAACAAAATCCACTTCTGAAACGTTAAAAATAAAAAAGATCTTCGTTTTATTTCTCTGTTTTACACTTACAAAAAAGAGCTGGATAACACACTTGTTCTAAGTAAATCCAATTAGCATCGGCAGTGGCAGGTAAGAAAACCGTATGCTTCCACAGCTCTCAAGTTAAAGTCAGTTCTGAAGTTCAGGTCAACATAGCCGACGTGAATCTGCTTAAAGAGGCAGTACATAATTCTACCAATATGTAAATCACATCACACATGAATTCTATTATGCTTTTAACTATTAAATGAACTTATAAATGAAATTATTTATCTTTTTAACAACTATTTTAATTACATTAACCATCAAACACTATGAATTGTACTTTGGCCTCTACACTCTCTCTCTCGCCAAAATCTCTTCCTCTGAGATGCACGCGCTATAGGCTATAATTTAGGGTACCCGACATTTCAAATGTGACTCTCTAATCAACTTTTTTAGGTCTTAAACACGAAAAATACACTGTTCAACAGAGCTGGTGTGTGTGAGGCGCACTCTTGGACTCCTTGAGACGCGACTAACCTTTCGGTTGAAGTTCTTGTGCATAGGCTATTATAGAATCCAATCCTGTTGCCCCTGCTATTTATCAATGTAGCCTTTTATTGTTTTTTTGCCATGAATCGTCTGAGCTGTGATGAAATCGTGTGTTGTTTAAAGTTGGGACGATTACTGTAGGCCTATAGCCTACTGCCCATATTGGAATAAAAAAAATAAAGGCCCACCCTAGGCTCGCAAAAGTCCACTCCGTTGAAAAATCCTGGCTACACCACTGTTAATGACCTCGTGTCGGAATGGCAGGACGTTTGAAAAAAAGGTCAAGTGTCGCTACTCCGACAATGGAAAAAAAAAATGTTGCAGTAGTGGGACGCTTGAAAATTAATGTTAATGCCGCCACTTCGACAATTAGACGCCAATGTCTAAGTAGCGGCATGTCGGAATAGCAGCATGTAACCCCTGGAGCTTGCTCGGTTAAACTAACACTTGTTCGGCATAAAACAACGCAGCCTCACCTTGAGCCACGCTTGATGACTGGCTAACGTTACTGTCTACAAGCACGGCACAGTGCCTTGAGCCCAGCTCGGCCACAGGCTAGCCTCAGTCTGTCAAACACAAACACGGAACGGTTTACCTTGATGCCAGCTCGGTAACCCCCAGTAAAGCACAATCACAGCAGCCTTGCCTTGAGCCCCGCTCGGTAACCGGCTAGCGCACGTCAAGACACCAACACAACCACCTTGAGCCCCGCTCGGTAGCTAGTAGCTAACGTTACATTCCATAAATGAGTAACATTGCCTTGAGCGTAGTTAGAGACACATCCTGCTGACGATAAGACCTTTGAATTTCAGTGTTTTGGTAAGTATTGAAGGTTTACAGTGATCGCTATAGCTCTGCTAACACATAGCTGAAGGAATATTCCATTCGATTAATGTGAACTTCTTTACGTGGTTCTCACCACTGCCGTTACCTGTACTAGTCAGCTTTGAGTACAACGTTAACTTGGCGCTTTGTACACTGCGTTCCAAATTATTATGCAAATTACATTTTTCTCAGATTTTCCTAAATAGTTGATGCAAATGACAGTATAATTTTCAAGTCATCAACCGTTAGAGCAGTGGTTCCCAACCAGGGGTCTGACCCCACTAGGATAGATTACGGGGGGGGGGACCGCACAATGTTGCCTGGGCTGAGGTTGTAAGGTAGGGCTGTTGTAACGAATTTCTAAAGTCAAATATAAAGCGAATGTTTAAAAAATCAATACTATTCGAATTTGAAAATTACTACTCAAATGTGGTGTTTTGGGGAGTTTTTTATGTGTTGGCTAACTTAAACGAAACATATATTTACAATATATACAATATTTACAGCTCCAGTTCTAATGCCACCTGGAACGATACACTGTGTCCTGGCACTTGTGGCAGTACCACTCACCCTCTGGTACCACACTGACCTCCAGGCACTCTGTGTGGTACCAGAGGGTGCACAAGTCGCACCGCAGCCACTCGTGAATGTCACGGTAGGACCCAGGCGGAGCCATGTCCTTGCATAGTGTACAGTACTGCTCTGGGTCTTCCCGTAATGCCACCTGTGTCCTCTCCCGCTGCTCTCTGGCAGCTGCCCTCTCCGCCTGCTGTGCTGCCCGTGCAGCCACCTGCTGCTGCCGGAGGAGCCGCTGTGCTGCCCTCTCTCTTTTGCCTCCTTGCGCCTCTCTTCCTCCTCTCTCTCTGCCAGGAGGGCCGCGTAGGCATCAGCGGTAATGACCCTCGCTGACAGAGGCATTCTCCTCCTCCCCCGGTCAAAATGTGGTGGAACAAGAATGTCGGCCAACCCTGCCAGGATGACACTGGCCGACACCAGGGGATTCGGGAACCGGCGACATGTGGGACACTGCCTGGTGGTGGGGGCAGCGGTGGTGGGGGCGGCAGCGGCGTTGGTGGTGGAGGAGGAGGCGTCGGGACGGTGGTGATGGTGGCAGCAGCGTCGGCGGGACCCCAGGGCGACGAGACAGGCGATGAGACACACTCTACGGCGGTGGAGGAGGCTATGACTGTGGCGGTGACGATTCCAGTGTCGGCGGTGGTGGTGATGGTGGCAGACCTGGTGTGGGCAGCGGTGGAGATGTCAGTGAGGTCCTCCGGGTCCTCATCTGTATCAGATGAGAGATGGTTTGGCTCCCTGAGGCCTTTGACGAGCTGTTAGTAAGTATAAGTAAACGTATATGTAACACCAGGTTCAAACACCAGTAAGTTGTTAACGCCAAAGAAGACCAATGAGACGGTTCAATAGGTTATAGAGGGTTTATTAAAGCGTACACATTGAGACTAAAGGGAGGTTGGAGGAGTAGCTATTCACCACAGTGTAACACTGCACACACAGGGAACACAGCAATACTGTAAACCACTACAAATACACACAATAAATCAGTGTGGAACGGTAACAGGCACTACAAATTCATCGGGTTAAAACCATCACTACAAACACATGCAATAAGCCTGTGGTGAACAACTACACTCCTCACTACAGCCAGATCCAAACTGCTAGCTATGCTGGGCCGCTGGCTGAAGTAATTGGTGGCGCACAGTTTCCCAGTACAGGTTGGCCACCCTGTCTGAGACAAACGAAACCACATTAAATAAACACACACAAACATACACCAATCGCACGTTGAAACTGCATTCACACATGCACCCACACAACCATCAATGAACCCCAGCTACAGAAGATCAGGTAAGTTACACAGGTAAGTTAACCAGGTAGTTAAACAGTCTCAACACATACACACACTCAATATCTAGCACACCTCACACAGACACGCAAAAGAAACTAAACCTGTACGCCACCAACCTTACCCCCTGCACAAAGGAGACCAAAGAGGCCCGGCACCTCCAACTTCCTGTTTTTAAAGGGAAGCCATCATTTCAAACCTGCCACTTCCTGTCGCTCAGCGCCACAGCTCCCCTATTGTCCCGGCCCAGTCATTGCACCCACCCACAATACAGTCCATTCTGTTACACCCCCCTCCACTTTTCCACAGCCTGTCCTCAGGCTGGCCTCAAGCATCCCCGTATCGTTCTGGTGGGACGCCTTTGGTGGTACGGTGTGACCGTCGTGGTCCCTCCGCATCAGGGGCAGCCCCTTCCTCTGTGGACGATTGGGCAGAGGGAGTGTGGGTTGTCAGAGGTGGTAGCCACCAGGTCGGTGGGAACAGCCAAGGAGTTGGGAGTCCAGCCACACCTGCTGCTTGGGTTGAGGGTCCAGGTCCATCTGCTGCTGCCGCTTCTTCCACGGGGACCTGTAACGTCAGAGGACAAGGCCGAAGCAACCTCCTGTGCAAAACCCTTTCTTTCCCACTCCCCTTTTCAGGTTTAACAACATATACAGGTATGTCAATGTTTGGTTGTTTAATCACTACATAGGGCATACTACTCCAGAAATTAGCCAGTTTGCCCTGTCCCTTGGGACCAACATTACGGACCAACACCCGTTCTCCCACCATTAAAGGTCCAAGGAGACCTTGATTGTCATGCTGTTTCTTTTGATGCTGCCCTGCCCCGCTAGTCAACTCACCCGCTCTCCTGTAGGCATAGTGTAGGGGCTCGTGATGTCTTCTCACCCACTCCTCCACAGTACTTTGTTCTTCTACAGGGTGGCCCAGTATCACATCCAGGGGGGTCCTGACATGCCGGCCAAACATGAGGTAGGATGGTGTGTATCCTGTGGAACTATGAACAGTGTTGTTATAGGCATGCAACATCTCAGGTAAGTAGTCAGCCCACCTTTGTTTCTTCTGATCCACCAGAGTTCCCAGCATTCCAAGTAGAGTCCGGTTGAAACGTTCCGTGAGGCCGTTGCCCTCCGGATGATAGGGAGTGGTATGGCTCTTTTTACAGCCGTATAGTTCACAGAGCTGCTTAACAACTACTGCCTCAAAATTTGGACCCTGGTCTGAGTGGAAGCGGGATGGGCAGCCAAAGTACTGTATGACTTGCTGCCACATGACTCTCACTGTAGTGGCAGCCGTTTGGTCTCGGGTGGCTGCTGCCCAGGCAAACTTGGTGAAATGGTCAGTCAGCACCATGATGTTTTGGAAGCCACCAACGGCTGCTTCAAGAGACAGAAAGTCCATTGTGACCAGTTCGAGAGGGTAAGAGGCAGCAACAGGGGCCACCTGGCAGAAGATTCTAATTGCTGTGATGTCATAAAGGCCAATGTTAAGTCTATGGGGAAATTTTAATAGTTTTAAATTAATAGTTTAAAAAGTATGTTGAATAAATGTTTGAAAAGTAAAGCAATTCGTTACACTGGTTATACTTCCTGACACTGAGGCCGCCGGCCCGCCGGCCCACAGTTGCAAGGGTGGTTTTTCCGCTCACAGGCGCTAGGGGGAAGTGAGACGGCCACCATTCAATCTGAAAAAAGTCATATAACCATTCCAATGACTCTGAAGCTGTTAAATGAAGGTAAATTAAGCTACAAAACTTGCATATTAAGCTAAAAAACCTGCATAGTGTGCCTTTAAATGTCCCGCGCCGGGGCCCAGGGCAGCAGCCCCTTTGCCCAATGCACAAACGCGGCCCTGTGTGCACCTATGAGTGTGTTTGTGAGAAAATGAGGTGTGGTCAGGAGCATTGTTCGCACATTGTCATTTTGACACCACTAAAAAGGATCACACCACTGTAAGGCCAGCAATTTGGATACCTAAACCAGTGGAAAGGTCTCATGTTGACAAAAGCCTTTGTAATCAGCAGCACAGAAAGTCTCTGGTTTCAGCTGCCATTTGGTCTCGGATGTCGTCACCCTGTTGAGGGCGTAACTCAGTCCCAGGCCTCTCCTGAACCACAGGAAAATATCTATATTTGTCAAAGGAGAAATTATAATCTGCTCGTGTTTGATATAATTTTTAAAGTCTCCATGTGAGAAATACAGTATTGTCTTATAGAACAGTAAAGTTAATGCATATATTGACACTTCCTTTGTATCAGCAACCAATCGCGAAAGTTCAAAGGCGAGTCTAGGCTGAGAACGGAATCTCATTGGCTGTCTTTCAAGGCTGTTTTCTCAAAATTAATTTCCTCTCACACTCTGAGCTCAAAAACTCCACTTCAGAAGCACGTACATACACCAAACTTTCTAGACTTATGCCTAACTATATGTCGAAGATTTCTACAGAGGGGTTTGTTGATATATTATTCCTAGCCTGACTTACATGACATTTTATGACTAAAAACATGGAAAAAATAGGGCTAGTGACATAATTTTCTGATTTACAGGATAACAAAAGTAGATATTCATAAATCCCTCTGTAAATGTTTCCCCATCTTATATCTGAACACAATGAAAACATAATTTTGAACCTGGCTGTAACCAATGCTCAGGTTTCGTGCCTTAAAATGTATGCAAATTAGCGCATATTTAATTAAATAATGCCTAATTTGCATATGTAAACATTAAATTACAGCAAACTTGTAATACATTTTTTTCTCATATTAATGTAAGTAATCAACTGGGGAAGTTTCATAGTGATATCTGCTTGTTAAAAATGTTACCCTATTCACCTGTAGTGTCTCGCCTTAAATGGTTGAAGCTGCATTAAACGCGTTAGAAGAAGAATAAGAAGAATAAGAAAAGTTGGAATAACAGTACAGTGCATGCACTGTAATAAATTGGATAACAGAAGAAGAAGCCAGGAGATTTCAAGATAGTGGATTCCATCCACTATAACTATTGCAATGCGATACAAGGGTAGTTTTATTTCTAACACTATTCTATCAACACAGACATTTAAATCGATTGTCTGGAATTTGCCTCAGGTGTACTTAAGACTGTTTTTAGTGGCAGGCTAACACATACTGATGACTTGTGCTAGCCTAGCACCTGCGAACTCTGCAATTAGAAGGACTGGATGAAACCACTGGACTGGAGTCTCCACTGATAAATATCACACTTCTAACTTGGAGATAAGGGCCTGTGTCCAAAATCCTGAACCACCCCTTTAACAAACGGGACTATGTGGGCTGCAGCCCCGGGCGCGATATTTTTTTTCCCAGGATGGTAGGGGAAGAGTCCCGCCCTACCTGCCCTGTGATTGGCCGGCTACTACCTTGTCCGTTTCTATGGAGATGGGTAGTAATCAAATCATCATTCTGGTCGTGGACGTTGAACAATTTTTGCAACTGATAGTTAAAGTTGTCAACCAAAGACTGTGAAATAGGTTGTTTGTATTAGCACTAGGGGGGTTTGGGGGGTTTCCCCCCAACTTATTTTAAATTCCCTACTGATAGGTGTTCTATATATATCTATGGGTAGTACTGCCATGGTGCTGCTATCTAAACTTCGTGAGCCAGAATCTAACTGACAACTAGCATAGCAACCTGTAGCTAACAAGGATTGCATTGTTAGGGTTGAAGTTGTCAACCAAAGACTGTAAAATAGCTTGTTTACAGACTATGTTGTCAACATGATGAATAAGTGTTACGGTATTTAAGGGGGTTTGGGGGATTTCCCCCCAACTTATTTTTATAAACTGATAGGTAGAACTAGCGCTAGCTAGTGCATCCTTGTGAGCCAGAACCAAACTGACAACTAGCATAGCAACCTGTAGTGCTAGATAGCAGGGATAGCATTAAGGTAGTGCTAACTAGGTTATCAGGGTAATATAAAATTGAACTGACATAATTAACAGTTTAGGACTGTTTATTTGCTGCAGGCTTAAAACATGTCATTGTCAGACATTTAGGTGGGATATTTTATATATTATATATAATTATATAGCTTATGATACTAGCGATAGAAGCCCATCAGTTTTGTCTTTTGATTTTTTAACGTTCTCGTCAGATTTAGCCAGAGAGGCAGCAACGGTCAATCATGCATAACCCCAGCCAATCACAGACAGAGTAGGGCGTATTCTCATGCATAACCCAGCCAATCACAGACAGAGTAGGGCGGTATTGGCCAATCACAGACAGTCTTCCCCTACCATCCTGGGGAAAAAAAATATTGCGCCCCGGGCCTCGCCTCTAGGGCGCCTCATCGGTGAGTCAACACTACAGAATGCGTGCATAACATGAGAACAAAAATCAGAGTGAGCACAGAAATAACTAGCAAAAATGTCTGTCAAAGAAAGCATCCGAATGGAGCCAAAAAAAGACTGTGAAAGGATCTAAAGGATGAAAGAAGATTAGAATTACTAAAGAAGACACCAAAATTAACAAATATGTGGTGTGCTTCCACAAATCCACTGGCTAGCCAGCCTGCTGCTGTGGATGCCCCCCACCCACCACTAGCCAACCAATTGCAATTGCCATGACTAGCCAGACTTTGCAGGAAGAACCAGGTACCAGGTACGGAATAGCCAAGTACCAGTTCACAATCACAAGTTTGCATAATGGTTCTGTTGCTTTGGACATCAAAGCACTGATGTGTCAGTGCATGTGCCTTTGAGGGTTCTTGTGCGTGTGATGTGCAGCTACTTGTAGGCCAGCGTTTCTCAAACTATGGGCCATGGAGTGAAATTATGCCCGGTGCTACGTCTAATAATTTGCTGCGCAAATGAAAGGAACTGCGGACCGACAGAAAAAGAAAACAAACGTTTCTGCAATCAGAAGGAAATACTTGCTAATTGGATGTCATCAACAGAGGCATTAAGTGGTGTGGTGGTGTGTAAAGCATTCATTCAATGCATGCGTGTGCGCGTCTCCGCGAGTGAAACTGAAACCATTCAATAACGTTGGTAGCAAAGCTCGACGTGGATTCTTGCAACTTCTATAAAAACAGAGCAGAGACTATTTAATATACTGTCTAGCATTGAGTATAGTATAGTCAAATTTGAATATAATGTGGCCAAAAGCTATTTTAGCATAACTATGGCAAGCGATTTTATCATTTACCCGCTAAGTTTGACTATCTGGAATTAACATTGTAGATATCAACAACGTCTTTCTGACTAGTCGCAATTACATTTTGGATAGTTGGAATTGTCATTCAAGATATCTGTAACGTAATTGTGACTAGTCGAAACGTCAGATAGAGATATCTGTAATTTAGTTTTGACTAGGCAAAACTGAATTACAGATATCTGTCCTCACGTCATTGAAAACAACATTCAACTCGTCACACATCTTAAATGGCAATTGCAGATATCTTTAATTCAGTTTTGACTAGGCAGAATGAAAGGTGAAGATATCTCAAACGTCATTATGACTAGGGCAAATTATTGTGCAAGACGTTGCTCTTTAGTTCCGTAGCAGAGCCCGTCTAGATTTCTAGGCTAGCCCAGCTAATTTCCCCTCCCCAACATAATCGAAGAAAAAGTGGGCTTATTTCCTTATTTCTATGAATGGAAGAAGAATAAGCAGGCTGTAATGTCGTAACCTACATTAATTAGTAGGCCTAGGCTACTAAATTCACCAGCACCAGCTACAGGAAATTCCATTCATAATGGTGTTGGCTGTAATCGAAAAAATCAAAGCAACATTGAATCATCAATTCTTGCTGCCAGCTCCTGTCTTGCATAGGCTGCAGCATTAAAAAGACGATTAAAAACTCCTTCGCCCTCTGGCTGCTCTGACATGGTGCTAATTACAAAGTTAACAGTTAACAGGTGCTATGTGATTTGATGATTTGAACAACAACACGCTCTTCTCCCGCCTAAAGTGGGATGCGGGCCTAATTTGCATAGCAATACAGATATCTCTAACGTCATTTCGCCTAGTCAAAACTCTAATTCAAGATATCTATAATTACATTTTGACTAGGCAGAATGAAAGTTATAGATATCTCCAATTTCAGATATCTCTAATCAAAACGCATTCAAGATATCTATAACTTGATAATAGATATCTACAATCAAATTATGACTATCCCTAACTCCAGTTTGAGATATCTACAACGTCATTTTGACTAGTCAAAATTCCATTTACAGATATCTACAATGTCATTTCGCCTAGTCAAAACTTTAATTCAAGATATCTGAAAAGGAACATGTAGATATCTTGAATTGAAGTGAATTAAAGATATCTTCAACTGGAGTTATGACTAGTCAGAATCAAATTGTAGATATCTCTAACTGGAATTACAGATATCTACAATTCAATTGCAGATATCCGTAATTCACATAGTGGATATCTGCAACTGAATTGTAGATATCCGTAATGATAAACCCCATAGAAATGAATGGCAAATGTGGCGTCATTTGCCATAGGAAGAATGTCTTTGTGGATATCTGAAATGACGATTATGGATAGGAAGAATTCAGTTGCGGATATCTAAAATGTTCGTTTTGACTAGGCAAAACTGAATTACAGATATCTGCAATACATATCCAGTCTAGCGGGAAAATTTTAAAATCGCTTGCCATACATAACAGCTTATTTTACCCGTCTAGTGTTCAGTCCCAAGTAGTTCAACAGACAGTCTGGCTGTCCAGAAAACAAAACCAACAGGAGCCGTTTGAATCACACTACACCCCACACAGGGGTTAAGTCAAGTCAAGTCAATTTTTATAGCACATTTAAAAGCAACAGCATTGCACCAAAGTGCTTTACATAAAATAATAACAGCAGCAACAACAATAATAATAATAATAACAATGATAACACTAATAATAATAATAATAAATACAATTATTAATAATAATAATAATAATAGTAATAAAATGTTAATTTAGGTTGGATTTAAAGCTACTGATATAGTGGGCAGATTTGACATCATCAGAATCTGGCTGCAGCATTTTGGACCAGCTGGAGTCTATTTAGGGTAGATTTAGTTAGACCTACATACAATGAGTTGCAGTAATCAAGCCTTGAAGAGATGCATGTATAAGGATTTCTAAATCACTGTAAGAGAGAAAAGACTAAGCTTAGCTGGAAAAAGCTTCCCTTGACAACACTATTGACTTGCTTATTAAAAGTCAAAGAGGAGTCTAGGAAAACACCTAGGTTCTTAACAACGCTGTGATGGTTAACAGATAGAAGAGCCTTGGTTACAATGTTGACAGTGTTTGGTAAACTAAGATAACATTGTGTATGGGGGCAATAAACACTCGCTCACATCAAACACATAAACATGCTCACATCAGTTCCAGTACATTTCCTTCTACATACGTACAGTATGATGTACGAGATCACATATGTTACCACTTTGTGTCTTTGAGGGCTTTCTTAAACGATTGCTTTCTGTGGTGGTAAATTATTTCCACATTTCCCCAGGTGGACAGGGCCAAAGATACTTAAAATTGAAAACCTGTGTCAGACTTGAGCCATACGAGAATGCCTGTCTGTCAGATTTGCAATGGAATTATACAGTACTTTACTGTTACTTGTGCATTTCTGCACAGTGAAATTCATACGTTTGTACATTATACTCAAGGGACCAAGAGTAGGAATATAGTAATTTATAATAAATAAAAAGACAGAAAATACTTTGTGTTAAAACAGAATGTTAAATTGTAACAGAAAAAGAGAAAAGTGCAACACTGCTTACTCCCTGCCAGTTTACACTGACGAATCTGTCAGTAAGACCTTCATCAGAGTCTGATGAAGAGAATCTATCAAGGTGTGTAGCCGCCCCGCTACCTAAAGTGTAAAAATAGTAAGTTATAAGTATAATTGAATGATAAAGTTGCTCTATTTGTGATGGCACAGGTGGACATGGTAGTGGTTGGTGACTGTTTAGCAGTCTCATAGCCTGGGAGAATAGTTGAGTCTAGATGTCTCCGCAGCCACTTTGGTCCTGCTTGCCAGGACGACAAAGAATTTGTTGGTGGGATGAGTGGGGTTGTAATGGAACCGAGAGGAAGTTACCATTAACAAATGTGGGTGTGGCCAAAGAAGCAGAGGCAGTAATGAAGATGGACAGTAATTTATTATTCGGCTTGGCTCGAACAACCAAGCAGAAGAGTCCATAGAAAAATGCACAGAAAAATGTTAATAATCTTCCAAAATTGCGATATTGAACCAGTATGAAATATCTGCTTTAGCATCTAATCTTGCGAGATTGAACCAGTATGAAAAACCTGCTTTAGCTTCTAATCAAAATACAGCAGCATTGTACCAGTCAACCAGTCATAGTACTCACAGTACCCTACACATCACATAGGCCAAACAAGACAAGACCAACATCAGACTAGACAGAGGAGAACATATACCTGGCGGCCAGCACCATTTAACATGACAGGTAAACACTAAACAATCAATTAACACACAATAGACAAGACAGACCCTGGGCCACAAGCATAAATATACATCATAGGTCACTAGCAAAATACATAGTTAAATAACAGACTTGGTTACATGTGGTAAGACTGAACATCGATCGGCTTGATCAGGACCGTCTCGGAATCCCCCACAACCAATTGACATAATGGAACGGTCCAATATCGCCCGGAAACAATAAACAGTCCATGGGATCCAGTCGGCCCTCCTTTGCCACCGGACCTTCAGAAGCCGGAACGAGAGGACTACGCCATGAACGCGAATCGGTAGCTATCGGTTGACAAACATTAATACTTGACCCAAGTTTACGCGTCTTAAGTCAGACAAACAATAAACGCGCCACCATTGCTAATAGCTCCGTCTTGTGTCGTTTCTTACACATCTTAAAAGTGCTAGCCACATAGCAATGGCCCATGTACGAGTGTGTGGTGTGTGTGTGCACAAATATCAGCTGATGTGTAGAGGACGAGTGCTGACAGTTCACCAGTCATGTGCGGTCGTAGCTAGACCGTCACAGGGGTCACTAATGACATTCTTAGCCCATTTGAGAATCCTCTTTTCACAGATGTCCTACTGTGATGGGAGATCTGCCCCGATTATCTCAATTGCTGTTTGCATCAAAAGAACTTCTCAGATGAATAAATAGATGAATAAAAGCCTCTCATTTTTCATGGCATCATCAATGAGAAATGTAAGCCATAAAATTAATGATCCACATGATAAAGATGGGTGTCCTTCAAGGTTTTCTTTCTTCCAAAGGTCACCTTTGTCTTTTTCTTTTCTTTTTTTTTTATATATATTTTTTGGGCTTTTATGCCTAATGCGACAGGATAGTGGAGAGTGACAGGAAGTGAGTGGGAGGGAGAGTCGGGGTGGGATCCAGAGGGGACCACGGGGCGGGAATCGAACCCGGGTCGCCGGCGTACGGTGCAGGTGCCCCAGTCTTTTTCCCCCCCAAGTCTTTTTCTTTTCTGTCACCAAAAGGAAGATATATGTTTGAATACTCAATAAAAACAGTAAGCCTGCATATTGTATTTTATGACTGATTGGTGTGTGAACCTTTGTGAACATTCTCAAAAAGGCATGAATCATTTGTGACCAAGACCAAGACCAGTTATTGTCTTGCTATCCAGCGTGCACATTGTCTACATGAATCTACCTGTGCACCTATGAGTGTGTTTGTGAGAAAATGAGGCGTGGTCAGGAGCATTGTTCGCACATTGTCATTTTGACACCACTAAAAAGGATCACACCACTGTAAGGCCAGCAATTTGGATACCTAAACCAGTGGAAAGGTCTTATGTTGACAAAAGCCTTTGTAATCCGCAGCACAGAAAGTCTCTGGTTTCAGCTGCCATTTGGTCTCGGATCTCGTCACCCTGTTGAGGGCGTAACTCAGTCCCAGGCCTCTCCTGAACCACAGGAAAATATCTGAACTCTAACTATATTTGTCAAAGGAGAAATTATAATCTGCTCGTGTTTGATATTATTTTTAAAGTCTCCATGTGAGAAATACAGTATTGTCTTGTAGAACAGTGAAGTTAATGCATATGATGTTTCTGTAACCTGGGATATTTGATGCATTCTCTGATGTGATGCGTCCACACCATCTGCTCTCAGATAACAGAGATGCCCTGGGGCCTCATTTATAAAAGGGTTGCGTAAAAAAACATCCTTCATTTGATCTTAGATCATTTCTGAAATGATCGTACGTGTGATTCAGAGAAATCGAACGTCCGCACAAAAAAACGTGCGTACACCACCCTTCCAGATGTGCCGATTATAAATCACAAATGAACGTCAACTTGTGCGCAGCCGGATGGTTTTAGGTCTCCGCCTAGTAAACACCCCCTCATCAATATCATTAGCATATGTTTTAATGAAATCAATGGCCTAAAAGCTGTAGCCTATGTAAAATTATATATAAACACTGTATAGGCCTAGCCTATGCCATCTGATGTTAACTAGCCTATATGCGTCAGTTTGAATAGCTTAACTAATTATGTTTTTTCCAGCAAAGCTTTCTGGAAAAAGATCGCATCCATGTCCATTGTCCTCTGCTCGCTTTCATTCCTTTTGCTTGCAGTAATGTGAATAATAAGCATTTATGTTTAGGCCTACTCTGATTTAGCCTACAAAACAGAGGACTAAATTATAAGCGTGATATGTCATGTAGGCTTAACGTTTCTTTTAGGATAGGCTATGTTTTGCTGAAAAAGTAGCCTAGTTCGCCGGTCATTATTCATTCATTCTGCATATCTTTGCTATCGTTTTCTTTCAATAATGTCCAATGGCTTAAACATTTTCCTTTATTGTTGCTTTAGGCCTACCTTTATATTTTAGCCTACATTATTCAACTCACGTATTGTCATCTGATCTTGGGCACTGCCAGTCAAAAAAACAAACAGGTGCGCGCTCTGCACCTCTTTAGGCAACTCCGACGCAACACTAAATATGAAGATGCCCTGCTTTCAGAGGATAACTTCCGTCCCTTGGTTGTGTAGGCTATATATGATATAAAATATCTATAGCCTACATCAGGGGTACTCAACTACAAACTGAAAAGGTCCACTCACCAAGTTTCCAATGTTTCCAGGGTCCGAGGCCGTCGCGTATCCAAAATTTGAACTCTAAACGAAAAAGATGATAAATCCATAACAAGAAACATTTGAACTATGCACAAAGAATAGGTTCTGTCCAAGTCAGTGTGAAAAGTTGCACTTCTTCTGTGCCACCAGTTCTTTAAACTTTGGCACAAAAGGTGTGAGAGCCAGGCGTGTTCATTGTCATTGTTGAGAAGGCTGACTCGCAGGAGTAAGTGGAAGGAAACAGTTAGAATCTGGAGGGCCATTTTCTGCAAGACACCTGCAGGGGCCATCTTTGTCCAGAAGGTGGAAGGGTCGCAGAGAGATTCCTGCAGGGCAAGGTTTTCTTGAAGCTCAATCAGCTCTGTTTGTAGAGAAGCAGCACTAGCCCATGGGCAGACCTTCAGGGCTTCATTTGAGAATTCGGTCACATTTCTCACCAGGAATGGGTTTTCAACACACAGCAAGACCTGTTTTCCCAGGGGGAAATCTCCAAAACGGGTTTCAAAATTTGCAATCAACTTGTCCACGAATTCCACATAATTGTAGTGTTGTGGCTCTGCAGCTTGGCTTTTCAGATTTGGGAAGTGAAGCAGGCTTCCCTCCTGTAGGTCACTTTTGTAGATTTCCAGCTTCCTTTGAAAAGTGCGGATAGCTGACATGAGGTCACACACTGTGTTATTTTTGCCCTGGAGCTTCAAATTCAAATCATTGAGGTGGTGTCTGTCAAAAATGCAGCAATTTCCATTTTTTTATTGTTTTGGAGAAATTCCACATATGGTTTTGCTTTGGGACTGGTCTGATTCAGTAGAAATGTTTCTAACTCCTTCCGCAGTGCCCAAAAACGCTCCAACACCTTCCCCTTACTAAGCCACCTGACATTATTGTGGAGAAGTAAATCATCAAATTCTGCATCCACATCTGTGAGGAATGAGCGTAGCAGGCGATGCTGCGATGCTGCAAAGCAGAGGACGCCCTCAAAAAGTTGATGAGCTTCATCACTGTTGACATGATTTCTGAAAACTCCTTTCCCAAGCTGGCACACAAAACCATCTGATGAATGACACAGTGGTATGCTATGAGGTCAGGGTGATGTGCCTTTAAGAGGGAGACTAATCCCCTCTCTCTCCCAGTCATACTTGGGGCTCCATCAGTAGCAATTGAAACAACATGCTTCAGGTCTATGCCTTGGTCTTGCAACATCTGCATCATAAATGTCACTGCCTCTTGTATGGCCAAGAAGGGTTTTGAGACCCAAGACATCTTCAAAAATGCACCCTTTTCATCATTAGTTGGGCTTGATCCGTGTTGTCAGTGGATTCGTCCAAAGCCAATGAAATGCAATTAGCATTTTTCACCGCAGTTTTCATTTGGTGCAATAAATCATCGGCCAGCATTTCGGTTCGTCTCACTGCAGTGGAATCAGAGAGGGATATTTGGCTTATTTTTTGAGTAATGTCATCTTTAAACTAGGTTCCCTCATACAGAGCTATCGCTATCTCGTTCATACATTCCTTCACAACTTCGGCGTCAGTGAATGGTTTTTTATGCTTGCCCAAGACCCATGCCACTCGTAGTGACGCTTCAGTCGTGCGCTCTTGCTGGGTTGCTGACCTGACTATCACAGTTCGTGACGCTTGATATGATTCTTGCATTTGGTTTATTTTTCTGGTTCTCACCTCGCTATTTTGGGGATAGTTTTGTGCTCCGCGCAGGCAGGACAAATGCATATTTCTCTGTCCACTCCGCCTTAAACTCTCGGTTTTCTGAATCCACCTTTCGTTTCTTTTCCAGCTTGGAGCACGACATGTTTAATTCTGTTTGCTGAAAACTGATAACTAGCCCAAATCACTGACTGATATACAGGTCAGTTGCCATAGTGATGATAAGCAACCTTGTTTTGAGATCGTGGGAAAAGACTAGGCCTACAACTAGAAATATCATAAATAATTACGCCTGAAACACTTTGAAAGTAACGAATAGCCTAATAATAATAAATAATCATAATAATAATAATAATAATAATAATAATAGGCTAATCTTTATTAAATACATCTTTGGTCTCGGTCCGGACGACATTGTATTTGGGTCCGCCCCCGGACCGAGGTCCGCCAGTTGAGTATGTCTGCCCTACAACAATTAAGAAGCTTCCATCTGGGGGTGATGGAAGACAGTGACACCCTCAGTGTGTTTGAAATGTCCAGTCGATTGCGTAATTTGGTCTTAGTTGCAGTCATTGCCGAAAACCCGGCCTCGCATAGATACGTGGTGGGAAACGTTTTCAGCGCTTTTACGGCTATCTCGGGATATTCTGCTTTGGTTTTGATCCAAAAACCCGCCAGAGAGGTTTCCTTATACACACTCTTAACACCACCGTCATTTGCAATTTCGATCAACTGCTCTTACTCCTGCGCTGACAAGTTAGGACTGGGATATTGACAAATGGTTTGCTGACCCACTCATTGGTTTTTCCGTGGATCTTTGGAGGATGGGAAGTAACGCTCAAACTCATTTGAAAGCGCAACAAGGTGATCGCGCACCAGCTGCGAGAGAAAGGGCCCTGCCTCAGTCTCTCCCAAAACCCCCAATACTGTTTGGAACTTATCTGGTCCACTTGTCGTCCCCACAAATCAAGCTTGGCTTTAAATGCAGCGACTTTATCTGCCAGTTTAAAGACAGTCGTCATTCTCTCCTGGAGTGACAGGTTGAGGTCATTAAGCAATCCGAATATGTCACACAGGTAAGCGAGTTTTGACACCTAGTCCTCATCACTAAAATGCGCAGCTAATGGTGACTTTTTTTTCTGTACGAAATATCTTCAGCGGCTCTCGCAACTCAAACACTCTGGCCAGTGACCTGCTAAAGATGCTTGTTTTTTGTTGCTGTTTTTGTTCGCCAAGAACTGATCAAGTGAAGTGAGCTGACCTGAGGCTGCGCAGCGCTGAAGGCAATATGTAAAAGTGTTGAAGGCGGGACAGACAGAAGTAAGAAAATAGACCTTGCAAAATGCAAACATGCGTGCAATCAAACAACTGCATATAGGCCTATGCCATGTAAAAACGTGACATTATTGCGAATTAAATTTAGTTTAGTTTGCATGCATTTTTTTTAAACTCATGTCGTAGTCTACGGCCCGGTTAGGAATGTCCTGCGGCCCGGTGGTTGGGGACCGCTGGGCTACGGCACCTCGGCTTAACCACCGTACTACAGCGTGGTATGGTAAGCCAGACAGAATGCCATTATCACTAAGAAAACAGTCAAACTGACTGTGAGTCAGACCTCGCGACCTGATTAAATTTACAGTTTGCACAACCACACTTTAACATGATCCAAGTTTAGTGTTTTACAACACAACACTTCCTGGTGCAAAATACAATAAAATGCCCAAACATCTTGTCCTCTGTTTTGCAGGTTGCACTTTGTCTCTGAATTTTGTCGCAACGCCTGCTTTTCTCCCGACAATGTAGCCAAACTGACAGCACAGGACCAGTCAACTCCGAACTTTTTTTTTGTTTTTTGGCTGCGCCTAGCGGCTGAATTGAGCATTTCGGTTATTTCTTTGAAAATTCATAACTCCTCACAGGAATGGGCTAGAGATTTTTTTTTTTGACATCGTCAGAAATGTATTCTCTACAAGTCTGGGCCGGATTAAACCATCTAGCGGGCCGCATCCGGCCCGCGGGCCGTATGTTTGACACCCCTGGTCTAACTAGTTAAATAGTTGACATGATGAACATTTTCGTATGGACATTCTGGGGGATGTTAATTTGTATGAGAGAAGCTTCAACTTCTGGGTATGTAGCATTGTGGCATAAAGCTTAGGTAGTTAGCTTGCTAACTCTGGCAGTATGTTTTGAAAACATAACAGCTAGATATTCTGTCTTCTCATTTTGTAGACGAAAATGAAGAGAGATTTTATCTTAGTTTTTATTTCATGCAAAACATTTTAGTCTCGTCTTTTTTCGTCAACAATAATGCATCTTAAGATAGTCTTAGTCAGTGTTTCAGGACATTACTGCCGTCTCGTCATCGCCTCGTCTTAGTCATGAAAAAAAAGGTTGTTGACGAACATATTTCCTCTCGTCTCGTCTGACGAAATTAACACTACGACACAGCGTTCGGTTCACAGAAATAAATGCACGTTCGAGGTTGTAAAATGGTTGTTTACGCCTCGTAAGTGGATTTATTGCTGTGAACCGAATGCCGTGGAATCCATTCCACTGGTGCCACTTGCGTTCTGTTCATTTCCTGTTCCATTCCTGTAATTTAAACATTTTCCTTGCTAAAACTGTCTTGTTTGTAGAACTATTTCTTTCCGCCACATATCAACTAATTTCTCACCCTGCAGGACAATCTGCCATTACTAATTCTAAATGGATGGTTGCTATGGTAAAGGCCAATTGTTAGTTCCATCTCTCCCGTTGTCAAGCGGGCATATTCTGATGAACCTTAGCTTTGAAACATCACCTACTGAAATGCAACTAGCTAAAAGCCACCTCCGGCATATGCTACAATGTTCCTATGTGCTGAATGTCTGTATTTTACAGCTTGGATGCAACGTGACAGTTCATTTAAAGGCACACTATGCAGGTTTTTTAGCTTAATATGCAAGTTTTTTTCGCTTACTGGTTAGCGCTTCGGACTTGTAACCGGAGGGTTGCCGGTTCGAACCCCGACCAGTAGGCACGGCTGAAGTGCCCTTGAGCAAGGCACCTAACCCCTCACTGCTCCCCAAGCGCCGCTGTTGTTGCAGGCATCTCACTGCGCCGGGATTAGTGTGTGCTTCACCTCACTGTGTGTTCACTGTGTGTTGAGTGTGTTTCACTAATTCACGGATTGGGATAAATGCAGAGACCAAATTTCCCTCACGGGATCAAAAGAGTATATATACTATACTATATACTGTGAGCGGAAAAACCACCCTTGCAACTGTGGGCCGGGGGGCCGACGGCCTCAGTGTCAGGAAGTATAACTAGTGTAACAAATTGCTTTACTGCATTCAAATACACATACATGCCAGGCACCGGCTAGAAAAAGGTAGTGATGGAGTTTCTCAGACACTCGTCATGACAGAGCCAGCGAAAAAGAAGCAAAAACCGAGAAAACAGTAAGGAAATTGCCAATACTGCATAGTTTACCTTTAAACTTCACAATGAAGTTTAAATGAGTTCGGCGAATTGATATACAAATGTGACATGGCCAAAATATTGGATACTTCATAGGTGTGCAAATAACCAGGAAATGGGAATGGGAAATTCAACAATGGAAAATTCAACCAAGCAGTGTAATAAATGTTAATTACTGTATGTTTAGTTGTTTTAGATAAAAGGGGAGAACACAGATTATTCTCACCTTCTCTTTCCTTTGGCTGTCTTCTATTCTGCCTCTTGACAGGCTAGTCTCTGCCCTGCCAGCTCACTTCTTCTGGAGGATGCCTTGCTCTCTCTGGCCTCTCTCTCTCTCTCTTTCCCTCTCCTTACTTTTGGGTTTGGTCTTTCTTTTACTTTATATTGTTTTATCTGGTATATTTGACATTCTAATTTGTTAACTTGTTAAGTTTAAGTTTGTTATTTGGTTAAGCTTACTTTGTTCTTTTGTTACTTTGTTACAGTATGTTAAGTGATATTGGTCACATTATGGTTTACTTAATAAATTGTTAATTCACCCACCATTCATATATTTCTTTTTGTATACCATGCCACTACTCTGCTATAGGTCAATTTCTTAATTTTATGGAATCAGATTAATCATAGTTTCTCATAATATTCCTTCACCAGCCTGTCCCATGTTCAATACACCGTCAATTAACCTTTTGACGACCAACACAATTCTCATCCTGAGAGCGCATTGTGCCGTCCGTTACACCTTTGACCAAGAAATACCTGGCCTAAAGTACAAGACACAGTATTTAACTTTTTTTTATTATTTATTATTTATTTTACACACTTAATTTGAATGTCGGTATAGGATTTCTATTGACTTCCAAATGTTATTGCCGTGTGTGTTGCTTCTTGTGTTTTTTATTGTAACCGCCTTGTCAGTCAGTAACCTACTGTTAAAGTCATGTAAGAGTAAGTAAAATGTAAGACTTTTCTTTGTTATTGCCTATGAGCTCAATATGCCTATAAGTGAGTGCAGAACATGTGTATACTATTTCAGCAAAGCAAGCTTTGGTAGAATCCTGTTGCATAGATGATAGCAACGCGCCAAGGTTAAGGCACACCTGGCTTTTGAAGGGAATGGGAGAAGGCACTCTCATTAGTTTATTGCAGGGGTATTCAAATATAAACCTGAAAGGTCCATTTATTATGACCGCCGCGCAGCGAAGCGGCGGTCATATAGGTTTAGTCAGATTTTTTTTTTTTTTTTCTTTTTCGCATGTCCAAATTTCTGTCAATGATTCCCGGGACACTGAAAGACCGGGGTAGACGAAACTTGGTGGGCATGTAACCCCATATGGATAGCATGGAACCATCGTTTTTCGTTTTGATCTGTAGCCCCCCCGCTGGACTGCACCCCCCGAAAGGAGGGTAGGGCAGACACAGTTTTCTGTGAATATCTCGAGAACTGTAAGGTTTAGGAGGACCATTTTTTTTTTGTATGTTGATCTCAAGGGGCCATGTCAACCCATTCCATAACCACTTATTTCATGTATAGCGCCACCTAGTTAAACACAAAAAAGTAAAAATGAGGTGTTGTAATCGCAGTTATCTGTGACCTAACATAGTGAAAACTGCACGAAATTGGAAGTGTAGGATCATTATGACACCCTCTGAATGCACGCCAAGTTTCGTGGAATTCCGTTCATGGGGGGCCACACAATAAATTAATTTATGTTACTATACACCAACTGGCCTGTAGGTGGCCATGTCAACCCATCCCATTACCACTTATTTCATGTATAGCGCCACCTAGTTAAAAATTAAAAAGCAAAAAATTAGGTGTTTTCATCACAATATCTCTGGCTGACATGGTCAAAACTGCACGAAATTGAAAGTGTAGGATCATTATGACACCCTCCGAATGCATGCCAAGTTGTGTGTACTTTCGTTCATGGGGGGCCTTACAATAAAACAATTTATGTGTACATTTAGTGACGTACACCAACAAGGATTCCCGGGACACTGAAAGACCGGGGTACACAAAACTTGGTGGGCATGTACCCCCACATGGATAGCATGGAACTGTCATTTTTCGTTTTGATCTGTAGCCCCCCCGCTGGACTGGACCCCCCGAAAGGAGGGTAGGCCAGACACAGTTCTCTGTGAATATCTTGAGAACTGTAGGGCCTAGGATGACCATTTTTCCCGTATATTTGCCTCCAGGGGTCATGTTAACCCAGTTCATGTGCACACATGTGCACAAACAGATACAAACACACACACACATTCACAGTAATCATGACACATACTCACACAGTAGACATATGTACGCTTCCATGCACAGGCACATACGCAGGCACGCACACACACACACACACACACACACACACACACTCACACACACACCCACACACACACCCACACACACACCCACACACATAACATAAACATAACACAAACAATCAAGAATTTCTCATAATTATGAACAGGCAAGATGGAGGTGGGGTTGTATAAAATGAATTTTACATGTGAAATCTATGAACTAATCATGTTTTGGTACTTGTTGTCTAGCAGATACCAGTGAGAATTGAGTGTGGATAATGCAATTTAGTGAGACAGTTAGAATCATATAGGCCTTTCAGCGTGATTTCTTTTTGTGGAAAAAATGTGCTGGACTGGCCGGCGGTACATCTAGTTAAATTTACATTTATTCCGGAACATTTAAGATCCGGAATAAATGTAATGTCTGAAATCCGGAAAAGTTTTTCAGGTAGGCTACAGAACTCCAAAAAGAGGCGATAAATCTACTTAAGTCTGTCTCAAACAACACAAAACAATGTGCTATTAAAGGAGAAGTGACACATTTGTTTCTGCCACCAGCCATTCAGACCTGTGTTGCTGTAAATATCTCCATGCCTTCAGCAGAAGCCTACTAGGAAGTGTCTGTGGCAGTCTTAAGGTTTCATCAGATCAGGATGATCAGAGGGTCAAAATAATAGCACCCAAAGAGAATCGTTGATAACAGCACAAGCAACATGAATTAAAAACTCTTTGGCAGCTCTCGATTAATGTGATAAAAAAAAACACGTTATGTATATGTATAATAATTTAAATAATGTATATTGGAATTTACTATGCCACAACATGTAATGTAAAAAACATAAACACTTTAGAATAATGCATCAAATATCTGGGGTGAAATGATATGTTTTGCTGAGCAAACAATATAAGTATTGAAATATGTATCCATCATTTTCATTACACTGTTATTCTGAGACCTCAACCAAAACCCTAAATACTCCATTTTAACTTACTGAAATTATTCTATACTTATTTTAAGATCCTGTTGGTACTTTCATCTTATCTTTTTTAATCCTAGCCAAATGGCTTGTCAAAGAGACTCTGGCATTACTTTCACTAAAATATTGAAGAACGAACAACCTTGTGTTAAACAACCATCCTCAACCACACACACACACAGTGTGGAGAGAGAGAGAGAGAGAGAGAGAGAGAGACAGACATGAAAATCCATGGTTAATTAGAGGAGTTGGCTCTTAAGCCTGACGGTTTGACAAGAACATTAAAAAGTCAGCCAGCAGCATGTGAATTAGCTCCAAAGATGTTCTGTAAACCACACACTTTTCATGCTCCTGGTCTGAAAATTATGATTTTCATGCATGGAAGAATGATTGGTTCTAGTGAGCCTACAAGAAGACAAAAGTGCTAATAGTTTTTTGGGGTTTTTTTGACAAATGCATGATGAGGCAAGGTACAGGGACTAATGTATTGGGTATCTGCCTGGAATTATTGCTGTTTCACTGTTTTGTGTGTGATTGTTTTTTGAGAGCCTCCGCATCTTCCTCAGAAATGCCTTCTACCTGCATCAAGCTGTCAAAGAGCTGGAGGTAACCCACAGAAACACATAAGTACGTACAGCACATTAAAACAAGCTCTGTGGCTCTGTTTGTAATTCACAGCGATTTACGTAATGGCTTGTAATGTCTCCATAATGTAGGTGCAGTGCATGGCCTCAATATGTAAGTGAAATCAAAGCAAGAGATATGTTGGCAGTCTCATACTTGTACTGTGTGTGCCTTGTAGGTAAGCAATTGTCAGGCACCCAGGAGTTATGCAATCATGTAGCCTAACTGCTCATGACTCCTCTGGATGGGTCCATCATTATGGAGGGGGTCAGAAAATGTCATTGCTCTACTGGGGAGTTGATTTCACTGGTGACAAGTGGGAAAAGTGAAGAGTGATACATTAGCATCAGAAACCAGTTGGAGTATTTTTCCCAGTGTTAATCTGCACCCTGTTACTTTCCCCAGTTCAAACATGCACCCTCACTCTAAAAAATACTGGGTTATTTTCTCAACCCAAACGCTGGGTTGAGGCTGTCAGGTCATTTTGTGGGGTTGTTTTTACTCATGTTGGGTTATTTTCTGTAACCCAGTTTGTTGGGTTAATAGTTTGGGACAGTGCCCCTCCTCTCTCCCACCTGACGTGGAGTACACTACCCAGCACCTGGGTGACTTTAACACAGCTGCATAGTTATTTTAGAGTTAAAAATTCTTCCAACCGTCCAGTCCAGCAGCTGTCAACATGCAATGGAAATCAGGCGATTTCG
Source organism: Alosa pseudoharengus (assembly GCF_046254945.1). NCBI lineage: Eukaryota > Metazoa > Chordata > Actinopteri > Clupeiformes > Clupeidae > Alosa > Alosa pseudoharengus. The sequence continues at coordinate 9,951,497 of NW_027468664.1, forward strand.
GAAGGTATGCATCTTTAACTTTTTTTTTTTATTCAGACGGAGTCCACCCAGACATACCCTTCGTGATATGAATGGATATTCTGCCTGCCAATTTCGTTCAGCCTCAAGCATTGTATCATTCATGCTAAATAACGTTAGCTAACATTAACTTACAATTACTGCTAATGTTAATGTTAAATATACACAAAGACAGACTCATAAAAACATAGTTCTTTGTTCACTGGGTATGAACTGCTGACAGAAACAAAACAAACTTTTACAACGAACTAAAATGAGCATACCAACAGCTGGTAGGTTAACGTTAGCTATGATAACTAAAAAATGTAATTTTCGAGGAAATTCCCAGTGCATGAAAATATAATCATACTGTATATTAACATAAAATGCAAAACAAACTTTTATTTGGAAACAGTTGGCAGGAATCATAGTTGATAACAACCAGCAGTTGAAATGGCTGAACAATTAAATAGTTGAGTAGTTTAAATAGTTAAATTATTTAATAGTGAATTTTTGTAGTGAGGACATTTATTTTGAAACAGTTGTGGGCAGAGGAAATAGTTGAACAGGATCTGTAGTCTTAAAGGGGTGGTTCAGGATTTTGGACATAAGACCTCATTTCCAAGTAAGCAAGTGTGATATTTATCAGTGGAGACCGTTTTCAACACGTTTCATCCAGTCCTCCAGAGTTCGCAGGTGCTAGGCTAGCGCAAGTCAACGGTATGTGCTAGCCTGCCACTAAAGACAGTCTTACCCACTCCAAAGTACACACGAGGCAAATTCCAGACAATCGATGTAAATCTCTGTGTTGATAGAATAGTGTAAGAAATACAACTACCCTCGCATCGCGTTGCAATAGTTATACTTTGGTCCCTGAAGTTGGTAGTAGTCATTTTGCATCTCAGCAGCGGACTGATATTACCAAGGCTACTACTAAGTATCCCCATTGGAGTGCGCTTTACTGTTTACTTTTCGGCGCAGTACTACTAACCGGAGCAAGTATAATTCCGTCGTGGTAAGAAACTAGTCCCTCAAAATGTAATGCGATCGTTGAAATGCAAGGATAGAATAACGTTAGAAATAACAGTATCAATACAGACATTTACATCGATAGTCTGGCGTTATAATTTATTTGCCTCGGGTGTACTGTGGAGTGGGTAAGACTGTTTTTAGTGGCAGGCTAGCACATACCGTTGACTTGCGCTAGCCTAGCACCTGCGAACTCTGCAATTAGAAGGACTGGATGAAACGTGTTGAAAACGGTCTCCACTGATAAATATCACACTTGCTTACTTGGAAATGAGGTCTTATGTCCAAAATCCTGAACCACCCCTTTAAGAGAACCAGATTGTATGCTTAAAGCCTGAGACAGAGTATATAGTTTAAAAGTTAAATGTACTGTAATGGATGTTGATAGACAGAAAGTTGAATGGATGTTGATAGGCAGATTGTTTAATGGATGTTGATGGATAGTTGAATGGGTGGATGAGTGGTTTGAAGAGGATGAATGGAGAGAAAGTTGGATGGAATGTGCCTTATATCCTTGTAGAATGGAGACACAGAGAGAGTTGGCCAAGTTCAGCAGAAAGCAGTTGATACAGGTGCACTCAGTTTAACTGGCTCTTTGATGGGGCCTAGTTGGGCAGCTGGAAGTTGATACAGGTGCAAATCAAGTTAATTAGCCCATTGTGATGTCATCAGCCCAATGTTAAGTCTATGGGGAAATTTTGAGTAGTTTTTAATTAATAGTTTAAAAAGTATAAAAGTTACAAAGATGAAAAATACAAAGCCCACATGTCCTAAGTAAGACCTACGTAACATAGTTTGAATGAAGTTTCTACGTTAAACAGTTGAAGCTGCATTAACTGCGTTAGAAGAAGAACTAGAAAAGCATTTCCTGAAGGAAATACAGTGCATGAAAATGCAAAAAATATGATGTAAAATATCATACAGAGTAAAAACAAATAATGCAGATATAGTTGCAATAGTGTTGCTAGGGTACATATGTTGGTTGTTATGCCAAATTAAGTGGTTGCTATGCTGGTTGCTTAGGTAATCCTGTTGGTTGCTATGGTGGTTGCTAGGTTGAAGTTGTGGTGGTTGCTAGGCTGTTGCTAGGGTATTTGACATGGTTGTTGCTAGGATAATTTACATGGTTGCTAGGCTGTTGCTCGGTTACTTGTGGTGGTTGCTATGCTGGTTGCTAGGTTAGACTCATTGGTTGCTAGGTTGTAACAGTGGAAGTGGTTGCTAGGCTGTTGCTAGGGTATTTGACATGGTTGCTATGCTGTTGCTAGGGTACTTGAGGTGGTTGCTAGGTCAGTTGTGGTGGTTGCTATGCTGGTTGCTAGGTTAAACTCATTGGTTGCTAGGTTGTAACTGTGGAAGTGGTTGCTAGGCTGTTACTAGGGTATTTGACATGGTTGCTATATTGGTTGCTAGGTAGATGAGGTTTAATAGTTGGAATGACTAAATAAGTGGATAATTTAAATCAGTGTTTTTCAACCACTGTGCCGGGGCACATTAGTGTGCCGTGAGAGATCATCAGGTGTGCCGCAGAAAATTACCTAAATGTCACTCACTGGTCCAGAAAAGCAACTGTTGCATCAAAGAATTTATAACCACATGCTCTCCATTGATTGTATGATTGCACTATTTGTGGTATGCAGGCATTGTACAACAGGGCCCCCATATCCAGTATTCACAGAATCATCACATATCCAGATTATAACAATTAAATTATAGATATAGTCACCTACAAATGAAACAGAGGGCACTTGTTTTATTGAGCAGGTCTGGCATAGAAGCCATAATAAGGCCGTATCTGTGTATTATTAGAAATTTTAGGCTATGGTATGTTTATTTTTTCTTCACACAGGATGTTAGTGTGCCGTGGGACATTTTAAGTGTCAAAAGTGAAAAGGTTGAAAAACACTGGTTTAAATGGTTAAATTATTTGCGAGGTAGATGAGGTTTAATGTAGTTGGAATGCCTGAACAGTTAAATAGGTGGATAGTTTAAATTGTTAAATTATTTGCTAGGTAGATGAGGTTTAATATAGTTGGAATGACTGAACTAGGTAGATGAGCTTTAATATAGTTGGAATGACTGAACAGTTAAATAGGTGGATAGTTTAAAAGGTTTAATTATTTGCTAGGTAGATGAGGTTTAATATAGTTGGAATAACTGAACAGTTAAATAGGTGGATAGTTTAAAAGGATTAATTATTTGCTAGGTAGATGAGGTTTAATGTAGTTGGAATGACTGAACTAGGTAGATGATGTTTAATATAGTTGGAATGACTGAACTAGGTAGATGATGTTTAATATAGTTGGAATGACTGAACTAGGTAGATGATGTTTAATATAGTTGGAATGACTGAACAGTTAAATAGGTGGATAGTTTAAAAGGTTAAATTATTTGCTAGGTAGATGATGTTTAATATAGTTGGAATGACTGAACTAGGTAGATGAGCTTTAATATAGTTGGAATGACTGAACAGTTAAATAGGTGGATGGTTTAAAAGGTTAAACTATTTGCTAGATAGATGAGGTTTAATATAATTGGAATGACTGAACAGTTAAATAGGTGGATAGTTTAAATGGTTTAATTATTTAATAGGGAATTATTGTAGCAAGGACTTTTTTTTTTGAAACAGTTGTGGACAGAGGAAACTGTGTATAGTCATAAGAGAATGAGACTGTATGCTTAAAGCCTGAGAAACTTACAGTTGATCCAGGTAGCCTGGCCACCTGGCAGAAGATTCTGATTGCTGTGATGTCATAAAGGCCAATGTTAAAGCAACACCAAAGAACTTTTCCTCTGTCGCACGCACTATTTGTTTATCCAGCACCAGCTTTGCAAATAACAATGTCCACAGACAAGGTAGAATATGTTGCATGATTTTATGAAAGTACGATGTATTGCGACATCAGATGCAAGTCAAATTTGTAGTTTCTTATGTCTCATTCCATCGAACTACAGATCCGCTACCCGATCCGGCAAACTTACATAGTGCGGTTATAGCCGATAGAGGGCCGCGAAGCGAATGCAGAAAGTGCCGTTCACCCTGTTACGAGTTGATGAACCACTGAAACGATTTTGGAAACATTATTTTAAGGTACAAAAAACTCTTTGGTGTTGCTTTAAGTCAATGGGGAAATTGTAATAGTTTTTAATTAATAGTTTAAAAAGTATAAAAGTTGCCAGGTTGAAAAGTACAAAGCACCCATGTCCTAAGTAAGACCTACGTAACATAGTTTGAATGAAGTTTCTACGTTAAATGGTTGAAGCTGCATTAAACGTGTTAGAAGAAGATTAATAATAAGTACTAGAAACTAGAGCTTAGATCGGGCCCAAAAAATCAAGCCCGACCCTACCCGAGCCCGTGCACATTGTGCCCGAGCCCGACCCGGCCCGACACGTTAACTGTAATTATGAGCCCGAGCCCGATTTAAACCCGACATTTTTTAAATACGTGGGCCATTATAACTGACGTTCTCAACTACAATTCCGAGCTGTTTGAGCTACAGAAATCCGTTTAGAGGACATTGAGAGGACAAGAGGACATTGAAGGCTGGCTATCATTATTTCTGCCATGGCAAGCCTGCTTCATGTTCATCTTAAAGTATTTTTGCTGTCATAGGTGAACATTGTGCGCACTTAATGCACGCAACAAAGCATACCTGACAAATGCATACCTCCGACTTTACTCCAAACTTCCTCGAAGTTATTTCTCCTGTTTTCATTTTTTTTTCTTTACATCTTCAAGCTTCACGTTGCACTTAAGCTACACAATACAGCACAGCAGGCCCGGTGTGATGTGTGCGAGTGGAGAAGCTGCGCATGACACGTGTTGCGCAGATGACATTACAATTGACATTTTGTAACTCTGAGCCTAACTTGTATAACTTTGTATACGCTTGTTACTTAGGCCTACTTTGATAAATATAAAATATTTCTGAGTCTGACTATGGCATAGCTTTAGCTCCCCACCCAAGTAGGCTAATGATTAGAAAGAAGAAAAAAAAGCAAGCTTGATCAAGGACCCGGCCCGGCCCGAGGATAGTGGCTGGAAATATCGGCCCGACCCGGCCCGCGGGTCGGGTTGGGTCAATTTCGGGCTCGGGCTCGGGCAGAGAATCTAAACTCTACTAGAAACGCAATTCCAAGGAATTACCAGTGCATGAAAATGCAAAAGTTGTGATGTAAAATATCATGTATAGTTAAAATAGATAATACAGAGATGGTTACTACGGTGATGCTAGGATAGACATGGTGGTTGCATAGCTTAATAAAAGTTGATAGTTTAAAAGTAGACCGTTTAAGGCGAGACACGGCAGGTGAAAACATCGTTTTTTCATGCACTGGTCAATTTCGAGATTTTGAGCTAGTATGTTACCTTAGCATGTATTCTATCACACTACTACAACAAAAAAGTCAGATTTACACATTTAGGTGTTTATTTCATTATATTGTGTCTACTCGCGCCTGTATATTTCTCCTAAATTCAGCAAAAGTTAGCATTCTAACCTTGCATGCACTCCCGCGACCGTGGTCCAAACCATATCATGTGTACTACCGTTGGAAAGCTCTGTTTTTCCTGTATCACGCTATGTGATCCATATATGGACACTTCCTTTGTATCAGCAACCAATCGCGAGTCTAGGCTGAGAACGGAATCTAATTGGCTGTCTTTCAAGTAGGGATGTAACGATTACCGGTATAATGATAAACCGTGATAAAAATGTTGACGATAACTATTACCGTTTTCATTTCAAATATCATGATTATCACGGTTGATTACCACGGTGTTGAAACCGTGTGTTTAATCCTTCCCAGCTTCATCTGAGCCTGCTTTTGACATACAGTAGGCCTGGTACAATGAAGCAAAATTGGTACCCTACTGATTCTGTTGTCTAATTGATGGTTTTAACTGCGATTTGGATTAGGCTACACCTGATTTTAAAAGGCGGAACATTTTCACCGCAAAACTTGCACTGTATCATTTGCACTCTGCGTCTTTTTATGTTCGCGTGCACATTAAATCCATTCCACTCACGTTATCAGAAGAACACAGTAGCCTAAAGTTTTATTTCGAACACTTACTTTGGTCTCACTCAGGGTAGGAATTTCGTTTTTGCCCCTTGCGTTGGCCGTGATGTCCCTTTGAAAATCAGAGGTTTACAGGCCACGGTGGCCTTGGTGCCCTTCTTTCAATATTCTGCTTTGCATCCTACTAATAGCGAATTTTATTTAGCCTATGGCCTGTCAAAATAATCTTAGCATTCACAGCGCAAATTAATTTCTTTTACGCAGTGGATTAAGTGACAGCGCAAGAAAGAAAGTGCGTCTAAATTCACCTATTCTTCTCAGTTGAACTACTCACGAAGTAGCCTACTCATCACACAGACATCACACGTATCACATGAAAGAGCTTTTTCTCAGCTTTTAAACGATGTTAGCCGCGAATTGCTGTGGTGAACGGTTCGCGAGAAACGTAAATAATATAATTAAATTTAATCATAAATTCTACTGAAGGTTTTCGTCAATCTCCCTACCCATTCCTCTCGGTGCAATACTTCACGAACCTTTCGTTTAACACATGACAAACCATATATCAGAATAAACAGCAGACCTTACCGAACATAAAGGTGTAAAGCAGTCCCCTGTACAGTTAGCCGTTCCAGAGTAATCCACTTTTGAATTTGCAGTACATTTCGACATGCATGGATGTCTCCAAATTTGGGCTTTAAGTTTTACAATGTGTTTAAATTGTTCCCCATGATTTCATAACGGGCCAAATACAAAATAAATGTTACAAATATCGCCTATATATCGGTAAATCAGAGGACAGCTAAGAGTTTGTGAAAGTAGATCACAAAATGCTAAGCATGCATCTAAGCTATTTGAGTTTCTTAAAGCTGAACTGTGCTTAAATTGTTCAATACATGATTTCATAACAGGCCAAATATAAAATAAATGTTAAATATAGCCTAGATATCTGTAAATATTAGATGTTCAGATGATTTGCAGTTCTATATAATATGTCATGTTTCATGTTTTTGTAATGTTTCATACAGTGATGCAGGTCTACTGCAGTGAATAGGCTATACAACTTTGATATTTTTTATAGCCTATGTGGCCTTTGTGCCCTCCACCAAATATGCCCAACTGAAGGCCAAGTGGCCTTGCCCCCAGAATGGTGAAATTCCAAGCCTGGTCTCACTCATTGGATCCAAATAACAGTAATAGCAACCTCCAAGTCATGGTAGGGTAAGTTAAGCGATAAGCACATAGCCAATTAAACATGAAAAACTGAACGGGACACTTTTTGAAACTATTTCAGCTTGTGTAGGCCTATGAGTGCTTTCTGAACATATTGAACACACTTTTAAAAATACCGTGATAATACCGAAAACCGTGATAATTTTGGTCACTATAACCGTGAGGTTAAATTTTCATACCGTTACATCCCTACTTTCAAGGCTGTTTTCTCAAAATAAGTTTCCTCTCACACTCTGAGCTCAAAAACTCCACTTCAGCAGCACGTATGTCATGTGGGCCCTGTGTGTCTCCCAAATGTTGCATAGAATGTGTATCTGTTTACCTGTGTGTTTGCTGACCATCGGGGACTATACAGAGGGGGGACAGACACGTGATAATTATGAATGTTTTATTGGGGCAATACAGACTGCAAACAAGAACACTGGACATATTGTGTTGTAGAGGGAGAGGGGGATGTACTGTAATGGCCAGTCTTTGGTCTGTGTCTGCCGCTGTTTTGTTTATGTGATCGGTGGCCAGTATGGACGATTGCCGCCCACGGGGTGGATGAAATACAGGTGTAGGCACTCGGAAGATTGGACGGCTGCGATGCAGATTGGTGGAGCTCGTAATGGACTGGGAAATAAAAGGGCTCACCAGTATGTGATTCAGGACTCTGGGGGGGAGAGGGAGCGACAAGCGAGATCCAGCCATTAAGACGGTGCCGCTGTTCCTGTGCGACCCTGCAATCCATGTCACCGATGAAGCTTGCCGGCCGCGTCTAGCAGAGGGAAGAGGCTACGAGAGAGGACTGGAGATCGTATGATCGTTAAGACTATTCTGTGCTCTCAAACCGATCTAAAGGAACGGTGATCCCATGTAAATGCCCGTGTGAATGAAGTTATTGTGATTGTTTGCCACAAATCGCTCATCGTGGTTGTTTACTCCTTAACAGTGTCAGCAGCAGCGAGTCGAGTGGCGCAGTGCTTCCGGGTTCTCAGGACGGTGACGTCATCACGCCAGGAAAGCGGCGGCGTGCCCACGCCAACCCCATCCCCTGTGAAGGCAAAATAAGAGTCCTCTGGCTGTGCTTCAAGCTAAAGGTCCTGTGCTGCTGGCTTGCTAGTGGATAAAAGACTGTAATTTTCCCCGCCCTATTTAGTGCACAGTGGCCGGGTGAGACCCAGTTTATTTTGATTTTGTGTTTTCTTTTTGTTTCGGTCAGGAGGGGCCCTGACCGAACGGACATTTTTACTTGTTGTTTGTGTGTTATGTCTCTGCCTGCATGAATGGGTTCTGGCTTGGGGGCGTGGGAGGCTAAATTGCTGGTAATGGTCTGGGGATCCGTAGTGTGCACGTGTGCAAATGGTTGTGTGCTGTGAACAAGATTTTCTGTGGTACTCTGCTTGATATCTTGTCGTGACTAGGGTTCTGAAACCTATGGTAGCTTATGGTGTGGTTCTACTCACTTGTTTCCAAGATCCTAGCTGTGCTGTGTGACCAATGCTGACCTATTAACCCTACCTCGAAACCTGTGTGGGAGGAATGCTTTTGATCTGTATGTAATAAAGATTTGTACATTTTCTTAAACATCTGTCCGTGTTGTGGTGTGTGTCCTGGGATTCCGAGCCTGTTCAGGGGTTGTTGTCAGCACTAGGCGACACCCACATACACCAAACTTTCTAGACTTATGCCTAACTATATGTCGAAGATTTCTACAGAGGGGTTTGTTGATATATTATTCCTAGCCTGACTTACATGACATTTTATGCCTAAAAACATGGAAACATGGATTTTTTAGGGCTAGTGACATAATTTTCTGATTTACAGGATAACAAAAGTAGATATTCATAAATCCCTCTGTAAATGTTTCCCTATCTAATATCTGAACACAATGAAAACATAATTTTGAACCTGGCTGTATCCAATGCTCAGGTTTCGTGCCTTAAAATGTATGCAAATTAGCACATGTTTAATTAGATAATGCCTAATTTGCATATGTAAACATTAAATTACAGCAAACTTGTAATACATTTTTTTCTCATATTAATGTAAGTAATCAACTGGGGAAGTTTCATAGTGATATCTGCTTGTTACATTTTTTACCCTATTCACCTGTAGTGTCTCGCCTTAAAAGTTGAATGTAGATAGTTTAAAAGTTGTTGATAGACAGCTAGTTTAATAGATGGATGGTTTAATGCTAGTTTAAAAGTAGACCGTTTAAAAGTTGAATGTAGATAGTTTAAAAGTTGTTGATAGACAGTAGATAGTTTAAAAGTTGTTGATAGACAGCTAGTTTAATAGATAGTTTAATGATAGTTTAAAAGTAGACCGTTTAAAAGTTGAAGGTAAGTAGTTTAAAAGTTGTTGACAGACTGGAAGTTGAATGAATGTTGATATTCAAATAGTTTAATGGCTGTGTATAGGTAGATATTTGACGATAACTGAAAGTTGGAATGGCTATAATGTTTGCTAGCAGTTATGCTAAGATTTTTAACTATGCTAATCATGCTACTTAGCTAATGTTTTATAGCAGTGCTAGCAACGCTAACCTGTTAACCATGCTACTTAGCTAACGTTTTCTAGCAGTTTAATGAATGTTGATATTCAAATAGTTTAATGGCTGTGTATAGGTAGATATTTGACGATAACTGAAAGTTGGAACGGCTCTAATGTTTGCTAGCAGTTATGCTAAGATTTTTAATTCTGCTAACCATGCTACTTAGCTAATGTTTTATAGCAGTGCTAGCAATGCTAACCATGCTACTTAGCTAACTTAACTAACATTTTCTAGCAGTTTTGCTAAACATGCTAACTATGCTAACAATGTTAGCATGCTAACTATGTTAACCATGATACTTAGCTAACTTAACTAATCATTTTTAGCAGTTATGCTAACTAACATGCTAACTATGTTAACCATGTTACTTAGCTAACCTAGCTAATCATTTAGCTAACTTAGCTAATCATTTTTAGCAATTTTGCTAACTATGCTAACTAGCATGCTAACTATGCTAACCATGTGACTTAGCTAACCTAGCTAATGATTTTTAGCAGTTTTGTTAAAAATGCTAACAATGTTAACATGCTAACTTTGTTAACCATGCTAACTAGCTACAGTGGGTAGGAGTCATAGTTGATGAAAAGTGTTGACATAGTTGATGACAAGTTAAAAGTTGTTGATAGACAGCTAGTGAATGTATATAGTTTAAAAGTTTAAAAGTTGAATGTAGATAGTTTAAAAGTTGATAGACAGCTAGTTTAATAGATAGATAGTTTAATGATAGTTTAAAAGTAGACCGTTTAAAAGTTGAATGTAAAAAGTTCAGTAGTTTAATGGGTTACATTGTTTAACAGTGGATTATTGTAGTGAGGACTTTTATTTTGAAACAGTTTTGGGCAGAGGAAACAGTTGAATAGGATGTGTAGTTTTAATTGACCCAGATTGTATGCTTAAAGATGAACTGAACTGGAATTTGAAGTAAAGGTGATATAACAGATGTATTTTATTTCTTCTCATTGGTACAATGATTAAAATGGCTGAATTTATTAAAAGGGATAAAATTGTACGTTGAAAGTGTTGTTGTTGTTACACGGGCGCAGCCATGTTGGATTTCAACAATCGGCTATGTCACTGGCATGGTAAGCTACTCTGCACTAGCACTAGCAGCCATAGCAGATAATGAGTCTGAGGCTAGCTGACATGGCTGAGGAAAATAACATTAGGCCTAGCGGAGTTACATATTGGCCATAAGCTGTTTATCATAGTCTAGCCTACATCACAAAATCTCATACAAAATGAAACCAAACTAGTGAAACAAAGGTGAACACTTTAACAGGGGAAATTAATTGGGCATGAATCATACTGAACGCTATTTTGTCAATGAGCAGAAACACACACGACATTCAAACTATTGATAAGATGTGCACTATGGAAACTGGTCTGTAACTTTGGACGATAAATGCCATTGACTCGCCATATCCTGACTTAAGAAACCCTTTTCTTGCTTACTTTATCGCAAACTCGGTGGGGCAGATAGTCTTTTTCAATTCATAGAAGGGCGAGCCCACAGTCTATGTGCCATGAACCTAAGTTTCAACTTCGGCTTCGTTCACCCAATGCAGTCACTGGTCGCAATTACAAAGTCCGGGAAGGTTCGTTCAATCTTTTAAAGTTAAGTGCAGTATCTGTCCCCTTTGGAATAATATCTCGAAGTAGCCTCAGATGAGGTCCAGTGTTAGATAGGCTACCATACGATCCAACCTAGGAAAGGGCTAGCAGCTAAATACCTTGGAAACACTCTTATGTCAAACTCCAGCTAACACTCCGACCATAGAGAGTAAACCATGACTCCGACGATATCACAGATCGATAATAATGCGTTTACTAGCTGGTAACTAAACCACAGCGGGTCTGTAAACAGAATCCAATGTCCCTTTCTACTCACCCTGAAGCCAGTTGTTCACCGTCTCAGGGCAGATTGTTGATGCGAGGGAGTTTAACTCGCAGTGCTGCTATCCAAGAGACTCGTGCAATATCAACATCCACAAGGTAAAAATCTGCAAACTCTCCACTAACGTTAGCCTAAAAGAAACGGCAAACTCGTGTATCCTCCGTGTATCTGGGGTCAACTTGGGGTGACGAAGTTTTTAACAGTTTCAAGGGAGGGAGAGCCCGTGTGAGTTGCTGTTACGAGCAAAGAATCTTACGAGTGCCAGTAGTCCAGACTGCGTTAGCCTACATTGCCGTGACAATGCGTGTTGCTTTTTTGTATATGCACCGTAGCCTTCGCATAGGCCTAATGTAGTGGTGGTGAGTGAGTATGCAGTTGTGTGGAGGATGTACGGTAGGCAATGTGTGTGTGTGAGGGATGGAGGGAGACAGAGAGACAGCGTGCGTGTCGACGTGTTGCTGTCTCAAGCGCCCCTCGTCCAGTTTTCTACATGACCTGTAGGCTAGGCTAGGTCTACAGTAGCCTATGTTGTGCCGCACAAAATGTATCTATGTTGTACATTGCACAAAATGTATACCTCCCGAAATAAACACATACATAAATAAACATATTTTTCCCGTCACGTTGGCTTCCTCGAACATTTTCCCTACGTTTCGCCACTACTTTGTAACAGATAGATTCCAGTGTCCATGCTCCGGCAGCGCCCACAGTCATTTTCACCCAAATGATCCTACTGAAGGTTGAGCTGGAGCCTGAAACCGATCGTCCCCCATCTAGTGGTAGTCAAGACACTACAGGCCTGTCCCACAAAGGCTCAAATGTGTAACCCATGCCATTAAAATGACTAATTTTCGTGTATACATAATATGCTGCAGCTGTTGCCTATAGAACTTCTCAGGTCCTACCATGCCAGTGACGTCATTGAAACTGGCAGCGTTCTAATAGAGCATCACAGTCCCGCCCACAGGAGTTTCCGGAAGTAAGAATTCAATGCAATTTCTCCATTGACAATTCGGGTATAAGCCATAAAAACTTAACTGCACATGGTAGACTCAAAACCAGCTACGGCTGTACTAAGCGATTGTGTATGCTCATATAGACGCCAAAAGTTCACGGGGCACTAACCTCATTTTGAGATAAATGTATTTTATTCGCGATGTCTTGGATAAGTACTTCATTACCCACAATCCTGAACAATCCCACAGTGATGCCTCTGATTGGTGGAAAGGCCGTTCAGTCATAGTTTGAAACTTGAATCAGCGAAAATTATTGACAACCTGCCAGTACCCGGACTGCAAATCCAATGAACTGAACCAGGAGGCGCCTTCCAGTGATTCAAGGATGTCGTGAATTATGGGCATTGGATATGCATCGGGCAAGGTCTTTGCATTTACTCTCCTGTTAGTGCCTATTACCATCAGAGGAAGGCAGGGGGAGGCTGTATTGGACACTGGCAGTACCTTCACATTGATGAAGGAGAGTCTGTGGCGGCAGGTGACGTCAGCAGAGGAAGTTTTTCTTCCGGCAGAAAGGCAGAGATTCGTTATGGCGGATGGAACCGTTCACCAAGCCCTGGGGAAGAAAACAATATATCTAGACTGGCACGGCAAACAGTGGGCTGTCGAAGTCCATGTAATGGAAGATCGTCACCTGGCGTTTCCTGTGATCCTAGGTCTAGACTTCCTCGCTATGACTGGTGTCATCCTCAACCTGGCCAAAAACTGTTACGGACTGAAAACCAATAGAGGTTACACCTATTATGGCTTCAAACAACCGCGAGGCCACTCTAGTGAAAGTAATCAAGACACACTCACCTCGTCACAGGGTGTTCTTCTCTACTATGCTTTGCCTCCAGGGGAATTACCTCCTTGCTGGGTTTCCACTTCCACGGCGGAGTCGGTGCCAGGTTATGACACTGACTACCCAGAAGGGCTCCAACAGCTGATGAGGGCCTGGCCGTCGGTTACCTCCAATAAGCTGGGAAAGACCAATGTGGAAAAGCATGCCATCTTCATCCAGGATGAAGTCCCGGTCAGGTCCAAGGCCTACCGGGTGTCTCCCCTGAAGAAGAGAGTCATTGAGGAGCATGTAGAGAAAATGCTAAAAGACAACATCATAGAACCCTCTCAGTCTGCCTGGTCATCCCCTGTGGTCCTGGTGAATAAACCAGATGGGTCCTACAGGTTCTGTGTGGACTACAGGAGAGTAAATGCAAAGACCTTGCCCGATGCATATCCAATGCCCATAATTCACGACATCCTTGAATCACTGGAAGGCGCCTCCTGGTTCAGTTCATTGGATTTGCAGTCCGGGTACTGGCAGGTGGCCATGACTGAGGAGAGTAAGCCAAAGACTGCCTTTGTTACATCTCTTGGCCTATTCCAATTCAAGGCTATGCCTTTTGGACTTCGTAATGCTGCAGCCACATTCCAACGGCTAATGGAAAGGGTCTTGGGAGAGTTGAGAGGAAAGATATGTTTTGTTTACATAGACGACATAATCGTATACTCTCATTCCCGACAGCAACATCAGCAAGACCTGGCAGCAGTTTTTCAGAGGCTACAGGCAGCCACTCTCAGTCTGAACATGAAGAAGTGCCATTTCTTCAAGCAGGAGTTAAAGTTCCTGGGGCACATTGTCTCAGATCGAGGCATGGAGGTGGACCCAGCTAAGACGCAGGCAGTGTCAGACTTTCCAGTGCCACAGGATGTGAAGGCCTTACAGCGTTTCCTGGGACTGGCTGGCTGGTACCACAAATTCATTCATCATTTTGCAGACCTGGCATCCCCTCTTAACAATCTGAAGCGGAAAGGAGTGGATTGGAACTGGACCCATCAGTGTCAGGCCAGTTTTGAGGCCTTGAAGGAGGCCTTGAAGAATCCTCCCGTGCTTGCCCAGCCCCATCCAGCTTTGCCCTACCAGGTACTCACTGACGCCAGTGACGTGGGTCTCGGGGCCATCTTGTCCCAAAACACCCCCGAGGGGGAGAGAGTGATCGCTTACGCCTCCAGAGGACTCCGAGGCCCGGAACGAAACTATTCCACCTCGGAAAAGGAGTGCCTGGCCGTGGTTTGGGCTGTGGAGAAGTGGCGACATTACCTGGAGGGTGTGGAGTTTACCGTCTTCACTGATCACGCTGCTCTGTCATGGGCATTCAACTGCCCGAAGACCTCCTCCAGGCTGACCCGGTGGATCCTCCGGCTGCAGCAGTTCAGCTTCAAGGTGCAGTATCGCAAGGGATGCCTTAATGCTGCCCCGGACGCGCTGTCCCGGGCCCATGAGCCGCTCTCAATTCAGCCATCACCCTGTTGGGCGGTCGCCACCCGAAACCACTCTGAGCTACCTACTACCTTGGCCGAGATTGCCCAGGAACAGGAGAAGGACCAAAGGGTGACTGAGTGGCGATCGGACGATTCTCAGGTATCTTCCCCGGACCGCATCAGCTTCGTCATGCATCAGGGGGTGCTGTATCGGAGAATTCCCTTATCGGACCAAGGGGAGAAGTGCCAATTGGTTGTTCCCCAATCGCTGGTCCCAGAGTTCCTGTGGTACTTCCATGACAATCCACTGGGTGGACATCTTGGACGGTTGAAGACTCTGCTACGGATCCTAGAGGTAGCCTGGTGGCCAAGTGTCCGGAAAGACGTCTGGGAACACACAAAAAATTGTCAAACCTGTCAGCAATATAAGGCTGATAACAACAAACCATCAGGTCTACTCCAGAGCATCGAAATCATTGCCCCAGGGGAGATGTTGGGAGTTGACTTTATGGGTCCTTTCCCAAGAAGCAAAAAGGCCAACTCTTACCTGCTGGTGGTAGTCGATTACTACTCAAAGTGGGTGGAAATGTTTCCCTTGAGAGATGGAAAAACACCTCGTCTCGTCAAGATTCTCAGGGAAGAAATATTCACGCGTTGGGGAGTGCCGCAATACCTGGTGTCGGACAGAGGACCTCAGTTTACCTCCACCCTTTTATCTGGCCTCTGCAAGACCTGGGGGGTAGTACAAAAGCTAACCACCAGTTACCACCCACAAACCAACCTCACAGAACGCTTCAACCGGACCATAAAGACCATGATTGCATCCTTTGTTGGTCAGCATCACAACACCTGGGACCAGTGGCTGACAGAGTTCCGCTTTGCCCTTAATACAGCCCATCAGGAGACCACTGGGCGGACTCCTGCAGAGCTTGCCTTGGGCAGAAAACTCAAGGGTCCACTAGAGAGGCTCATCAGTCACCCACCATCTCCTGCTCAGCATGCAGCATACAATCTGGTGGAGAGACAACAGAGGATGACAGAGGAGGTTAGACAGAGAGTAGGAGTGCACCAGGCTAGACAAGCTAAGTACTACAATTCCCGTCGCAAAGATGTGCAATTTCGGCTGGGTGACTTAGTCTGGGTCAGGTCCCATCCACTCTCCAAAGCCAGTGACAAATTCACTTCTAAGCTTGCGCCTAGGTGGGAAGGGCCAGCTAATGTCATTAAAAAATTAGGGCCTATTAATTATAGAGTCAGATGGAGTATCCCACCTGATAAAGAGGATACTATAAATGTGGTGAATCTCAAAAAATATTATGGTGTCTCACCCTAGAAGCCTCCGGCTGGAGGGGGGGTCTATGTGGCATCACCACATAAGTTTATGATTACCTTTCTTTTGTATGCATGGTCATTATGAAATGTTTACTAGCATAAAAGGACAATTCATATGCATTACTTGGATTTCTGTAGCGCACCACTGTGTCTGTCATTTAACCGATCAACGTGAGTTTGTTTATGTTGTTGGGCTAGATCAGCTGACTAGGGGTGACCTGTCAAACCCCGTCAGCTGACTGGGAATGTTTTGTCAGGAGAATGACGCGCTAAGTTTGAAGAGAATAAAAAACGAGGAAGTGCGCTAAGAGAGGAGCTTAAAATTTACGCAGGGAGCCTACGAGAGACCTGTACACTTAAGCTTACAAGGAAAAAGGTTTATCGGACATTGCATACCCGGGTCTGTTCGGAGAGAATCCAACCTCCTTCGTGGTGGATAAAAACATCCGATACCGGTGAGAAGGATCTTTTTTTTTGTTCTCTATCGCTGGAGTTGTTTTTCTATTTTTTCCTTTTGGGCAATAACGTTGTGGATTACTTTTTCACCTTTTCCATTGGATTATTAAGACTGTTGCCGTGGAGTTTGTTTCAATCGTGTCGTGTACTTTCCCGTACGTGTGGAGAGACTTTGAGATACTGTTTCCGTGCTGGCGAAGACGCGTGGCCTGCGCGCATAGACATTTAAACTGGCAGCACGATTTGTTGGATATGGTGTGATTTAATACTGTGTGTTGGTGTATTGGTGATATCGTGTGTCTGGGAAATACATGTCACATTAAGATCTATTGCAATCCCGGTGTCTTCCTGAATTCATTTAAAAGAAGCAATTTCATTAGTTGTAACTCAGTCCATGAATCCCGTGATATTTTGTTAATAATCTAAAAAAACTACCAAGCAGATTGTTACAAGATGGCGGAGTCTTTTACTGCCTATGGCGAAAATCTTAATGTGAATAAAAACTTTCTAGACGAACATTGGTACTTGTATCAACAAGGATTGTGGTTTATATATCACACGAACTTAGTCAGGGCCAATACACCATCAAATAGAACACTAAATGCTAGTTTGAACACTTAACTTTTCAGGTAGCCGATAGGCTAGCTAATCATTAGCCTTTCAGACATTAGAATGTCATTATAATGCTGCTAACATTAGCCTACATGCTGCAACACAGGTATGAAATATATTATGTTTTAGTGACCTTGTTGTTTCTATGAACATGAATTGTTGTTTATATGAAACATCAACTTAGACGAGGCATAAAAAGCCATGTATATCCCCATTAAGAACTTAAACCTTTGAACTAGCTAGCTAGCTGATAGCAAAGCTGGATGCTACCACCGGGTAGACACCCTTATTAGACATTCTCTGACACTGCAGTAAAATGGTTAGCAAACTGTCCATGCCCCCGGCCCGTGAATATTTCAGTTTCAAGGACGAAATCAAGAGTGTCCAAAGGGGTGAAAACCACTTTAAATCGGGTCACATTATTGACTGTTGTGTGTCGAGGGTCAGCTTGTGGGTTTTGTATGGGCCAGCATGAGGAACAAGACCTATCAAACCTACGAAGTTGTGTGGTGAGTTTTGCAGGGAGGTTGGTAATGCTAGTTAACATTAGCTAGGCTACTGTAGCCTTCATACTGTACGAGCTATATCAATCATTAACCTAGAAATACTTCTTCGTACATTTAATGAACATTTTGTGTAATAATTCAAGTTAATAAACTGAATGTGGTGGTCCAAGAGCAGACCATGCACCGGTCCATGCATCAGGATGGCAGTCAGATACGAAGCACTGCACAATTTTGCTAACGTTAACGTTAACCTCTTTCACACACACTATATAAAATACACGATGGTAAATATAACATTCAATACCAAAACACTATTATTTACACGATTACTCCTGAAACAACTGCTATTAACTATATAAAAATCATTGTTTGGAGGAGAGGGTTCGCTGCTGTCGCTGGTTGGAAATTAATGATTTCGCGCTGGTTCGTGCTGCTTATATATTTTTCAGTGAGGCCCGGTGGTTTATGGGATGAGTAGTTCCTTCGCTCGGAAATGAAAATATGTACACAGTCTTGTACCTTTGACTTTTTTTGGACTTTCTATTCGTTTTTTCACTCGAAATGATATGTTGTATGCTTATGAGTTACGCCGTAGCTGATTAGCCTAAGACACGCTCTAAAACTCTTTAGATACGGATTTTTCCAAAACGTCAATGGGAGAAATGAATGGGAAATTTACTTCCAGAAACTAAGCTCTCTCGGAGGAGGGGCGGGACTGTGATGCTCTATAGAGTCCCGAAGTGTGACGTAGCGTTTCCATTACAGCAGAATCACTGGATCTAAACAAACTTTCAAAGTGGCATAAATAGCATTGAATGTAGACATGTGGCATCATTTCTAGCTAATAAAAATAAATATATCCATTTAAACGTGTTTTACCTGCTAGGCAGCAGCTTAGCTTAGCCACATAACACGGATTCCCTGGCAGGTGTAATAGAAAGAAACAAAATTCCAGTGGATATTTCTCAAAGACTGGCGGCTGTTAAGAGCGACACGTCCGTGATTTTAACCGCATGCTGTGAAGTTACATGCAGGTCTCTTTTACGGAGGAAACCCATGCTAAAATAAAACTCTGTAGTCACGAATTTGATCGTGTTGGTATGAATATATGTTGTATTATGTGATTCCTAAAGTGTAAAAAAATATACTAACGTCTCAGAAACGTTGTAAAATTATTGAAATAGATTAAGAAAGCCACCGCTATGGCGATTTCAATGGTTAGATTGATTTGTTTAGATCCAGTGAAATTGCTGCCTTGGCAACGCTACGTCATGGCTTCGGGACTCTATTTTGGTGTTGCTTAAAAAAGGCTATGTATTGATTTTTTTAATTACATTTTTTAGTGTCATTTATTTTTAATTGTCATAATCAACGCATTATCAATGTTGATTATTTCAGTTCAGTTCATCTTTAAAGCCTGAGGCTGCAGGTGGCCTGAACACCTGCCATAGGATTCTAATTGCTTAATGGCCGTATTATGATGTCATAATCGGCAATGTTAAGTCTATGGGGATTTTTAAAAAGTTTTTCTTTAATAGTTTAAAACGTATAAAAGTTTCAAAGTTGAAAAGTCATACCAACCCGATCTGTTTGAAGACCTACGTTACAAAGTTTGAACGAAGTTTCTAAGTTAAACTGTTCAAGAGAAATTGCGTACGGAAAAAGTGGTAAACGGAATAATAATAAGTTGTTGATGTTGTTGCCTTGGAAGAACAGTACAGTACATTTTCATGCACTGTAATAAGAAGAAGAATTAGTTGCCTAGGAAGAACAGTACAGTGCATTTTCATGCACTGTAATAAGAAGAAGTTGCCTAGGAAGAACAGTACAGTGCATTTTCATGCACTGTAATAATAAGAAGAAGAAGCCTAGGAAGAACAGTACAGTGCATTTTCATGCACTGTAATAATCGTAAGAATACGAAGACTTGGAAGAACAGCACAGTGCATTTTCATGCACTGTAATAAGAAACTTTGGAAGAACAGTTCAGTGCATTTTCATGCACTGTAATAATAAGAAGAAGCAGAAGAAGCCTAGGAAGAACAGTACAGTGCATTTTCATGCACTGTAATAAGAAGAAGCCTAGGAAGAACAGTACAGTGCATTTTCATGCACTGTAATTAAATCAACAGCCTAATGAAAGTAAAGCAATACTACAAACCGTAACACATAAGAAGTGCTTAATGAACTAAGTGCATGTTGCTTTGTGGGCGGATCTTGGGCTCTATTGCTATTTTACCGGCGGGATAAATTACTGTTACGCCCGACGCAAATCTAAAATGGGGTGGTCTGAAGTAGCTACATTAATCATGGGTGTGGTTTGGGCGTAACGTGCAATAAACCAATCAAGAGCGTCATCTCACATTCCCTTTAACAACAGCACGCTTGTTCCATAGCTGATTGCTATTATGATGGCGGATTTGCCAGGCGCAGCCAGGAACGTTCACAGCGCTATAAGCACTGTTTGTCACAAAGACATACTTTCTGATGTTTTGGGATCACTCTCACTAAATTATGCGAGGTTATGAATGCATGGTGATATTTTTGCAATGTAATCTAACATTACCTCTCTATAGACAATGCATATCTTCTGTCAGATAATCTCTTCTCTCCCGTGCTGCTGCTGGGGCAATTGGGTTAAATGGCATCGGCATGCAGTTCAACATCACGTCTCCTTAAGTCCTCTAATATTTCCTAATTTGTGTCATCAACACATCCGTGATTTGTTTGTGTATGTTAGATTTTTGCCTATTTTTTCACATCTTAATGGACACCACACTGATTTCCCTCGTGTGGTAATATTTTTCCTTGTAATTATGTATGGTTTGCAGAAATGGGAACTGCGTTGTATAGATGAGAGGAGCGAAGTGTGCGTTGCGCAGCACAGCCAAGCAAGGGCGCCTGCAGTTGTAAGCTACGGCTGTACCTTACCATCAGGCAACTCAACAACGAGAAACAGTTTCCAAGTTGACCTAACTTTCCAACTCAGCACAGTATCCCATCAACTGCATGACAGTAGGCTATTTACAATATTTTCTGTAGAGTTTGTAAACACGTTATCATCAACTTAATGCACGCACAAAATTTGTTGGAGCAGGAGAGAGAATAACAATGAATGGATGCAGCAACTACAGAAATTGTAGCCATACTTGCTGCTTTCTTTTACTATCTATGGTTGCTGGTAGGGCTGGGCGATATAAACGGTATAAGCGGTATGCGATAAAAAATTGGCCAACGATAGAGATTTTTGTTATACCGGCATATTGCGATAGGTCATTATGTCATCAAATTGCAACACGCTTGGCCTGCCGGGACCGGCAGCAACCACGAGGAGGCCACAGGTGAGGAAAAATGGCTGCGAGCGGTGAAGGTATTGTAACGATTTGATAGCGACACAGACAGTTGTCCAATCAAAGGTTTATTAGCTGAGAACGAGAGCAGAGACACAGACCCAGAACACAATACACACGGAGCAGGTCAAGTACACACACACGCTACACATACAGGGGTGGACGCAGCCCCCCACACAAAAAGGATCACACACGATGGAGAACTAAAAGGGAAACATGTCATGATAAAGACGCTAACTTTAGACTTATAACTTAGGAGAAATACAGACATAAACCCCCAAACAGGGTAGGAATTTCACGGCGGCCACGTCGTTGCCTTTTGCGTTGGCCGTGAGGCCCCTTTGAAAATCAGAGGTTTACAGGCCACGGTGGCCTTGGTGCCCCCTTCTTTCAATATTCTGCTTTACGTCCTACTAATAGCGATTTTTATTTAGCCTGTGTGGCCTGTCAAAATAATCTAAGCATTCACAGCGCAAATTAATTGAGTATTTTACGCAGTGGAGAAAGTGACAGCGCAAGAAAGAAAGTGCGTCCAAATTCCATTCATCTCAGTTGAACTACTCGCGAAGTAGCCTATTCATCACACAGACATCACAAGTATCACATGAAAGAGCTTTTTCTCAGCTTTTAAACGATGTTACCCAATAATTGCTTAGTTGAACGGTTCGCGAGAAAAGTAAATAATATAATTCAATTTAATCATACATTCTACTGAAGGTTTTGCGTCCCATGATCTCCCAACCCATTCACCTCGGTGGAATACTTCACGAACCCTTCTTTTAACACACGACAAACCTCATATCAAAATAAACAGCAGACCTTACCGAAAACAAAGGTGTAAAGCAGTCCCCTGTACAGTTAGCCGTTCCAGAGTAATCCAGTTTTGAATTTGCAGTAAATTTCGACATGCATGGATGTCTCCAAATTTGGGCTTTAAGTTTTACAATGTGTTTAAATTGTTCCACATGATTTCATAACGGGCCAAATACAAAATAAATGTTACAAATATCGCCTAGATATTGGTAAATCAGAGGACTGAGTTTGTGAAAGTAGCCTTAGCCTAATGATCACAAAATGCTAAGCATGCATCTAGGCTATTTGAGTTTCTTAAAGCTGAGCTGTGGTTAAATTGTTCAATACATGATTTTATAACAGGCCAAATATAAAATAAATGTTATATATAGCCTAGATATCTGTAAATATTAGATGATCAGATGATTTACAGTTCTATGTAATATGTCATGTTTCATGTTTCATACAGTGATGCCGGTCTACTGCAGTGAATAGGCTAAATAAAACTTTGATCATTTTTATAGCCAATACATTTTTAAATAAGTAACAATCTTGACTATTTTATGCAAGAACCTGCTAGACCTATATTGAAATTCACACACCAAATTATACCGCAATATATACCGTTTACCGTCTGTGTCCCAAATTATACCGCAATATGAATTTTAGGCCATATCGCCCACCCCTAGTTGCTGGTTAACAGCACATAATAAGCTGATTTAAGCTAATTCACTTCAAGGCCATCATGGATATAAAACATTTTTTGAAAACAACGAGGGAACATAGCAAAGCTTGGAGTTATTTCATATGGACTACAACAAGGTAGGCAAAATTGTGGTGCTTGTCAAAACCTTAGCGCAGCTGGAATAATGCTTAGGCTGATGTTAAAGCCACGCGATGTTTAAAGCCATACATAACGGTAAATTGGAACAAAACTAAAGGTAACTTTAGACTTTATAGAGCTGTATAAAGTTGTCCAAATTAATAGGTCGTAATTAGGCGTTGTTGTAAAGATATTGCATGTAGATGTTGTACTATATAGGCTACTAAATTTTTAGGTGACCAATGCACAAACAAAACCCTGCGCCCTTAAAATAGCATCTGAATTTGCGCCACTGACTTTAGACCAGGGAGTTCCTGGTCTGTGGTGGAATTGTTTTCTGAAACTGCAAAATATCAACAGGAAACGTTTGCGCTGGAACACGCCCCGTCTTTTCGCTGAACCGTCCCCAAGGGTGCAATCGAATTCCCTAATTTACAGACATGTACCTATGGAGGGAAATTCCAATATGCGCTGACTGCAAAATAGGAAACACAAAAGCGTGAGTATACAAAGTCAATTGCGCTGGAGTTCAAGATAGAGCCCTATGTCTTTAGATCCATCTTAAAAGACCCAAAACTATCACAGGAACGGAGAGCACTGGGCAACTAATTCCACCAACATGGAACCACTTAGGGAAAAAAAAACTTGTAAATGTTGATTTGCACACTCCTTTAGATGGTGCAACCATTGATTGATGTCTGCAGTTCACAGTCAGTGGAGGTTGCAGGATTAATGCACACTTGTTGTTCAGTTGTTCTGGCTGGCTATGGGCATGCACAAACATGTCCTTAAAACAACCCTTAATGTTCATTTTTAAAACTGTGCAACTCACCGAGTGGTTAGTGATGTTCGTTGATGTTCCAAAACAAGTAGCGTGGGCGAAATACAGTTTCTGTCGTGTTTTATTTGCCATTTTGTAAAATCCCATTGATTTCTGTTGGAAGACTCATTGCTCCTTGATATCACTGCGCTACTGGAAACGGAAAGGGGGTCTGTTTGCGGTTGTAGTCTTTCCCCTGCGAGACCTTCTTTTACTGTCTATGCTTCAGACTCAAATATTTTGAGCGGAAGTTTATACACGGTTGTGAGGTATCTGAAAAAAAAGTTCCACAATAGCAAATAACACGGATTGAAATCATACATTGCGCTGATATATTTATTTTAATAATCAACGAACACCAACACTAACCACTCGGTGAGTTGCAGTTTTGAAAACGAATGTTAAGGGTTGTTTTAAGGACATATTTGTGCATGCCCATAGCCAGCCAGTCAAAGGTGATTCAAAACGAGTCAGAAAGTCGAGACAGGACCCATCGTCAAAATTTCGGTGTCCACCACTCTATTTCATCCAAAACAAACCAGAAAAGGGACTCAACGTGCTGAATACCGGAATTATCCTTTAATTCACTAGTTCGTTGACATTTCAGCAGGAGGACAGCACAATAGCCATTGGCATAAAGCGAATTACTCTCGTTGACGCTTTTTGTGAATTAATGCAATGTGCTGGGACATTGCTACGCGTGACAGCTCATAGAATGCCTCTCTTCTAATCAAAAATGAATAAATAGCTTGACCATACAAGTATAGTAAGTATATATACTCTTTTGCTCCCGTGAGGGAAATTTGGTCTCTGCCTTTATCCCAATCCGTGAATTAGTGAAACACACTCAGCACACAGTGAGTACACAGTGAGGTGAAGCACACACTAATCCCGGCGCAGTGAGCGGCAACCCTCCGGTTACAAGTCCAAAGCACTAACCAGTAGGCCACGGCTGCCCCTAAAACGGGAGAAGGCGTGACACCGGCCGCAACGGCAATAGTGCCACGGAGGCGCTACCTATTGTAGTCTAAGGAAATTCATAACTACATTAAATGGCTTTGTCTTACCTGCGTTCACACCAGTGACGGACTGGGATTAAAAAACGGCCCTGGCATTTTCACCAACCAGCGGCCCACACGGGGACACGCATGCACGCGCGTGCATGTGCCTGCAACACACAGATATAACTTCACATGCACGGACATAACACGTTTGTAGCCCCATTGGTGATGAACTCTAACTTTAATATGCATAAAGACTGAACCAAGAACATGGATATATCAATGCACAACTCCAAAATGAATGCAATATGAAATATGAAAATGAAAAAAGAATAGCCTAGAATACATGGATTTCTATGCAACGTTACGAAAACATGCGTGCGCAAGAGGCAGAAAGCACCATAGAACAGCATAGAGCAGTGCTCTCCATGAAAAGATCAAAATGAGTTTTTGTGCTGAAAACTGCACCAATTCGAAATCACGATGGTTAGAGAATGTTCAATATGTTCAATATCCCTAAAGGAATGCATGTCTTCGCCAAAAATGACAAAATACGATGTTAATGCAAATGAACGGCAAACTCTGAAATAATAGCCTGAAATGAGATGTTATCATTGAGAAAACAGGGGACCAGGGTATATAAAAAATTCCGATTGTAGCTTACAGCAGGCGACTATTTAAAGGGACACCAGGCAACGTTTTTGTGTTAATTACTCATCTTCGTAAGTCGGTATATGGTTAAATGACTCATTACAGGGCGAATGAAGACTCTCTCGCCCGCCCCTACTGCCTGTAGGAAGAATATCCCGCTTGCAAGTTCAGTGTATCGTACCCGGCGACCGAAGCAGTTTCAGTTTCCATCCTGCATCCACAGCACAGAGGGAGGCTAATGAAACGCTAGCGATTGTTGCAAATGTGTGTATAATGGCAGAGCCGGCAAAGAAGCAGTGAAAACCCTTGACGGAAGATGCAAAGAAAAGGAAAAGAGCTTCAGACCGAGCGAGGGGGAGTTTCGTAGAGAAAAAGCATCAGGCTTGCCTGGTGTCCCTTTAAGTCAAGTTTATAACGTTGTGGCACGAAACGTCTTCTGCCCCACGGCTGCGCGCAAATGTAGTTTTGTTGGTAAACGGGAAACCCATCAGAGCAGCCGCTCCACAAACGTGTCTTAATTAACGTCATGCATTGAAAAAGGTGCGAAGGAGCTTGCTCTTCTCCGCAACCCTGTCTATCACGTCATCAGCATCCAAGTTCATTATAGGACCTCTTTCTCTGTCGCCATCAGCATAAAGGCCTCCAAGTTATCCTGTGACAATTCCGGTTTTTAGCACTTTAAGGCCCTTTTCTGGTTTGTTTTGGATGAACTAGAGTGGTGGACACCGACATTTTGACTATTGGTCCTGTCTCGACTTTTCTGACTCGTTTTGAATCGCCTTTTTCACTTCTCAGGGTGGCTGGCAATGGGCATACTGTAGTAGGCTACTCAAACATGTCCTAAAACAACCCTTAACGTTCGTTTTCAAAACTGTGCAACTCACCGAGTGGTTGTGGAGTTCGTTGACTATTAAAAGCAAATATATCGGCGCAATGTATGAATCGTATTTGAACCTGAAGCATAGACGGTGGCGCAACGTGCAATGAGTCTTCCAACAGAAATCAATGGGATTTTACAAAATGGCAAATAAAAGACGACAGAAACTGTATTTCCCTACGCTACTTGTTTTGGAACATCAACGAACACCACTAACCACTCGGTGAGTTGCACAGTTTTGAAAACGAACGTTAAGGGTTGTTTTAGGACATGTTTGAGTAGCCTACTACAGTATGCCCATTGCCAGCCACCCTGAGAGGTGAAAAGGCGATTCAAAAGGAGTCAGAAAAGTCGAGACAGGACCAATCGTCAACATTTCGGTGTCCACCACTCTAGTTCATCCAAAACAAACCAGAAAAGGGCCTTAAAGTGCTAAAAACCGGAATTTTCCTTTAAGAGTGGAAAAACTCCGTTTGCATGCCACTTGAGTACTTGACAGTGTTAATAGGAATTCATTTGCTAACCATATATAGTTGTAGGCACAGGTAAAGAGGTTTAACTGCTGGATAAGGAAATAGGAACAGATTGCACAGTTATTGCAGGTAGCACATTTCTTGCTCACCAGTCACCAGGTTTATTTCTGTATCTTCCTATATCTCCGCGGCATCATCAAAGTCCGACGCTTTGACTGTAGGCCTATACTCGTTTAGAGGAGACTTTTTCAGGCTGTCCCAGTGCGTGGCGAGATGTGTCAATTCCGACTGTAGATTTTCAACCGTAGCACCTTCACTGAATTTAAGCAGACATTCTCTTATGTTTCGAAGTGCATTTGGGGGCAATTTATTAGCTTTTATAAGGGGAAAATTCCAAGGATCAAGGCATGCTAGATCGGCAATTCCCCGTGCTGAAGGAAGTAGACGCATTCGGTTTTGAAATTCCCAGAAGTCATTGCTTCATGTAGCCTAACTTTTGAAAACCAATAATAAAATAAAAGATACAGGCAGCATATTTATTGTATTCCAATTTCAAACAATGCACTTTTAAATCATTTGATTGAATAAGGTTACAAAAGAATGTAGACTGATGTAAATATTGAGGGTCACCATGACTGTAGTGTAGAGATTCATGTCTGGTATAAATACTGATCAGGTTCTTACTATGGAGGAAGAAAAGGTAGTTAGAAATAAATGGCTTAATTGAAACCATGTAACACTATTGATGATGCTTGATAGTGGGCCGAGAGATATTGTAAAAACATCTTTACGATAAATGGGCCGCGCAAACCCGACAAGCATGCCGCCGGCCCAAACAGCCCACGAGGGGCTGCCAGACCGTCCAGTCCGTCACTGGTTCACACTCAGTCATGCTGGCACATGATCCTACAGGTTTCAGTATTTGTGCAGATCTGGGAGGAATCAGCAACACACTGATAACAACTGAGTGCAGCCACTGGAGACATACAGAGCAAAAGAGAATTAAAATTCTGTTCTCGAGATGTAAAACTAACACTTTAGGTGATGATGCTAGAGCAGGTGTTCTCAATGTGGGATCTGGGGACCTCCTCTTGTGCGTCATCCTAACAACGCCCCTTAGCTGTTCTGAAATCAGTGTAATCTACGGCCTTTCGGGGCTTATTTCTTAAACTAGCATTTACAGTGTTCTATTTGATGGTGTATTGGCCCTGACTAAGTTTGTGTGATATATAAACCACAATCCTTGTTGATACAAGTACCAATGTTTCTAGAAATGTTTATTCACATTAAGATTTTCGCCATAGGCAGTAAAAGACTCCGCCATCTTGTCAATAATTTTCACTGATAAAGTTTCAAACTATGAACATAACGGCCTTTCCACCAATCAGAGGCATCACTGTGGGATTTTGGGATTGTTCAGGATTGTGGGTAATGAAGTACTTATCCAAGACATCGCGATTAAAAGACAAGGTATTTCAAAACAAGGTTAGTGCCCCTTGAATTTTCGCCCTCTATATGGCTACCGTATTTTCCGGACTATAAGTCGCACTTTTTTTCATAGTTTGGCTGGTCCTGCGACTTATAATCAGGTGCGACTTATATATGAAAAAAATTATATAATTGAACATGTTTTTAAATGTTAATTTATATTAACTGACACGAACCCTACATGAAACATTATCGTCTACAGCCTTGAGAGAGCGCTCTCAAATGCACAAGTCGTGAAACACACGTGCATACTTAAATCCTCAAATTACTGCCGGGATTCTATTTATAGCTGGGCCTCATATTCGGACAAATAAAAGCCAGTATAATTTTGTTTCAATTTAACTCATAAAATAGCTCTTCTTAATAATTTATTTTGTTGGTTGGTTTAATATTGTTGCCAACGAAGTCATTGTCCTACACCATGAGTCTCCAACACATTGCTCTCAAGCTATAGCACGCAGCCCCAGGTTAACCTACATTTAAACACAATTTTTGCTGCCAGGCATCAGCCTATGAATTTTATAAAAAAGTAAATCATGCATAATTTAAAAAATAACTAAATTTAGGCTATCTTAGACCTTTTTGGCTATACGGAATAAGGTTTCCCTTGCAGCACAGCACATGTTCCATGAATGAATGAATGAATGAAAGTGGATGCCTTATCTCGCAATAATCGGATGGACATCCCGACACTCTTTCATACATGAAACTTAATAGTGACCCAATGCCATTGATAGCCTACCGGTATGCTGCTCCAAACGAAAAGTATAGGCCTATGTCTCACAGTAAAATGCAAGAAATGAAGGCCTATAGCTGACTCGAATAGGCTACAAGCCATGGTCCAAATAAAGGTGCTGTGCTTTGCCCAGCCATAAATTCAGGATTCACGATAGTCTGTCCCCTAAACATTCCTCACCCGTTATCTGGACATGCATGAAAACATTTGAAAACAAAACTCACTGCCATGTAATATTTGATCGCTGTTTTGCTACTAATTATCTTTCATGTGAATACGCACAGAAAGTGAAAGTAGGCCTACTATGCGCTCCGTGTCTGTAGCTGTTTGTTCACGTCCGCAATCGATTATAACGTTCCTCAAATGGAGAACACATCCATGTTCTCTCGCGTTATATTATAGGCTGTAATGCTTCTGTGTTTGCGGTTCCTGATCGCTAAACGTTTGTTTTCCTTTCCTGTCGATAGCGGTTGATGTAGAAGCACGTAATAGGCTATAATAATTTGACTTTAGCGGTGACAAATCCTGCTGAGAGAGAGAGAGAGCAAAGAGAGAGAGGCACCCCCAAAGTGGTCCTGCGCGCGCGTGTGTCTCTGCATGGGGTTCAATTGAAGTCAGAGTTGGTCCGCTTTCAGGCCGCTCCATTATTAGATTAACGTCAGACAGCGCTGTAAAATGTGTGGGAATTTCTCGCATTATGATGGCTAGCGTTGCGGGACTTTTATTAGTATGCCCAATACTTAGTAATAATTTATGCGCAATCCCGCGCTGAAATTTAGGCCCTGGTTTTAAATGCGCATCTTTTTTTCTCTCGCTCTCTCAGCGAGCATTTGTTCTGCTGCCAGCTTGTGTCAATACGCTATATCGTCCAAAATGCTTGATTGCATTGCATTCTCCACATTTTTAGCTAAAATTTCATGTACCACATCAGCATTTTTGTTCAGTGAATCTTTTGTAAATTGCTTTACAATATAGCGTCGGGCACTTGTCAGCAGCCTTCGGCTTGCCTCTTGCCACTATTCACTCCTTCGTCTTCAAGATTCCCTGTAGAATTCTCAATATTTTTGGCCTCAATGTGTTCAGTTACATAGTCTGTCTGTTCTTAGTCTTGGATTTTGTGAAATAAATTTCTAAATATCACCTGCTTGCTGCAGCTTCGGTCTGCACGTCCTTTTAAAACCGCATATTTTTCTCTCTCGAGCATTTAATCTGCTGCCGTCTCTCCACATTGTCCAAAATGCTTGATTGCATTGCATTCTCCACATTTTTAGCTAAATTTTCATGTACCATATAAGCATTTTTGTTCAGTGAATCTTTTGTAAATTGCTTTACAATTACCGTCGGGCCTATATGCCTATTGCCTGGCTTGTCTCAGCTTCGGTCACGTCCTTTTAAAACCGGCTTTTTATCGTGAGCATTTAATCTGCTGCCAGCTTGTGACTCCACATCGCCCAAAATGCTTGATTGCATTGCATTCTCCACATTTTTAGCAAAAGTTTCATGTATCATATCATATCAGCATTTTTGTTCAGTGAATCTTTTGCAAATTGCTTTACAATTACCGTCGGGCCTATAGGCCTATCGCCTGGCTTGCTTCAGTCACGTCTAAAACTGCATCTTTTTCTCTCTTGTGAGCATTTAATCTGCTGCCAGCCTGTGACTCCACATCGCCCAAAATGCTTGATTGCATTGTATTCTCCACATTTTAGATACATTTTGGTGTACCACATGGTATTTTCTTTCAGTGAATCTTTTGCTTTGCAATGACCTTCCTGCCCTCCTCTTGGCTGCCTTCACTCCTTCGTCTTCATTAACATTAATCTTTTTGGCCTCAATAATCCAGTTACATAGTCTCTGTTTTTGGTTTTGGATTTTGTGAAATACATTTCTAAATAAATGCGACTTATAGTCCGGTGCGACTTATATATGTTTTTTTCCTGTTCATGATGCATTTTTTGACTAATGCGACTTATACTCAGGAGCGACTTATAGTCCGGAAAATACGGTATATACAATCGCTTAAATCGCAAAAACAGCCAGTAGCTGGTTTTGAGTCTACCATGTGCAGTTAAGTTTTTATGGCTTATACCCGAATTGTCAATGGAGAAATTGCATTGAATTCTTACTTCTGGAAACTCCTGTGGGCGGGACTGTGATGCTCTATGGAAAGTAGCTAAAGCTAGCTCTAAAAGTCGCTAAATGACGCACTAATTTGCATATCAATGACGCTACGTCGTGAGCCCTTGAATTCCCCTTTACTCCTGTTTTCTTTTCTCCTACTCATATAGGCAACTTTAAGAGCCTAATTTAAATATATTTGATTCAATATACTTGTAGCCTATATTAATTGATACACTTTACTTTCTGTATCTTGTCATAGCCTACACCAGAATGAGCATCAGGTGGCTGAAAAGCAGTCATTTCCAAACTATTCCCAACTGCGCCATCTGCTTCGCACTGCTTGAAGTCTGAGTAGAACTTCATCATAGCCTATACACAATTTAACCTTATGGCAATGGCTATATTTTGGATATATTTAGGCTACATAATATAGGCTTAAATGTCACTCGGACAGACCGACAGATTTTTTTTACTCAGCCGACAGTCCTGCATTGACAACATTGAAGCTATAGCCTAAACGAATGCTATAGGATTTTCTAACATGGGCCTATGCTCGATTTTGACTATCTGCTTTGCTTGTGAATGAAGTTGTAGCCTACTTTCCTTTGTTCAATGTTCTTGTTGAACGATGCTGGCAAGCGTGTCCCTGTTAGATCTATAGAACATCTACTTCCTTGTAATAAAATGGGCTGATGCTACATAGGCCAGTCATTACTTTTATAATCATGGGGCAACACTTTGGACGAATTTGCGATGTA
This sequence comes from Alosa pseudoharengus, assembly GCF_046254945.1. NCBI lineage: Eukaryota > Metazoa > Chordata > Actinopteri > Clupeiformes > Clupeidae > Alosa > Alosa pseudoharengus. Next base: position 9,983,270 of record NW_027468664.1, read on the forward strand.
ATTCACTAACGAAACAGGCATGAGAGGGGAGTTTGCCATCGTTGCAAGTTTTTTCTCACGCTTTGTGCTGCTGCAGTCAGCCTGGGCAAACCGAGGGATAACACGAAGAGGGAAAAAAGTCGCCAGACACACGAAAAAGTCGCCAGATTTGTTGTCAGTCGCTAGATAAGCCAGAGACGGCCAAAAGTCGCTAAATTGGCAAAACTGACCGGAAACGGGGGCTGTTTACATTTGGTTGTAGTCTTTCCGCGAGACCTTCTTTTACTGTCTATAATGCTTCAGGCTCAAATATTGAGCGGAAGTTTATACACGGTTGTGAGGAATCTGAAAAAATAGTTCTACAATAGCAAATAACACGGCTGTAAATCATACATTGCGCCGATATATTTGTTTTTAATAATCAACGAACACCACCAACCACTCGGTGAGTTGCACAGTTTTGAAAACGAACGTTAAGGGTTGTTTTAAGGACATGTTTGTGCATGGTCATAGGCAGCCACTCCGAAGCATTAAAGGTGATTCAAAATGAGTCAGAAAAGTCGAGACAGGACCAATCGTCAAAATGTCGGTGTCCACCACTCTAGTTTATCCAAAACAAACCAGAAAAGGGGCTCAAAGTGCTAAATACCGGAATTATCTTTTAACTATGCTATTATTTTTCAGCAATATACCATACTAGCTTATTAGCTTACCGTGGGCAAAACAGCCATCACAATAACTATTTTGGAAAAACAGTGATAACGCTAACAGGATCACTGATGATAAAAGACGAGTGTAATTGTGAGTTAGCCTATTTTCAAAAAGGAATAAATGGCTGATGTTTATTTTGTGTTGTTTCAGATTGAAGTTGACTGAGGCATTAAGACAGCCTGATCAGTTATCGATGGGAACAGTGTAATCAACACCTTAAACTTTGTCTGGGATTGCACTTCTACAGCCAGATTGTTGATATGAATAAAAAATAATAAGACACTTATGTGTAAAGTCCCCCCCCCCCCCTATTGTGTTTAGCCTTTATGATGTTTATTACTTGAACTCTTGGGAAAACATTACAAACTTGTAGCCTGGGTGAACCTAAACGAACCTGTTAGCAAATATGTAGCCTATTGCAAACAGATTTTTCTGGATAATTACCAATCACATTTAATATGTCAATAAAGCCGGCTGATCTGATAAACGGGTCCGTACCACACATAATAAGTATTATTTTTGATTTCTCCTCCATCTATCTACCCATGTCCTTGATTGCCTAGCCTTTCTGCCCCACCCCCCACCCCTATCCCCAACACACACACAAAAAACACACACACTTACATCATCACTGTCATCACCTCACATACATACAGCACACTGCTTGCTACAGTAAGCCTCCTCTACATACTTGCTGCACACTGCCCCCCCCCCCCCCCCCCCCCTACATACACAGCCCATTGTCTTCAGGATCTTCTCCAACACATATCCTCTACATACTTACAGCCCACTGCCCCCACCTACCCACACACACACTACACACACACACACACACACAGTCACTGCTCCACTCCCCTCCCGCCCACACACACATCTTCACTGTCATCACTCACATACATCATACATACAGTAGGGGAGCTAATATTTGGTCACTAGTAAGCTACATCTGTCCTCTGTCAAATACAAATGCATTTTCAGCTTTGAACAAAACCGTTCAGGAATTATTACAGCAAAAGTGGGACGTGCGTTTTGTTTCATTCGTCCCTCCTGGTCGGGACAGTTGAAACAACATAAGGGGACGAATGAAACATACAGTTTAAGCCATAAACGTCCCAGAATTTCAAAATGTTACTACATATCATGAATGGTACTCCCAAAAGGTGTTATTTTAGATAGATTGTTGCAGGGCTATACGTCTTCGTGCATGTCTGTTAACAATCCATTGCCATCATCGTGAAGCGTGTATGAAGCGGTTTTTGAAATATCATGTCCTGTGGATGATTCTGCCATGTTTATAGCTAGAATGGTAAGCTTTCCCATTTATATCATGTTTATATTGTTGAAAATGTCGTTTCACTAGGTTTTTACGTGGGTTAGGCCACTGCACATCCAAATAAGTAGGCTTAACGACCCATCGGCTGTCAGTCTCCATAGGATAACATGGGAAAACTCAACCCCCTACCTGGTGGGCCCAAATGTATTTTCATCTTCCTAAAACTGTTTTTCCATGTCTCACCTCCATAGATGATTGTTTAAACACAGATATTTGTGCATTTAATTAAAATACATGGAGGTACAGCCTGTTCGGGACGATTGAAACACTTGTTTCAATCGTCCCGACACAGACATATGACACTATAGCTTGTTTTGCTTTCCATGTAAACAAGCATGCGATATGAAAGTCTGGGATTGTGGAGAACACTAAATGGTCTACTGAATAATCATTAAGTCGAACCTTTAAATGAAAAACACTGATTAATAATCGAAAAAATGTAACCGCTAATGAAGTTTACTTTTGCGCATCAAAACTCGTTTATCGCCTGTAACTCCGTGATAAAATGACATAGCAGGAAGATATTTGGCTGATAGAAGGAGGTTAACATGATCTATGTTTTGACCAAAGGACGTCTGTCTATCATCATTACACTCGGAGAAAACTGGATTGTTTCATTCGTCCCGTGTTTCAATCGTCCCGGCTCTCCCCTATACTGTAACAATTATAAGATCCTGGAGGAACTTTTAGGGGTTCTTCAATTTGAAACTGTGGGGGAACTTCAAAAGGTTCTTCGAAGAACCTTTAAAGAAAGGTTCTTTGAAGAACTTTTTCAAAGGTTGCTTGAGGAACCTTTTGAAGTTCATTACAGAACCTTCATTATTATTAACCTTTATTATTATTATTATTATTATTAGAATGTATTAACCTTTATTGTTATTATTATTTTTATTATTATAATGTGGGATAAATGTACATGAAACAACAGATGTATTTAAGCAAGAATTTAATCAAAAGTGTCAAAGCATGTCAATGGCAAAATATTAGGAATACTGTACATGAAAGGATGGACAGATAGATACATAAATAAATATATAAATAAACAAATAATACACAGGCTACATAGATGAAGGCATGAATGAAAACATCTATTAAACAATGCTATTAACAAGAACACAATTTAACTTCCTAATCTAAATGAAATAGTCAATAAATGATTGATTGAACTACAGTATTTAATTTAGAGTATGAAATTTGACATCCGAAATACGGCAATGGGGATTTTTTCTTTTGTCTTAATATCACACATAGACTGTAAAAACAACAATGTCTTGTTCACGGCCTTCGGGTATTCCATATTGAAAATTAAATAAACTGCTAGCAATGCTCCAATGCCCATCAACACATCTTCTGGTGTTACGACGTCTTGTCCGTCATGCAAAGTGTAATGGTGGTGTCTTCCTCAAAGGGGTTGCCTATCATGCACAGGGTAGGTGTGGGTGTCTTGGATATCTGAAAAGTACAGAATAACAGTATTTAGAATGGTGATTGGTGATATTCAAGCCCATTGGCAGGGGAAGTTTCTAACAGTGTTAAATGACTGGTACTCTTACCTTATCCACAACGTATGAGCCTGTCAGGATTGTCCCCAAACATATGGCCGCTCTGCTGCAAAGAGTCCTAAATTTGAACAATACACTGGATAAGTCTTATTGCAGTAATAACATACTTGTAATTCCATACAGTTTTATAGCAGTAATGACATGAAGTGTAAATCAAACTTCTTAATACCTTTGTATTTGTAGGTTGTCTCCTCACAGGCCTGATTTAGTGCAGATTGGTACTTAGGTCAATGTTATGCAGGTGCTGAATTTCAGAGAAAACCTTTAAAAAGATAAGAACAAATTACATGTTTGCTTGGCAGAAGAACATCTGAAAAATAATTTGCAGTGAACTAAATGCCAAATGTTAACTCACAGTTCAAATGTGGTGTAAAGCTGGGTATTCAGTAAGGATTTCCTGTGTGGAGTGGCGTTGAATAAATGCCACTCTGTCACTGATTGTTCTCCTTATTCTGTTTTCAATCGTATTTAGATCAGGGTTTACTTTTCAACACTCCTCCTTCATTTTTGTCTCATTGTCCTGTAAATGTTACATTCAATTTAAAGTAAAGGTCAATTTGGTTAAAGATATGTAATAAGTAGTAATATATGGTGTTTAATCATCATCTGAAAACTTACATTGGATTTGGATATGCTTTCATCACTGAGAACATCTACAACCTGTCAGTGTAAAAAGATCATCAGTGAACATATGCACACGCAAGCACACACACACACACGCACACACACACACACGATACCTGAACTACAGTGTTTGCATCCTGGGTAGCAGGTATCTGTGTGAATAGAAAAAAAAAATAAGTGTGGTTTCCCTCACATTGGATTGAGTTTTGTCCTGGAATCAAAGTAAACCTCAACAAGGATCACAGTGAAGTGTAATTCTGAAAGCTTCTGCTTGAGATACAGATGCATTTTGCTTTGTGATGAAAAGGTGACTTGCCTGTGATGAATTTTGCCTTTTCCCATGCTTTGCTCGATGGTATCCAATTTCAGGAAGGCTCAGTGGGATTCTCTCCTTCTTGAATTTGTTTTTAGCATTCCCAACCAACTATAATATGAAAGGTTATATAAACCAATTAGCCTAAAGTAAAATTCAAATGCAACGGCCTGGTTTATACAGGTGTTAAGCAACATACCAACAGAAGTGAAGAGTGTCATAGTAGGCATACATGATTCAATTGCATCTGTAAGTGAGCAGACTACAACAACCTGAATACCCCTGACAGGAATATCCCATCCCATTATCCCTACTTGTTAGGTGCACTAAAAAAGGACCCTCACTACAGCCAGTAGGCCTAACTGTATGTTTATTACTTTAATAATCTACTTACATGCATATCCTGGTCCTGTGCGATCCCGGAGGAAAGGGTGCTTAGATACAGCAGCAGCACAAATGTCATGATACTGGATACCTTTGAAATTAAACATAGAGATGGAGTAGCCTATATTTTAAATGACTGGTTGTTGTTTTGCATGAATGCAAATGAAGAATAGTAAGTAGCAGCTAAAGCTGTAGGCTACCTCATGCTATACACTTACCACATAGAAATTGAATCAAATAGGACCTGTATAATCTGTGTGCAGCAGTATGAACGTCAGGACTTCCTCCATTAATGTTAGCTTTCATTTCAGGAGAGTTGGAAACACGGGAAGTTGAAAAGTCTGTGCTTAAGGAGTAAAATAGACAGAATATTTGGCTAACATTCAGTTTAAGCATAGCATACAAGCCAAGGCATAATGCTAACGGTATCTTATAACTTAACAAACTAACGGTAGGCTAAATAAGGCTAAGCTCTAACGTTATGTTAAACAAAAAGTTAGCTCTAAGGTTAACGTTCACGAACGATGACACGTTGACCTTACCTTTAGTTGTATGCTGGTTAAAACGTCTCGTTTCCATTTAATATGTAGAATATGTATCATTTAAGGTATAGTTTCTGACAAACGTCAACATTAAAAAAGCTTGAGATAGGGCTGTCAAAATGTTGCACTCACCTCCTGTAGTAACGTTGACTCAACTGTCAAATTCTGTTGCCATTTTTAAAGAAGATTCCACACGCGCGTCATCGCCTCGAGCAACACCTGTGCGCCCATCGAGTTATCCGACCGTGTTCTGCTGCTATTTTGGCATAGGCAGTAGGCCTAGCCTATGCTCGTCTAGTTTTTCAAAATAGTTAATTACACACAATTAACAAAACACCACACAAGTAGCTGAATGCTTCAGATCTTTTGCGCAATGAAACACTAGTCAAACTATAGGCGATTACTATTCAAAACTGTTATTTTGTTGTCATAGCCTATCACAGGCCTAGCCATCATATTATCTGATTAGGTTATGTTTTGAATCAGTTAGGCCTAGGCTACACAGCAATATAGGCCTGTAAAAGATAAATTCAAGAAAATTATTCTTTCTCAGCTGGAGATCCTCCAGGAACCTTGATTAAATTTGGTTCTTTGAGGAACCTCCTTTCATACTGAAAAATTGTTAAGGTTCTTGCAGAGACCTCTAATATCTCTTTTCCACCAAGGCAGTTCTGGTGCTGGTTCGGAGTCAGTGCCAAATATCGAACCGGTTCTTTGCTTTTCCACACAAATAAACCTGGTTCTGGGCCAACAAAACAGGTTCCAGCTCAGCACCAACTCTGAACTGGTCTAGAGATAAGAACCGCTTACGTCAGGTGCTGGGGGAGATCGTGACGTACCTAAAACAAAAACTTTGCGACGCCATTTTTTTTAAACACCGGTCAGCTGTTAACGTTTGATCAGCTGTTAACGTACTTTGGGTAGAACTAATGGACGGAAAACAGAAACAACCGTGGTCTGTGGAGGAAACAACTGTCTGCTGGCTTTGTGGTCCTCCACAGAAATTCAAAGTAAATTGGAAGGAGCTGTGCGGACAAAACCAATCTTTGAAAAGCTAGAAAATGAAATGTCTATAGCGGGTTACCAGAGGAGTGTAGACCAGTTGATAAACAAAATTAAAAAATTAAAAAAAGATTATCGGGACCAAAAAAGGGAGCTTGGGCGGTCGTCAACGAAAATCCCCACATTTCGACGTCCTGGACTCCATACTTGGTGACCGGCCGGCATGCCAAACCACCGGGGCACTGAACTCTGCCACAGCCACAGCCTTGTTAGAGGCTATGGTGAATGGAGAGGCAGAAAATTCCAATGCTTCAGGTGGGTCTTATATTTCATATGTTTCAATGTCACTCATGTTTTTTTTTTAAACTGTGTAGCTATGTATTGTTACAATGTTATAGTTAGGTGACAACAAGCAAAATGTAGCAAGCTACCGCTAGCAAACTTAGCCTAGAAGCTACCAAGGTTACCTTGGTTACAGTTGCTAAACGTTAACGTTTTCATAAGGCATTTACTAACGTTATGACTGCATTACAAAAAGCAGAAATTTGAATAAGTGTGTTGGACTTATTTCAGTCTGTGCTTTCAAACTCTGTTCCCTGTTTTGGTTGTTTAGAGTTGTCTGTCACTGGTGAGGAAGGGGATGTTGACGACACGGAGCTACCACCACCACCACCACCACAGGACTGCAGCTCACCGCGTCCGGTACCATCTGCCTCCGTGTCATCACGGCAAGCCAAACGAGGTAAAATATTTTGTGCTATGTATTCCGTGTTTCCTTAATGTTTAGACCTACATTTTATACATTACCTCATTGCGTATATTGTCCAACAAGCATTTAACCTTTACTTACTTACTTAGGCCTACTGCCCTTTATGCCTCCTACCTCCAAGCATTTAACCTAGTTTCTTAAAATGAAGGGTCAGTATGTCCTACTGAAACGGTAGATTATGGTCAACATGCAGGTGCATTGTTTGCAGATTTTGTTAGAAATTGTTCAATTATGGTGGCAGGCAATGTAAAACAAACTGTAGCTTATCTGCAGTAATGTGTGGACTTGTACTAGTAGTGCACAGTACAGTACAAGATGTATTTATATTACAGCAACTATGCTCTGGTGGTAGATAGTTTGACATTGTCATCTAATCACACATTTTGGTTTGGTTTGTTTGTTTTCTACACAGCAAAAAGAAAGCGTGACAATGAGGAGCTGTTGGACTACATGGAGAAGGCTGACGATAAATTATTGCAGCTCAACAAGGACATGGCAGCAAAGATTGAGGCAGACACAAGCGCTCTGCTTGGGCTCATGGGGCGCATGGTGGCAGTGATGGAGGCGCAAGCAAACAAATAGAGAATACTGTTTTTAATTTAATAAATATGTTATGTTATTTATTTATTTGATTGTTAATGCCAATAAACACATGTTTATATATTTACCAACATTCTCACCCTTCCCTATTCCAAAAAACAGTTTTGAATATGTGAATGTGCCGTGCAAACAAACCTCATTTGGCACAACACACACAGGCACAACCGGTTAAAATAATTTCATGAATGTATTCCACATTAACTACCTATCCAAAATTACAGGGATAAATCAACAGATACTGTACATGTACCACAACACAAAACAGGTAACTGGCAGTAATAATGTATGAAAACAATCACTCCTCTATACTGAAATAGTTCATTAAGGCTGCTCTAATATCTGCCCCTTCTTGCTCACCATGCTCAGGTAATACCTGATTTGGAGGTTGAATGTCTAACTGCCTGTCTCTGCGATCCTCAATGTATCTGTCACCATGCTCTTCACAAATATTATGAAGCACACAGCAGGTCAAGGTCATTTTCTTGCTGAGCTCCAGCTTGCAGTCATTTCTCTTGAGGAGACATCTCCAACGTCCCTTTAACCTTCCAAAAGCCATCTCTACAGCCGAACGCGCACTGCTCAATCTGTAATTGTAGGTGCGTTGTTCAGGTGACAGTCTTCCAGTGTCTGAGAAGGGCTTCATAAGCCAATTTTGCAGTGGGTAAGCGGGGTCACCGATGAGGTAGTGTCCAACATTAATGCCAGAGATTATCTTTTTGTTTTGTCCAAGTAATTCCCCATCACTTAGTTGCCCCCACAAATGTGATTGTCTTAGCACTCTTGCATCATGCACACTCCCTGCATAGCCCACACACACATCCCAAAACAGTCCTTTGCCGTCCACAACTCCTTGCAATATAATCGAGTGCCACCCTTTCCTGTTAAAATAGTCACGGGGATACTCCTCGGGTGCAATGATTGGGATGTGGCTTCCATCTATTGCACCAACACACTGTGGCATTCTCCAGCGGTTATTGAAGAAGGTGGCCATTTCAACCAGCTTAGCAGCATCTGGAGTGGTGATGTGTTTAGAGAGCAAGACCCTTATAGCCGAGTCACAGAAATCCTGAACACAGTTAAACACTATGCTTATACCTACCCCAAAAAGGTGGCCAATGGTCCTATACTCGATGCCGGCGGTAGCCAGCTTCCAGAGAGCAATTGCTACACGTTTTCTAACTGGAACAGCCATACGGTAATTGGTGTTCATTTTGACCATGAGATGCCTGACCTTATGGCATATGTATTCAAATGACTCCCGGGACACTCTAAAGTTTCGAATAAACTGTGTAGGGGTGAAAGCCGGCACAACTGTGTCCCACCAGGTTTGTGATAGGGGGTATGCCCAAACAGCATGTGTCCTCCTCCTCGTTGCCCTCAGCCTTAATACAATCTGCAAAGGCAAAATCCTGTATCATTTGGTTTGTTTACAGATAGGTTATGGTATTGTGATGAGAAACGAAAATTGTACAGTATAGTACAGTAACGTTATTACATCCACGACACGACCCCCCCCCCCCACACACACCCACACACCAAGAACATACACACACCCCAAACACTCATACGCATACATTTAATTATTTATAATTCCCTTTATGAGTACATGACAATACACTACTTGAACTAACAGTAAGCTTGACGCTAACGTTAGAGCATTGATATGCTATAGATCTTGCCATCGCATGCCTGCAAAAATGTAATAATAACAGTCAAAACATGCAAAATAAATTACCTTTCTTCTTGAACGTATCCGGTGTCCATAGCGGTCACGAAGAGTTGTCAAAGCGCGTCTCCGAATTCCAGTGTGAATTTGTAAAGCCAGGAGCAAAAGCATTGGTATGTAGTCCTCCATTGTTTATTATGATTGATGACTTCATGACGCGTTGCTAGGACAACGGAGGTGCAAGCAGTGACTTAAAGACGTAGCCCTACGCTGGCTCGCAGTCTGTGGAAAATAAGCCTATTTCACAGTGTCCAGGTGTCCGGCCTCATTGATGTTAATGATGCCTTAATTGGCAGGGTAAAACGTCTTCCTGCTTTTGTCTTTCCTGTGGACTTTTCTTTTGCTGTCTATGGGACTGTGCTGTTCCACAGGAAGTTGATTTACACAGTGGCCCCATCTTGTGAAATGGGCTAATCGACTGGTTCTTAGATAATCTGGCGAGTGGAACCAGCACCGAACTGGTATAAGCACCAGCCCAGAACCAGCACCTGGTTCATATTGGTGGAAAAGAGATATAAGAGCATCAAGGCACGTTTGAGCTCTCAGAAGAGCCCCTGGGTTCTTGGAGTAACATTGAGGTTCTTCAAGGAACTATCCAATTTTTACAGTGTACTTAGTAAGTCCCTTCATGATACTTGCAGTACACTGCCCCCTCCCTCTCCCCTACATACACAGCACATTATTTCATCAGGAAGCTTCTCCAGCACACATCCCCAACATACTTACAGCACACTGACCCCTTCACTGCCTTCAGTAGAATGACCACTCTTGAAACCAGACTGCTTATGGTCTAGCACAGCGGTTCCCAAACTTTTCCCCCCGCGTACCACCGCCTACATTCCGACTCGGCTCGCGTACCCCCACCATCCGACACATAAACACATTAAAACGTAACGCATTCTATAACCACCCCCCCCACCCCCCCCCGGTTTTAGGTGCGTGCATTTGGTCAGTTAAAAAGTTATGAAAATTAGCCTGCATAGTAGCCTAACTACATCCACATACAATATCTTATAATAGGCCTACAACAACGCATGACAAGGATGTATTCGTTTGGACAACATTAGGCTATACAGCCTAGAACTTAGGCTACCTTTAGTTTGTTAAATGTAAAGCCTAGCTTAATGTTACCTTTCTTGCCCATCTGAAATAACTCCTAGCTTTGCTCCTTCCCTCCTTTCTGTTTTTGTTGTTTTAAAAAACCTGTTATATCCGCGAAACTTTCCCCCCACGGACCATCCAACGCATTCAAAAGTAACGCATTCTATTAGCTATTCCAGGCGTCATGTTTAATAAGCTGCCCTTTTTTGATGAACACATACAGAGTTTATAAATTCTATCCTTTAATTTCATGTTTCCATATCGTTATGACCTGATTCGAAATTATGTATTTATTAACGAATTAATAACAAAAGATTTAACATTTTCATTTTATACCTGTCCGCCATAGCCCTTTTCCTCTCGCGTACCCCCTAGAAGCAGCTCGCGTACCACCGGGGGTACGCGTACCACAGTTTGGGAATCCCTGGTCTAGCAGGTTGTTCTGATACAGGAAGTCATAGACTTGCTTGAAGAACACTTCCTCCAAAGCCAACAAGAAAGGAAGAAGGGAGACAGGTCTGTAGTTCTTCATCAATTGTATGAAGTGTACTTTTTTTTTAGCAAAGACACAACCCTTGCCTGTTTAAAAGAAGGAACTATTCCAGAACTGAGTGAAGTATTAAACACATGCATGACTGCTGGCAGATCAGCAGGTGTGATAGACTGCAGAAGAATAGATGGGACAGGATCCAAAGGGCATGTTGTTGGATGACTTTGCTGAAGCAGTAGAGAAACCTCTTCTTCATCAAGAGGAGAGAAAGAGTCCAACAATTCACAGGGCAAAGCTCTCCTAATGGGCTCATCAAACTTTCAGTGAAAATGTTGCAAAGTCATCTGCTGACAGTGAAGTAGCTGATGGCAGTGTTGGAGGATTGAGAAGAGACTTGAAAGTCGAAAAAAGTTTTCTACTGTCAGTTGCGCTCTCAATCTTGCTCTGATAAAATGTCTTTTTTGGGGCAACTGTGGCCTACTGGTTAGCACTTCGGACCTGTAACCGGAGGGTTGCCGGTTCGAACCCCAACCAGTAGGCACGGCTGAAGTGCCCTTGAGCAAGGCACCTAACCCCTCACTGCTCCCCGAGCGCCACTGTTGTTGCAGGCAGCTCACTGTGCCGGGATTATTGTGTGCTTCACCTCACTGTGTGCTGAGTGTGTTTCACTAATTTACGGATTGGGATAAATGCAGAGACCAAATTTCCCTCACGGGATCAAAAGAGTATATATACATACATACATACATACAAGTGTAACAGTGAATGAAAAAGATGATAGCAAAGACTGGTAGTTACTAAGATCATTTCCATCTCTGGATTTATGTCATTTTCTCTCAGCAGCTCTAAGTATTACGATTATTAAAGGATAATTCCGGTATTTAGCACTTTGAGTCCCTTTTCTGGTTTGTTTTGGATGAACTAGAGTGGTGGACACCGAAATTTTGACGATGGGTCCTGTCTCGACTTTCTGACTCGTTTTGAATCGCCTTTGACTGCTTCAGAGTGGCTGGCTATGCACTATGGCTATCCACTAGGTGAGTTGCACAGTTTTGAAAATGAATGAAGTGTTGTTTTAAGGACATGTTTGTGCATGCCCATAGCCAGCCACTCTGAAGCAGTCAAAGGCGATTCAAAACGAGTCAAAAAGTCGAGAGGAAGAATGCATAACTATAAAAGCATATCCTCCTTGAACTACTGCAATGTTGATCATGTCCCTTCCCGGCACAGTCTGTTTACCAACGATCTTACAACGCAGCTGGGAACCTGTTGGTAGCTCTGGGAACCTGTTGGTAGCCTGCTGTTTAACCTACCATCGGCGTTTAATTACATCCAGTCTGCATAAACATAACAATAACGTTATCTTATAAATGCACTTTATGTCTAGCCTACCGGTATTTTCTTAATCGAATAGTTTAGTAGCCTAACTGTAGTGCGAGTCTTAAAACTGCAACAATGAACCTTTTTTTAGTATCCCTTTTTGCACCTACAATATATGGTCAACAACCATATGAAATGTTATTCATCATGAATTCCTCATAAATCTAATTACTCTCTTGCATCCTTAAAGTGACATGCACTCAATTAGACCATCACCAAAACAATGTAATGACATTAAATAATGTTAATATTTACTGAAGCTAAGCAGGCTTAGTTAGTACTTGGATAAGAGACCTCCTTGGAAGAGTACTTTCCTGCTGGAAGTGGTGTTGGTGACTGGCCAGTAGGTGGCACTCTTCTCTGTGGCCAAAAGCCACCAAACAAATATAAATCCCAATGCCCTAATGCAGTGACAGGGACACTGTACTGCAGGAGATGTTTTCCTCTGCATGAATGTTAAATTGAGGTCCTGACTCACCATGGTTGTTAAAGATCCCATGGCACTTATCGCAAAGAGTAGGTGGTTCCCTGATTTGCTTTATTTACGTACACATACATAAAGACATACACACACACACAAAGACACGTAAACACACACACTACACATACACACACACATAAATGCACACACACAACATGCACAAACACATAAACACACATATACACACACACACACATAAAAACATACACACACAAAGACACATAAACACACACACTACACATGCACACACACACAACACGCACAAACACGCACACAAACACATAAACACACATATACACACACACACCCTCACACACATGCACCCACACATACAAACACACACACACAAAAAAAAACTATCTTACAGTGTACATGCAGGCACACACACTCAATGAACACACAGAGAAGCACACATATACACAAAAACAACCACACACTCAATTACAAACACAAAAGTAGAAAATGAACACAATTTGACAAGCGTGACTTATTTTTGTGGAAAAAATGTGCTGGACTGGGCGGCGGTCATATTTTGTACCACTTTGCGGTACATCTAGTTTCCCAACTATTAGCCGCGGTTTAAACATTGATAGTGAGAGTGGTAGTTAGTAGAGGGTAAGTAAGTAGGCTATAGCCAGTTGTGCCACAGCGTCCCCCTGAAAGAATGTTTTAATAGCCATTGTCCTAAGTTGAATGACAAGTGATTTGTGCCTCTGTGTTTTTTTGTTTTTTTCCATATTGTATGAGGACTCTACTAGGGGTGTAACGGTACACAGAAGTCACGGTTCGGTTCATACCTCGGTTCGGACATCACGGTTCGGTACGAGTTCGGTACAATGGAGGGAAAAGCAAACAAAAATGCAGAAAGCATTTTTTTTGTACATGTCTCAGCCTGTACCACCTAGTGTCATACAGTCTCTTCCCTGAGCTATCTGCAACAGCCAAGTGTGTAAGATGTAGACTAAACAGTACAATAAGTACCCAGACTCCATCTGTAACTTGTAAACAAAATAAGACAATCAGCTATAAAAATGAAAATAGGCCTACAGCATCTCTTATTTCTGAAAGTGCAAATTACATAGAAAAATGATTTTTAAAAATCCATTTAAGCAAGACCTTCAACATCTGTGTTTAGTTGTATATGGAAGAGTCTACAATTTGCCTCAATATTTTTAATTGTGTGTAAAGTAATAATCTAGCCTACTAACTGTGAAAATATCACAGTATTTTACCTTTTTTTTTAAAACGAAATTGCTCCTTTCATTTCATAAACAGACTAGCCTACAACTAGGTTAACTCACCGTAGCATGGTTTGTTTATTAGCCTGGTTAGCGTTGTCACTTTATTTTACTGTCTATGCACTTAACACTACCAGCTCCTCATGTGAGAAGTTGCAAGTTACCCCAACATAAAGGTAATTACCACGCGATTTACATAGCTTTCTGTCATTACGAAATGATTTGATTTAAGCCATAGGTTTTGGCCCTATTTGTATGTGTATCCAAACCCAGATAGCAAGCACACGTTGTCACAACGTTGCCATTGGTTGGCAGTGTCGGAGGTGGAATTTCAACGTTGAAACAATGTCACAACAACCGCAGCGCCTCAAGCAATTGTATATAGAATGTTGGTTTATAGAATGTTGGATTGTTCTGCGACAAGCTGCGTCAAACAAAAATATTTAGAGGATCGATCTACAACGTTGAAACACAGTCACGCCAACGGCAGTCCACCGACTGGCTGCAACTGCAGCGAATGTCAACAACGCAAGATTTCGGGTTTTATTATTTATTATTATTATTTATTGCATTTGTGAGATAATTTTAGAAGTTTGTAAGACCTCTTAAAGGCCTCTTAAAACAAGAGGATTTACAACGTTGAAACACAGTCACGCCAACGGCAGTCCACCGACCGGCTGTTTGCAACTGCAGTGATTATCTTAAACGTGCTAATTACGTGATAAATTATAAAACAATCTTTTTTAATACTACAAAATAACATTTGCTAAATGAACCTTAACTTTTTCAGCCATAGGTTTGTAGATTATACATACCTGCTTCTGTTTGTAAGACTAGGATATTTGTTTTCCCACATGCAATCAAGAAAAGCAGTAGCCAACTTATTCCTATGACCAATAAGTAACTAAGTATACCCACAGAAGTCACTGAAAAAGAGTGCATTTCCCAAATAGGTCAAGCTATCGCAACTCCAACAAAAAGCATACTATAGCTCACCCATTAGAAGTTCCACTCTAATGGGTATAACTGTTAAGCAGTTAGGCTATTCATGGTGGAACTGATGTCCAACTTTCTGGTTATAGGCTAGATGAGATCCAAGCACTAATCATGTAACATCAGATATTTCAGTTGGAGTTGCCCGTGACCTCACCATAAAATATGACTGCCATGGTCCAATAAAGTTTTTCTGATAGAAAATTCCTTATGTCTGACTGGGCATTATTTAAATGTGTATCATAATGTGCCACTGCAATTACACCTAATACAAACAAGTAAATCTTTGTATTAGACAAAGTTAATTTGTCAAATGATTTCAGCCTTCCCCCTAATAACTCACAATTTAAGTGAATGTCATCTTACAGTTTCATGTAAAGTATGTTTGTTGCTGAAAACCATGACACAAACCCAATGTTTACAAGCCCATCATTTATTTAATACTGGCATTTCACAGTATACGAGATCACTATTTCACTCATGAGTGAGTAATCACTTTCCCAGTAGCGTGCCATTAAGTCCCAGCCAATCTCATTCTGAGCTGCAGAGAGCACCTGAATGGACCAGATAGAAACAAAAAAATATACATTAGACAGAGAAATAGATAGCATGGATTTTAAAAACAAACAAAAAAGTTGCATTACATGTTTGTCACACTCATTTTACAATGTACAGTGGTGCTATTTAGTCAATCACCCTCTAACACACACACACAGCAACACAGCTGAAGGTGTGTGTATTTGCAAGCATGGATCAAATAGGCCAAAGGCACATTTACAGTGGTTTCTGTACTTACTTGGTGTACTTAAATAAAAATATTCAATGGAAATAACAATTGACCAATTTCAATATATGAATTTATCTTGTCTAGGTTCTTATTGAATTGAATTTCCCCTTGGGGATCAATAAAGTATCTATCTGTGGATCTATATTGAAAACTATATTTTGAACTTTTTTCACTGTTGTGTAATGATTGATTGGAAGCATACTCTGACTTCACCACAAGTTGTGTTGTTTGAAAGAAATATTCATGCTTTTCATGTTTTTAATGTTTATCACTGTTATAAAAAATGCCCAGCAAGAAACAAGTCAGTGATTGGTCAGTGTACATGTGGATAATGCAGAGCGACATACATGGCATGGTGCTGGTAACAACAGGAAATGGATGCTTCTGAAACAGAGAAATGATATTAGATTAGTAAACAGAGTGTGCTTTTAGAACATTGGATAAATGGTTGCTGATAATGGGCAATGTAGATATTGCATTAAAAATAAGCCATTTCTTTCTACAACAGTAGAGAACAGTTTTGCAATTATGTAAGTGCATACTGTGTGTGTAAGGCGGTCATACTGGTTTACTAGAATGACCAACATAACCTGGCATGGCCAGATAAATCAGCAATGTAGACCGGCAACACCAGCTAAAATGACTTGAGATGATACGACAAGCAAAACCAGCTGAATTACCATCGCAAGCTGGGTAAACCAGCCGAAGCTATGTTGTCGCATGAGTTTTGCTGGTCTAGCAGGTCAACCATCATAGGGTGGTCAAACAAGCTGGTCAACCAGCAAACCACCTTAAGCTGGTCAGGCTGTTTTTTTTCAGCAGGGTAGCCCTGACTGTAGCCTATAGCCCTGGTCCCTTGTCGGACCTCATAGTTCAGCAGTTAGCCTACACATCAGATGTATGGAATAATGAACACAGTATGCCAGGCTGTGACAAGTAAATACAAACGTTGTTGACATGTCACGCAGTTTCTAAGCTAAAACATCGCCTCACTATCCGCTAGCTGCCTGTGCCCTGAATACACGGCAGAAAAACAGTCTGTGTTGTGTTACGCTGGTAACAGGAAACAGATGCTACTGAAACAGAGAAATTATATATTAGTAAACAGAATGTGCCTTTGGAACATTGGATGAATGGTTGCTGATAATGGGCAATGTAAATATTGCATTAGAGATAAGACATTTCTTTCTACAATAGTAGAGAACACTTTTGCAATTATGTAAGCGCATACTGTGTAACCTGAAAACTGTTGCACTGATTAAAAAAACAAAAAAACAATGTAATTGATCTCAGCTGGTATTTTGTCTATAATGGAGTGGAATGGAAATTTCTAAGTGATCCCAAACTTTGGTAGCCTAGAAATCTAGACGCACCCTAGCGGCCAAGGTGATGTAATTTGCTGCCAGGGTAGTCTAGCAACTCTCCGTTGGCTTGCGAGTTGGAAAAATTCAACTTCAGTCAGGCCAATCACATCGTGTATAGAATCAGTAAGCGGACTTAACATAATGATGGCATAGTTGCGACTGTTCTGCGTGAATTCCCTGCTACTTGAAAACAAAGAAGATGGATGCTGCTGCTGGCGAACAGCGTGACACGAGTTAAGCTTTGTTTAAATTGGCAAAAGTTTGAACAACTAGCTCCGCTGGTGGGAAAATGCATGGTTGTAGCACTATCCTATTGCGTGCAGAGGGAATTTGAAAGACAACCGTTTATCCCGCCCCTTGGACTGAGCACTGCGAATGGTCCTACATCAAGATGTGAGGTCTGGCTCATCAGGCTAAAACTTTGGTAGTGCATGTTTACAAGAATTCCCCTCACAACTCCAAGCATACAGACAGTGTCTTCATCATCCTCAGCCTCCATTGAAGAACATAAGACAGGTGAGTGTGCCTCCAGTGTCAACACACACAATCTGACATCTCATAGCTCATAGGACTACTGATGTGTGTGTGTCTGGGGGTGTAATATAGTTACCTTCAAGGAAATAAAGCCCTCATAAGTACATTTTTCCAGAGTCTGAAAGCACACACACACACACACACACACAGAGAGAGTAGGAGAAAAAAACTGTAGGCTACACTACACATTACAGGTTAAAAGGTCCACTGTGTTCATCAACAATATAGAACATATAGGTTGCTCTCGTGCTTATGATGTAACACACACACCTGCGCGCGTATGAATAAAAGTTAACTGAAATCAACTGATTTTCAATTCACCTGGGATCGCCAACGACAGACTTTGGTCTAACATTAGACACTGTGGTGTTTTGGTCAACATTCAGGTAAAGTAGTGGTTATAAGGTCACTTTCAAGACCGCAACACCATAAACCAAGAACGATAACTGTGTAAATTAGCGTTAGTCGGATTCGCTCGCTAAAGTTAGCTGAAAACGGTTACGTTAACGTTAGCTATATCGCTAGCTGCTATAGCTTGCTTGATGCTAACAGTTATCTAGTAAACTTTACGCTATTGTCTGTCACAATAATGGCAGAGAGCAACAAATTGCTATCAAAAAGGTCTTTAAGACGGCATACAAAAAAAAATACAGAGGCCATTGTCTCTATGCTACAATCACTTAATGTGGAAAAAGTTAGCGTTACTCACGACTCCGACTGCTCCGACCATGGCTCCGACTCCTACATGTCAGGGACGGAAACGTTAGACAGCTGTGATGGAGGAGACTGGTGTAACGTTAGTACTAGCTCTAGTTTAGAGGACATAAGCGCCACCTGTGGTCTGGAGGAAATCCAAAATATCGATTACTGTATGCAAGACGAGGACTTTGACATTGACATTGACAGTCCTGATGAGGAATATGACAACATTAAATTACGTGACGATTTAAAGGCGTGGGCAGTGGAAACAAACACACCAATCAGCCATCTTTCAAGTCTTCTTGCTGTCCTTAACAAACACCTGCCCGATGCAGATCTCCCAAAAGATGGTCGGACACTTTTGTCAACTCCTAAAAGCATAGAGGTGGAAGAAAAAGCAGGGGGCTCCATGCACTTGTAACAGGTTAGACCTTATACTTACTGTATGAATCACATAATTGCACAATAGATCTAGGTTATCTAGTTACAGTTTAAATCTATTCAATTTATTACACAGTGGTATTGAGGGTCTCTAGTAGCCCCTCCTCTCCCCCTGTCTCCCCCCTTCCTCTTTCCTGTCTAATATCTTTATGGAGAGAGGTAGGTTGACTGATTGCAGCCTCATAAGCAATCTTATAAATATTTCTATTAAATATTGTCATCCATAAGATTGCTTCACTTTATATTGTTTGTATTCAGTTAATGTATATTATTTGTGAGTTATTTTTGTGAATTTACTTTTTAAATGCATTGTTTACATGTATACCTCCGTCTAGCCACATGCCAAAAATAGCCCTACAGTGATGTACAGTAGTTTAGCTAGGTAGTTGGGATAGCACATTAGCACCTGCAATATAGTTATACGTGTGAACTTTTTCAGGAGCTATTGGCGAACTCACCCTGTACTGTATGCTTTGCTGTGCGTGTGTGCAGGTATGTTTTGTTATTATTCTTCACTTTACATGCATTTTTGTTTTTGGCCTGTCTAATATCTTTATGGAGAGAGGAGCTATTGGCGAACTCACCCTGTACTGTATGCTTTGCTGTGCGTGTGTGCAGAATAAAACTCCAGCAGTATCCCGTGCTCGTTTTGGGTCATCTTTATTAATAATCAACACAACGCAGAAGTCTACCCAGTTACAATGGTGCCGTGACCCTTGGTTCATCTGATCTGCGCTCGCTAGATCACCGTGGGCTGCTGCTGTTGAAGTTACTACTACTAGCGACAGCCGCTAGCTACCTTCTGCATGGAAGCCTCCTCCGACGCGACTCCTGTTCAGTGACGTGTGTAGCCGAATTTATACGCTGGTCTGCGTAAGTCATTGACGTAAGATTAGATTAGTATTGTGCTTTCTAGACATTGCTCAGCCTGCACTAGTATTTTCTTTTTGAGAAATTACTTATATTTTACTATTGAAATTAACTAACTGATTTTATTTTGCCTGGTTTTCTACTGCATTTTCATTTGAAATAATAGGCCAATGCTTCTCAGTTAGTGATATTACATCACAAGTTACATGTGGTTTTGAAATTATTCAGCAGTATTTGGTATTATTTGATATATTGGTATAGTCACTACTGTTGAAATGTCATTTTCAAAATTGAATGGTGTTTACGTATCTAATGGGCTTGGGAGGGGTTACTCTATGGAATCAGATGGAGAGGCCAGTTATCAGAGAGTAGGCCAGTCAGTTCTGAATCCAGTAGCATGTTCCACCCCCATTACCCGCGTCATTAGAAGCTCACCGGAACGGGTGGTAAATGCAGTTGGCTATCCTACCAATAGACATGCAGAGCAAGCACATGACATTAATAATACAATGCATCACTCTACACCTAACACTCATTCAGACCCAGCACATACTCCACAAACCTGTTCAGGGGGCTGCCTGGATGCTTCAAGGCTGAACGTGGTTGTCCAATCAGATATTAAACCACCCCCATTCTTCAGAGGTGACCGTACTGACACATGCACTGTCCATGAATGGGAAGATTTGATGCAGGCTTACATTCGCCGACGCAAATATGGTACTGCTGAAATGTATGATGTGATAGCAAGCAGACTGATGGGAAAAGCCAGGGACATTGTGAAGGTTTCACTACGTAGCAACCCAGAAATTAACCCCTGTAGTCATCCTGCAGCTGTTTTTGATATACTGAAGCAGAACTTTAGTGAACTCCCATACTCTGGCATGCCCATGGCGGATTTTTATAGCACACTTCCAAAAAAAGGTGAGAGTGCACTAGACTACTGGGTGCGTCTGAACAAGGCTATAGATGTTGCCGATGAATGTCTCCGCAGGCGGGGTAGATGTGTTGAGGACGTGAGTGCTGAAGTTGTGATGATGTTTGTCACTCACTGCCCAGACCCTCACCTGGCTATGTCTTTCAAATATAAACCAGCTGGGAGATGGACAGCCCCTGAAGTGCAGGAGCGCTTAGATGATCATCAGCGAGATCTGAGACGCGGAGCTTCAATGAGTCAGCACTCTCCTCCTGTTCACAGTCCGGGCCCTGTGGCAGTCACTCAGTCCACTGCACAGTTCAACCGCTCATTCAGCAGCACGCAGGTAGAGATGAGCCATCCTGTACAGTCACCCGCAACTGTGCCGTTGACTGCAGTCCGTTCAGAGGAAGAGCCAGGTATGCGTGAGGTGGTAAGCATGCTGAATAAAGTCATCACACTGTGCTCTGCTCCCCAGTCACTCTCACGTCATGTTCAGCCTCAACAGCGCCAACGGTCCCCTCAGCCTTTAATGTCTTCTGCATGCAGAGTATGCAGCAGCACTGACCATTCCACCTTTAGCCATTGCAGGCTACTGAAACTCTGTCGTCACTGCTTTCAACCTGGCCATTTCAAACATGATTGCCCGAGTGCCTCTCATCCAGCGGCAGCATCTGCACAGGCCAGCCGCACTCCGTTAAACTAGATGCCCCACGCTGTGAGAGGGCAAGCGTGGGTGGTGGTACAGAAGCCCTCATGAGAGAACCAGATCGGCTTTCCATCTACAGTAACAACAGTCGACTTTTGCAAGCGGGACAGGTGCAGATTCTCATTGGCTCGCAGAGACTTGAAGGGTCAAGTGAGCTGTTTTATGCACCTGTGTTGGTGAGTGGCAAGGTCACTTTGAGAGGAATGTTAGATTCTGGCTCCATGTCTTGTACACTTAGTGAAGAGGCAGAGAAGAGACTTCAGGCTGCTGGTGTGCTGCCCAATGCTCAGTTAATCCCTGGGAATGTGGTGATTGTGGGTTGTGGTGGCTTAAAAACGTATCCGAAGTGCTTCTATGAAATTGAAGTGTATGAGACTAAGTTTATTGTACCCACTCTAGTTGTTGCTGGCCAGAGAGATGATTTCATAATTGGTACTAATGTGATCAAGTCTGTTTTACAAAACATGAGACATAAGAAAGAGTACTGGGAGCTAATTTCCTCCAAAAGCAGTGACCCTGAATGTGAGCGCTTCCTGGAGCTACTGAGCTGTGTGTCACGGTGGGAGGGCCCAGGTGAGCAAGACAAAGTTGGAACAGTGAAGCTGGTGCATAGTGTTACACTTCTCCCAAAGCAAGAACACCTGGTGTGGGGTAGGCTACCCAGTGATGTCCATGTGTGCCCTGGTAGCACCATTATTGTTGAGCCTACTTCTGCCCGCTCAGCTCCAAAGCACATTCTTTTGGGTTACAGCTATGTGGGGAGATCGCTGGGTCCCAATGAAGGTTCTTAATCCAACACTGGATCCTATCACTCTGCGGCGCAATGCTAAGATAGCTGATGTGTTCCCGTGTCTGGCAATGGAGGACTTGAACATTGCACAAGGACTGTGTCAAACCCAGGATGTTGCCACTAACCCAGTATTGTCCAGTAGTGTGCACACTGATCTAGTTCAGGCAATGAAGGATGCTGGTTTGACTGATATTGACTTAGAGGGCTGTGGTTTCCCCTGCTGACAAAGCCAAGCTAGCCACCCTGCTCTTGGAGTACAGTGACATCTTCTCAAAGAACTCGCTTGACTGTGGGATGGTTAAAGACTTTGTTCACAAGATCCACCTTTCAGATGACCGTCCTTTCCGGCTTCCCTATCGGAGAGTCCCACCAGCACACTACCACAAACTGAGGCAGGTGCTGAACGAGATGGAGGAGCGGGAGATCATCAAGAAGTCTGTGAGTGACTATGCCTCCCCTTTAGTCATGGTCTGGAAGAAAAATGGGGACCTACGTATCTGCACAGACTTCAGGTGGTTGAACGCTAGGACCATCAAAGATGCCCACCCTCTGCCCCATCAGTCTGACTGCCTAGCTGCGCTTGGGGGCAATGCTGTTTTCAGCACTATGGACTTGACGTCTGGATTTTACAATGTCCCCCTATGTGAAGCTGATAGGAAATTCACAGCTTTTACCACTCCGCTAGGGTTGTACGAATATAACCGTTTGCCACAAGGCCTATGCAACAGTCCTGGATCCTTTATGAGGATGATGCTCAGCATCTTTGGTGACTTGAATTTTTCCACACTTTTATGTTACCTTGATGATTTGCTATCTTTTGCTCCATCTGTCAGTGAGGGATTAGAGCGTCTGAGAACTGTATTCGACCGGCTGAGAGCCAACAACCTCAAGCTTTCTCAAAAGAAGTGCCACTTCCTGAGACAGTCAGTTAAGTTTTTGGGCCACATAGTGGACAGTAATGGGGTTTCAGTAGATCAGGATAAAGTTGCGGTGATTTCATCCTTTGAGAAGACTGACCTGATGGAGTCAGATGGCTGCACCCCGTCCCAGAAAAGGATACGGTCGTTCTTGGGCATGGTCCTATACTACCAGCATTTCATTCCAAACTGTTCCTCCATTGCAAAGCCTCTGTTTTGTTTGACTGCAGGCTCTAAGCGTAGAGGCAGAACAGCGAAAGGTGGGAGAGGTGGCACTTTTCGCCAGTTGACTCCGCAAGACTGGACGGCAGGTTGTGATAGGGGTTTTGCAGAGCTGAAGGCTGCTTTGGTCAACTGTGTGGTCCTTGCCCATCCAGACTTTAATAAGCCTTTCATTCTCTCCACTGATGCGTCTCTTGATGGCCTGGGAGCTGTTCTCTCACAAGTCCAGGATGGTGATGACAGAGCGAGGCCAGTGGCGTTTGCAAGTAAGTCACTCAGCCGAAGCCAAGCCAACTACCCAGCACACAGACTAGAGTTTTTGGCGCTTAAGTGGGCGGTGTGTGATAAGTTCAGCCATTGGCTGAAGGGCAGCCAGTTCACGGTGTGGACTGATAACAATCCACTCACATACATCATGACAAAGCCCAAGCTGGACGCCTGTGAACAGCGCTGGGTTGCCAAGTTGGCTCCATATAACTTCAAGATCAAGCATATTCCGGGAAAGTTGAACATTGTTGCCGATGCTCTGAGCAGAGACCCCTTTGTCAAGCCTTTGAGCCAGCGGCTGCTTTCAGAACCATACAGAGACCTGCTTGGGTGTGTGAAGGATGTTGGAGATGTTCTCGTCCAGGATGTTTTCCGCTTCATCAGCCAGCCACAAGCACTTACCTGTATGAATGGGTCTTCAGCCAGCTCCCATGCATCTCTCTCGGAAGATGAGGTTTCAACGCTGCTTGACAGCCACAGTGACTGGGAGTCTGCCTCACAGCTCAGAGCGATGTCAGTAGTGGAACACCTGTCTGATGTGGTTCCTGTTGGCCAGCCTGCTTTGCCTGCTATGTCTTTGCAGGACCTGCAGTCCCACCAGCGTCGAGACACTTCCATCGCAGCCGTTATACCTTATGTGGAAAGGAAACGAAGACCATCTTTCCGTGAGCGTTGCCGTGAAAGCCAGACTACTCTACAGCTGCTGAGGCACTGGGACAAACTGGTCCTCCAGAATAGTGTCCTGTATAGAGTCTGTAAGGACCCTCTGACAAACCACAAAAGATTTCAGTATGTCTTACCTGCAGCGCTGAAGTCTGAAGCTCTGACGGGGGTCCATGACCTCGCTGGCCATCAGGGTCAGGCGCGCACACTCCACCTGGCCCGCCAAAGGTTCTTCTGGCATGACATGGAGAGGGAGGTCCGTGACTATGTTAAGAAGTGTGGGAGGTGTGTGTTGAGTAAGACACCTGAGCCAGCTGCCAGAGCTCCATTGGAGAGCATAAAGACCACTGCTCCACTGGAACTTGTCTGCATTGACTTCTGGTCTGCAGAGGATCACAACAACAAGTCTGTGGATGTTCTTGTAATTACAGACCATTTCACAAAGCTCGCCCAAGCGTTTCCCTGTCGAGACCAGACAGCAAGAAAAGTGGCAAAGACACTGTGGGACAAGTTTTTTTGTGTCTACGGTTTCCCTGAGCGTATCCATTCTGATCAGGGAACAAGCTTTGAAAGCGAGCTGATTGCGGAGCTTCTTCGCCTTGCTGGTGTTTCAAAGTCTCACACCACTCCCTATCATCCTATGGGGAATGGTGGGACTGAAAGGTTCAACAGGACTCTGGGTGGCATGCTCCGCTCCTTGCCTCCTAGACAGAAGCACAAGTGGCATCAGATGGTCCAGACGATGACGTTTGTTTACAACTGCACGGCTCATGAGACTACTGGTTTTCCTCCTTTTTATCTCATGTTTGGCCGTGTTCCAAGGCTGCCGGTGGACTTGATGTTCCGTAGTGTTTTGTTGGACAACACAGTGTGTGACTATGACTCCTTTGTGGACTCTCTACTAAAAGATCTCAAGTCTGCCATGTCAGTTGCCCAGAAACACACAGAGTCAGAACAGAAACACCAGGCAAGTCAGTACAACAAGAAGGCCAAAGGTCAGCCATTGTCGATAGGAGACCGAGTGCTGGTGGCGAACAAGGGCTGCCGCGGAAAGCGTAAGCTAGCAGACAGGTGGGGAGACACCATGTACACAGTCATTGCTGCCAAGCCAGTGCTCCACGTTTACAGGATTCGTGATGACCTTGGAAATGAGAAAGTGGTGCATCGTAACCTGCTGCTGGAGGTCAATTTTCTCCCTCTGAGTGAGAGGCTAGATGGAAGCTCCACGGAAGGTGGCGAGGCGGATGCTGATTCTGTTGAGAATGAGCCTCACTCTGTGCCTGCAGTTCTCAGTGATACAGTGTCTGTCCATGCCTTGGATGAAGCTATCTCTTCTCTGGATGCAGATAGTGGAGCCCGTACTTCATCGTGGGTCTCACAGCATCACTCAGATGTCACTGCAGGGTCTACAGAAGACCTGACTGATGATCCTGGCTTGGTCCAGTCTCCCTCTGACTCCCCTCCTGAGCATGGTCTGACTGATGCTTCTAGTCACATTCACATTAGTTCATCTACACAGCCACACATTCCTATTTCACACACCACACATGCACCACACTCACCTCACACTTCTAGATTTGGTCGGGTTATAAGACCTGTGTGTAGGTTGATTGAATCTATGGTTCAGCTTCAATCTGTTCTTAGCGATGTTGTCCCTGAGAGACATGTCATCCATGTTTGAGTATTGTTTTCTAACCCTGTTTATTGACCTGGTTTAATGGGTTGTTATGGGTTTCACTAGAGTGTGCTTTACTTTTGTCCTCCGTTATGGTATAGTCTGTAGGCCTTAGTCTAAGGGGTGTAAACGGCATCCCTGTTTCCTATACAGAATTCTGAGACTTGATCAACCTCTGTATTCTTTTAGCCTGATGGGGTAGGCAGCTTTTTATGCTGGGAGGTTTTAATTCTAATGGCCTGTATACCTGATGTTTGCAGATCTTTGTGCAATTCTGAAGGGGTGAGTGTAACAGGTTAGACCTTATACTTACTGTATGAATCACATAATTGCACAATAGATCTAGGTTATCTAGTTACAGTTTAAATCTATTCAATTTATTACACAGTGGTATTGAGGGTCTCTAGTAGCCCCTCCTCTCCCCCTGTCTCCCCCCTTCCTCTTTCCTGTCTAATATCTTTATGGAGAGAGGTAGGTTGACTGATTGCAGCCTCATAAGCAATCTTATAAATATTTCTATTAAATATTGTCATCCATAAGATTGCTTCACTTTATATTGTTTGTATTCAGTTAATGTATATTATTTGTGAGTTATTTTTGTGAATTTACTTTTTAAATGCATTGTTTACATGTATACCTCCGTCTAGCCACATGCCAAAAATAGCCCTACAGTGATGTACAGTAGTTTAGCTAGGTAGTTGGGATAGCACATTAGCACCTGCAATATAGTTATACGTGTGAACTTTTTCAGGAGCTATTGGCGAACTCACCCTGTACTGTATGCTTTGCTGTGCGTGTGTGCAGGTATGTTTTGTTATTATTCTTCACTTTACATGCATTTTTGTTTTTGGCCTGTCTAATATCTTTATGGAGAGAGGAGCTATTGGCGAACTCACCCTGTACTGTATGCTTTGCTGTGCGTGTGTGCAGAATAAAACTCCAGCAGTATCCCGTGCTCGTTTTGGGTCATCTTTATTAATAATCAACACAACGCAGAAGTCTACCCAGTTACACACTATTTTGGATTAGCTAAAGGTGTATTGGTGAGGATG
The DNA here is from genome assembly GCF_046254945.1 of Alosa pseudoharengus. NCBI lineage: Eukaryota > Metazoa > Chordata > Actinopteri > Clupeiformes > Clupeidae > Alosa > Alosa pseudoharengus. Next base: position 10,010,401 of record NW_027468664.1, read on the forward strand.
CAGGACAGTCCCACCCTAACAATCGCTCAAACACTCCACCTGCAAATCAATATTGATGGCATGCCACTTTTTAAAAGTAGCAATAACCAATTATGGCCAATATTGGCATTAATTGAAGAAGACCCAGACCAAATTCCCTTCGTTGTGGCATTATACTCTGGGTTTAAAAAACCATCAAATTTGGCAGAGTATCTCTCCGATTTTGTGGAGGAGATGTCAGTCATCTCCTCAAGTGGTGTTATGTACCAACAAAATCACAAAATAATCATTTCGGCCTTTGTATGCGATGCACCAGCAAGAGCATTCCTCAAAAACATAAAATATCATAATTCGTATTACGGCTGCGAGAGGTGTGTTCAGGAGGGTGTTTGGTGCAATAACAGATTAAACTTCCCTGAGACAATGGCGGCACCACGTACAGACGAGAGCTTTAAGGCCAAATTACAAAGTGATCACCACAAGGATGGTGAAAGTCCCCTCACTGACATCAACATTGGCATGGTCTCCCAATTTGTGCTCGATTACATGCACTTAGTGTGTTTGGGAGTAGTGAGAAAGCTCATTTGGTTGTGGATGCGAGGCCCACTACCCACAAGAATTGGCAACCGAACAATAACATCAATATCACAAAAAATAGTGGAACTTGGAAAAAGCTTGCCAAAAGAGTTCAATAGAAGAGGGAGATCCCTAACAGAGGTGGACCGTTGGAAAGCAACTGAATTTCGGACATTTCTTTTGTATACGGGTCCCATTGCTCTCAAAAACGAACTGCCTGATGTTATGTACGATCACTTCCTCCTTCTGCATGTGGGCATAACCATTCTATGCAGCCCACAGCTGTCAAAAACATACTGTGATTACGCCGAGAAGGTGATCAGAGTCTTTGTCCAAAACTTCTCTGTGATTTATGGCGATTTCATTGTGTACAATGTCCATAGCTTAATCCACCTGGCAGACGATGTCAGAAAATTTGGCCCCTTGCAGAGAATTTCTGCCTTTCCTTTCGAAAACTTTCTGCATCAACTGAAAAGAAAGATCAGAAAGCCAAACCAACCTTTGCAGCAAATTGTAAAACGCATCGCTGAACAAAAACTAAACAGCAGTGTCAGTCAGTCAGTCAATGTCAGTCCAGTGTTGCACAGTCTACTCTCTCACTACACCTGTCCCAAATTCTTTTTATCAGTCCATGCGCCTAACAACATAGTTTTGAGTGGGCACAGCATATTCAGAATTGAAAAAATGTTCAATGCTGATGGCTGCACACAGTTTTTGGGACGGAAATTTTTAAACAGACAGTCGTTTTTCACATCCCCAGTTGACTCCCTCAATTTGAATATTGCTTTTGTTCAAGGACTGTCTGTAGAGGTGGTGGCTTTGTCAGAGAAAACCATTGATGCCAAAATGGTTGCAATGCCTGTCAAACATGGCTTTGCAATATACCGACTGAACCATACATAATAAATAAATAAATAAATAAATAAATGAGTTAGTTAGTAATAAATAAATAAATAAATAAATAAATAAATAATTTAGTTAGTAATAAATAAATAAATGAATAAATAAGTTAGTTAGTTAGTAATAAATAAATAAATAAATAAATAAATAAATAAGTTAGTTAGTTAAAGCTAAGTTCATCTGTTCATCATTTCAGTTTACAGATCATGTTCGCAATTGTACTATTTACGGAAAAGAATGAGGTTGAAGTGGTGCCCACAAGCTGGCTGAGTGTCGACCAAAAAGTGTCGTTCTGGCCACCATACAAAAGTATGCAACGGGGTAAGGTGGCTGTCCAGAATCAGGAGGATCCTGATGAGACATGGGGGGAGTTCTTTGTCAGGGTACTGAAGAAATATGGTGAGACCCTCCTGTAAACAAACACAGAGAGAAAGAAAGAGAGAGAGAGAGAGAGAGAGAGAGAGAGAGATAACATGATTCATCATAATGCAACTTCATTTCATTTCTATACATGCTGCAATATGGTTCCTTGTTTAACAAATGTTTCCCTCAAATACAGATTCTTATGAAGCGGCCAGGAAGAAACTGGTGAGGGCCACCAAGAAAGACTCCCTCACTTCTGAGGATGAAAGTTTCAGAAGGCCTAGAATGTAAGAACCGTACAGTACACAAATTAACAAAAGTCTAAGATTCACTGATGTTTTAATACCTGTGGTGTTGTCCTGTTGTCATACTGCAGGCCCTCTGCCAAAGTGGTGGAGCAGTTTGAAGCTCTACCTCAGCCACGCCATTCCATCGCCAACCAGCAACCAGCAAAACAACCAGCGAAACAACCAGTGAAACCACCTGCGAAACCAGGCTCCTCCAAACAGCTACCTGTACTCCAGCCTGTACTCCAGCCACCACCGGTGTTTTCATCGGTCTTGAGTGCTCCCACTACCTCCTACTCACAGCCTGTGACAAACACATTCGGTACAAAACATTTTGCTGGTCTGCAACATGACTGATGATATCATTTGTGTAACATAATCATTTAAGTCACAACACTTTCTAAAGCAATGTGAAATGTTTCTGTTTTTCTATTAAACCTTTCTTACCTATAGAGCGTGACCAGCTAATTTTCAGGGCCTTGGAGGAGATAAAGGCGCAAGTGCGCCAGAACACCCTCCTTCTCCAGGCCCTGGCTAAGAAGCAGCCAGCACAAGCAGCGCCCTCTCTACCAGAGGAATTCACATTCCCAATTCAGACACAAGAACATCTGAGGAGAGTGGAGAATGTGTTATTAGAGAAAGCACAGGAGAAAGCTATGGTATGTATTTGACTACATTGATGACCACAACATGGTGAAAAATTTCACGTTGGTTGAATACTTTGGAACCAACTGCATTATGTTTTGTCAACAGTACACATTCTATACAGTTAAGAACAAAAGTATTCATACCCCTGGCAAATATTGATTTAATGTTAATTTTCTCTTGACCAATATGTTTGAAAATGACACTTCTACATGGCTAAATGTTGTAAGATAATGTGGTAGAATCAGTTTTCATATTTTTTGAACATTTTTATGAAAAATGGCATGTCCAAAATTATTCATACCCTTTTTAAATAATCACTGGAAGCATGTTTATTTGTCATCACAGCTCTCAAAATGGTTCTCATAATACATACCAAGCCTCTCAATGTCTTCACAATGATTCTAGACAGCTAGCCTAGCCCCGCCCACCTAGATCTTATTTCAGGGAGATCTAGTCTGGAAACCTAGTTCATAACCATTTAAAAATCAAGCAAAAGCTATATTCTTTGTTCAGGTGTGTCCTTATAAAAGGTTAAGCCGAGTTGTGCATTTTAAGAAGAGTGATCCATGATCAGCATCCATGATGACCAAGTGGTCCATTTTGGGATGTGCTGCAAATGTCAACCATCAAAACACCATATCCACAGTGCAGAATAGCTATTATAGAAATGTATTAGCTTGGGGTGTTTTTTTCCAGACAATGGGACCTGGTGACCTTCTCAAAGTAAATGGTAACACTAAAACAAGGGGCTACAGTAAGATTTTTGGAGGAAAAAAAATCAGGCAGTCTGCCGAGAAACCCGTCCCAATAGGCGGCATCGGGCCATTAAACCACACAATGATCCAAAACATACAGCCAAACAAGGCTTTCCAGTCATTATCTAAAAAAAAGGTATGAATAATTTTGGACACAAAATTCATACATATGTAAAAAAAAAGATGAAAATGCTTCTATTTCCATGTTTCTACCACATTGTCAAGCAACCTTTTGACATGTGGCAGTTTCATTTTCAGTCAGAACAAACATATTGGTCGAGAGAAAATCAACATTAAATTAATATTTGCCAGGGGTATGAATAATTTTGTTCTTAACTGTATAAAATCTATATACATCTGTACATTTCTGTTCTTATCTGTAGACAACACACCTTACAGCACTTGGTGGGATGAATGCTGGGGACGCGGTCAGGAGAATAATGCGTCACCTCATCACAGACACACTGGCAACCCAATACAATTGGCTTGGCCGAGGAGGCCAAAAGAAGGCTTTTGCAGCTTTAAAAATCACTGCAGCTATAAGAGGTGTCTGAATGCCACTGCATTGCTGTCATTGTAAAAGAAAAATTAAATACAGTGTGCTTAATAGACACTTTTTGATTCTCCTGGAAATAGTGCATTGTATTTTCAATGATCAAGAACTGTTACCTGTTCAGGTGCTGCGGCAGCGCAAAATATCACTGCCAGCGAGTGCGACAGCCACATTAAGAACTGGCTTAAGTATAGCAGTGACCGCAGTGGAGGAAGGAAGAGGAGAGCTGAAGAACCGCAGAGCCCTGTAATCGGTATGTTACAGACCTGAATAAGAAGAGGGAAATCCAAAGACATAGTGGCAGACATTTAAGTATATGCAATGGGTCATTCCAGGTTAAATCATCTAAGGTTCTTGCTGCACCATCTCATATTTTGTTAAAACATTGTCTTAATCAAGAATGGGTCCCAAAACCAAAAGCCTGTAAAATATTTCTGTTCAAATCCTGTCTTTATCACATTCATATAATTGTCAGTCCTTAGAATTACTTCAGTTTTGTAGCTTGGAATTCACATTATCTAGGAAGCAATGTTTGAGCATTTATGATAAGTATTATTCATGGGCACTACTATTTCGATATATGATGGCGTCAAAATAGCTATTTAGAATCATCAGTGTCTCTACACATGAACTCGAGCATTGAGAACATTGTTCGTGTACACAGTTTACTAAAAAGAAAGGTTTTGGACAACTCACTCCTTGGCTGGCATGATGGCGGCGAGCAGAAAAACTAAGTTTTTAAAAACCTTTCTTTTAGTAAACTCTGTGTACACAAACAATGCTCAAGTTCATGTGTAGAGACACAGATGACTTCGATCAAAGTTTCATGTTGTGTCGAGCCTTCTTGGTGTTTTAAAAATAGCTATTTTGATGCCATCATGTATCAAAATAGTAGTGCCCCTACGATTTCCATTAAAAAAGCCATTTGACCCGAAAACGACGACAAGCTAAAAGTGGCGCTTCGGACGTAGGCTATAATTATGCTTTTAAACTAAAGTTTGACTAGGGTACATTCACAAAAACACCCTAGGATGCATTCTGGCCAGTTACGCTTTAACAGCCCCACTGATTTTCGTGTTCCTAGCCTAGGCTACTCCACCAATTACCAAAAAATGCAACCTCGTTTAATCTTAATGCGCATTTGTTGCAGAGACACCGTGATTTTATATCATCCAAAGCCCAGCTACATTTCTTTGAAAGACAACGATCTTTAAACAAAGCAGGCTACCTACAGTACATAGATGGCAATATCAGTTGTGCTTTAGACTGACAGAAAATACTGAGGCAAAAAGTCCTACCCAAAATAGAAATCTCTCCGATTTTCTATTAGCCTATACATGGCGGTACTCGGGACTTTCAACAACAGTTGCTTATATTTCTGTATTATACCAAAAACATAAATATCTATGTATTTTAATTATTCCAAAGTAGCATAGGCTACAAAATATGTCGAGCTATGTGCTACATTTGAAGAGTTTCAAAACGCCACCATTTTAATGAATTTTCATAAATATTTTTTTTTACATTTTGTTTTCCAAATAATTTCAGTTGAACTGTAACTGGGTGTTGTTATTTGATATATCTTTACTCAATCAAAACAACACAATACACATTAAATAACCTGAATGTTTTAAAAAAAGGAGATAGCGTTTTGGAACCAAACTCTTCATTTCTTCACACAAAAGTAACCAAGTTTAGCTTAGTCTTCTAACCTTATTTTAAGACAATAATTAAAAATCTTACCTTATCACATGTCAAACAGTCACCAAGTGTCCAGTGCCCTAGCTATGGCTAATCCTAGGCCAAACTGACCTAATGTCGCGTGGTTCATGCAAACATCACGTGCATTCATTCTCAGGTAACATTTTGTCGCGTGGCTTTAGTAGGCCTGTGCATGCTGTGCATTTCACGATTGATTGCAATATGAAAATGCTATTTGCAAATGGAGATGCATTTTCAACTAAAAATATAGCCTAGCATGCCTCAATACAACGCAATTCAGATCGTTACAACGTTAAGCGCATTTTCATATAATAGATGGGGACAGTAAACATTTTTTAAAAAATAATAAAAAAAAAACATTCTTACCTCCTAGGCCTAGTTTCAGTGATAACCTCCTAAATGGGCAATCTGTCACTGATGGTTGTCTCCTTTTCTCCACAGCTACTCAGCGCCAGCGTCTGCGTCAATTGGAATTCAGTGATTCGGATTCCAGCGATTCTGACTCCGAGTAAGTAGCACATATGGCAAACCCCACATACTTTGCATTGTTTTGATAAATGGATCGATGAGCAAACTCTTTTGTTTTTCCAGAATAGTTCCATGATCTGGAGGAACCGGAGCAGCCCACCCCCCAATTCCTTGTTGGTGTTTTTTTTTTAACATTTTTTATTAATTTATTTCTTTGTTATTTTTGTTATTGTCAATAAATATTATAAATAATATTAACATTTATAACATATTGCCTGCCTGTCTTGAATTAAGCAACAAGCCCCGAGAGGCCACTGGTTTTAGAACAGCTGTTAGGCATGATGCGCAATTGCGGAAGCAATCATTTCCATATAGGCTTGTAGGCTACTGGAGAACAAGTCATTGCTCATGATAATAAAAGTATAATGTTCATTCATTTTCACGGTATGGACTAGCAATGGAAAATAAAAACAAAATGTTGGCAATTGGTTATAAGCCAACGTTTTGCAATAAACGGATTTTTGTAGGCCTATTGTGACGCACGACGATTTTCTCCGTGCCAACGTCAAAACAACGTTACCCCACCGGACAAAATGAAGTTGGCACAACGTCAGTAAACAACGTCATGCCAACGGATGATATGCCGTTGTGCCAACGTTGTGCCAACGTATGCTTGCTATCTGGGAAGGCTGCTGAAGCGCAGGGGAAGTTTTTTTCCCCCTCGTTTCAGTGATTGGTAGCCTACATCATCTGGGTGATGACTTCGAATATGTGTAGCATTTTTTCCACTCACATACCCAACAACTGCTGAACAACGCCGACACACAGTTTCATCTTATCCACCACTCTTTCGCCTGTACTAACGTTACTGTAACTGAAGTTCAACTTCTCAAACTTGCGATCTTAAAGAGACCAGCGGATCCTCTAACTCTTGTGGGTCTAACCTCAGTGCTGCTAATGACTGACGGACTCGACCGACGACCTGACAAAAAAACACATAGGCGCCAATCAGAGCTTCAGAGCTAAGGCGAGGCTACAGATTAGCGTTAGGTGTCGCTAAAGAACTCCCGTAACTCTCGCTACTTAACAGTAATTGCGCATGGCATTAATTAATCCGCACACGAGTTTTATGTATTTTTATACCGTGTATTCTGCGTGTAAATTCATGCACCGAACCGTGACGCCCGTACCGTTTCGGTTCAATACGAATACATGAACCGTTACACCCCTAGACTCTACTGTAAACAAAATGTACCTCTGGGTATTAATAAAGTAACTTGAACTTGAACTTCAGTTCTATTGAGAACAATGGAACTTCTAAATGAAATGTCAAGAATGAAGTGTGCCACACTCATGTCGGCACCGGTGTGCTTAGCCCTAAACACTCCTGTTACATCTAGTGCCACTCTGAAGAGCTCCACTAAGCGTTGGCATTGAGGCCCACCTTGCAGCCATGCAGAAGACAGAGCAAGCAACCAGGCTGAAAGTAAGTTTCTCACCCATAATAGTGTCTGTAGATTAAAATGGCCCCTTCACTGTACCCAACCTCAATGCGTATTAGGGTGACCATACTCTATTCCATTGCCCAAAGACTTATTATTGATGTTGTCTTTGTTTGTGTCTATGTGAAGCGCTTTGAGTACCCACTGCGCTTTTCCTCCGCCTTCTTCTGACCTCCTTTTTGACAGGTGTTGCATGCAACAGCAACCAGGGCCTGTAAGCCACAACATTGAATGCCTTGTGGCTCTTACCTTGTAGTCTAGCACCCTCCAACACCCAACTCCCCCTGACCAGATATTTTTCTGTTTTGACATGACAGGGTTTTTTGTTGATGTATGTCCTACTTTTTCTCCTTTCACCCTCAATTTTTACAAAAAAAAATGCTGAGGTGTTGGTGTTTTCTTGCCGAGGTGTTGCAGATGGTGCCAAGGCCAACGTGAGAAAAAAAATGAAATTGACATGAAAGTGGATCTACCCCTGTGAATTGAATCTACAGTATTTCAAATGTTTGTTGAATCTGTTGTTGATCTACCTCTGTGAATTGAATCTATTTCAAATGTTGGTGGATCTGCTGTGGATCTACCCCTGTAAATCTGCTTCAAGTATGTTTATTCTTGGACCTTGCTTCACAACTTGAGCAAATTTCATGAAAATCAACCAGATATTTGAAAGAGCTCTTACCAGATACACATGAGAAGTTCCATTATACCACTTGTTCGGCCAATGTGCATCAACAGGTTTTAAACCATGACATGAATGAAAATAAAAGTTGCATGTGCCCACATGAAAAGGTTTTGTGTGAGCACCTAAAACTAAACTTGATTTGTTTCTACTTATGTAAGGGCCTTAAGGGCTTATTACCACTCCAAGATATTATATCAATACAATTTGACTGTGGGCAGAAAATTAGACCACACTAGGATATTCTGCAATATGTTGTCAAATGTAATGGAAATGGCTGTTATTTAAAAATATTGTCCCATTTTTTGTCAAATATAACTTCAGAAATAGAGCTGGAATGCACCACAACACTACATTTCCTTCTATCCGATGTCGGCTGGGCTATTGGTACATCTTCATTAGCATACAGAAATATAAGTGACAGCCTGAAACTAACTTTATTTGAAAAGGTAACATGAAGTCATGCAAAAAGAAAGAGAAGTGGGCTAAGAAACTATATTTAAGGGAATGCCACATAGGCTATTTTTTTTTACTAAAGGCATACTGTACATCAGCTAGATATCGAGTCGAGTTATTCACTGTGTGTATGCACTTTCAATTCTCAATTCAAGAAATCTCACCCCAAGCTTAACTAAAAAGTTGTCTGAGGTGAACAATATGAAGCGAAGGCTGTGGTAGTAGTAGGCCTACTGGCAAACTACTTTCACCCCTGGGTGTAGAATGGAACAATAATATGGTAATTTCAGAGTTTGAACATTTAACAGCATATTCAACTGTACACGGTATCGCAACCTGGTCTTTGTTCACAGTCCTTGCTCCATGAACTGGAAACAAATAAAGTGGAGCAAGCCTTTTCCCCAAACAAAATAAAACTGTTCCAGCCAATCACTGGAAGGGTAGGGTGGGAGTTTGGACAGTTGGTGAGTTTTGTTGATGTTTGGTTTAAATACTGTATCAATCGATGTGACGACATCAAGTAGGCCTATCATTGTACAGTATTGCATAGCCTAGTTGGTATATATGGTACATTTAATTTTCCTTAATCAATTACTGATTTTGCTGGTAGTTTTATGATGACACTGAGATACTGTTTATGAAACTTTTTTCTATGCAGATTTTATTTTTAATGAAGTATTTCATTCCATTTAGTCATGGTTTTTATCAGTTCAGCAACTTGTTCAATATAATAGGCTACACACAGACACCTGAGTCATACATATGAGAGGACAAAGAAACATTGCCCTTGTGGGAGGACATCATTAAGACAATACAGTTGTTACTAAAATAAAATCACATGGCAAAAATGAAAGGATGGCTGAATATTTTAATCGCTAAAACTGTCTTGTTTGTAGTACTTTCTTCCGACACATATCAACTAATTTCTCAACTTGCAGGACAAACTGCCGTTACTATTTCTAAATGGATGGTTGCTACGGCCAAAGGCCAGTCGTTAGTTCTAACGCTATCGCTATTTTACCTAGCCTGCTGTCATCCATCTAGCTAAAAGCCACCTCCGTCATATGCTACAATGTTACTATGTTCTGAACGTTTGCATTTTACAGCTCGGATGCAACGTGACGGTTAATTTAAACTTTACAACGAGTTCGGTGAATTAATATACAAGTGTGATACGGCCAAAAAATGGATCTACTTCATAGGTGTGCAAATAACATACGGTTAATGGTCGTTCTAAATTACGTAGGACAATGGGAAATTCAACCAAGCAGTGGAATAAATTATAATAGAGTGCTAATGTTCACTGGCTGTTTGACTAGGATCACTATCACTGAGTTAAGTTGTTGGCTGTGTTCCTGTAATTTGTTGTTTTGTCTTTGTCTTTTGTCATTTAATCATTCTATGTTTTTTATGTCTCTTAATTATTACTTATTACTTAAGCCTTAACCCTGAGTTGCTTTAGGGAGACTGGCCCTTGTAATAAGGGACATATGTAAGTTGCTTTGGATAAAAGCATCAGGCAAATAAATTAAGCATCAGTATACTGCTGCTTGCATAGGCAGCTCCACCATCAGCTTCCTGTGCCCCTAAGCCGGCCATATTGCTTCTCTTGCCAGAGGAGTCGTGCAATATGGATATCACTGCGATACCCAATGGAGGTATCCCAGCAGTACTCGGGAGACAGCACCTTGCTGGGCTTGTGCTTCCAGAAGTATTTGTTCAGGTGGCTCTCATCGTGCCACACAGCCTCCACCCGATTCTTTTTGTCCTCCATGATGGCGCGGTAGCATGTGTCCGTAATCTGCTTCACGCTCTGCCAGGACCCACCGAACACTGCTGCGTGGTAGTAGAAGTCGCCCTGAGAGTCCGCCATGTAGGCCTGAGACTTGGGGTTTCGGTCGTAGGTCCACATTCTCCTGAAGCGATGGTAGTAGTGCGCGTGGAGGAGGGCCACAGAGTCCCCCAAAGCCTCGGTGCCAAAGCGGCCCCTGAAGACCTGGTCCACGTCCATGCAGAAGACATACTGATGATTATGCTGGATATAGCTGTCGATGGCGTCCCTGATGGATTTCATGCGCATCATTGAGATGTCCTGCCACCGAGAGTGGCGTTTCACAGGCATGAATTTCAGCTCTCGCCCTGATGCCAGTTTTAGGGCCGGAATCTTTCCTGGGACATCTGTAAAGACATAGTAAGTCACAGGAAAACCCACCATAAAGTGGAGCTCCGCCGAGATCAAGAAGTCCTTCAAGTACACATCAAGGTACCTGCCATTTGTCAAAAAGAAAATGATGCAGTTAGAAATCAGGATTAAATTAGTATATGAGTAGCCTACACTCTCACAACTTCTGTTGTTTTTAACACATCTCTTTGTCCAGATAGGGACAACAGTCGTGGGTTACGGGTGGGTCGGGTCAAATTCGCTATAGCAACGTTCTGGGTTAACATTCATGTGCATGCGCGGTAGGCTAAAGTGAGATTTACCCCTTCTGTTCCTCTCTCCTTCACCGTCTCTGTCTCAAATGCACATGAACACCAGAGTTGATTGGATAAAAAAAAAAAAGTGTGTGTGTGGTAGACAGGTGATATTTTTGAGATATGTGCTTCCTAGAGGCATTTTTTAGTAAAAGTTGGGAACAGGACTTTTTAACATAATTAAGGTGTGCTGAATCCAACTAGCCCTGTTCCCAAGCTGAATTTTGAGTTTATGACCATCGAATTAGCATAAACAAAATGGTTGCCAAAATGGCGATTTTGGGCACTTTCATTGGGCGGATGTCATTATACCATGTAAATTAATTCATATTGTTCACAGAAATCTTCCTTGGCCAATAGATCAAGGATACAGGCTGTGAAAAAAAAATCTAGTATTATGCCCATGTTCAGGCCCGGGGTGGGTAATCGGGAGAATCGGGAGAATCCCCGGTGGGCAGCTTCACTTTTGGGCCGGTCGAGGGAAAAAAATATTGACATTTGTCACGTTAGTCTATCTTCTCTTAAAGTAGGCTATACACGTTCCGCATTCTGTGCATGACACCGTTGCCTCTGTATGGGTTGTAGCCTACCATGTGAGGGAGTTCTCCCCTCCCAAAAAGAGTTGGTTGGGTCCATATCGCCCGTCTTTTCCAAAACGTTTTCTCTGATAGCCTACGGATAGCCGGGCCGGCCCTACAGTAGCCATAAGCGTCAGGAAGGATGGATGTAGAAAGAGGCCAGGAGGGATGAAACGGCCAGGTAGAATGCTGCTAAATGTGCCAAGCTTCCAGATTACAGACAAAAGTGGCAACTGGTAAAGAGAGATAGCCTATAGGCAATGATTAGCCTAATGACAATATAATTATTGGGCTAATATTGGACGTTTGTCAAGCTATTCGCAAGCAACATATTAAATTACTTTAAAATTAGCCTTTTGTATCCGATTCATAGACTTTGCAGTATGCAAATATTGATAACAAAACTGAAGCATGATCTGTGTAGGCCTATGCACTAAAAATTGTAGCCTCTGAGCAGCAGATCAACCAGTCGACCACTGAAAATGATGAGCCCGAAATTAGTGATGAGGCCATGACTACAGGGACAAGTATAGAGGATAATTTATAGTTATTTAATGTAAGAGCAATTATGCTACATGATAAACATATATGCATTGTTTGCTCAGAAGAGGGTGTAGTAAAGTAGGCTAAATCACCTAACAACATTATAGCCTACCCATGCAAAAACATAGCCTAAACATTAGTTCAATATGCCTCTTTGTGGGAAGCGTGGGATAGGCTACATTTCAAAGGCTTTCTTTCTTTCTTTCTTTCTGTTTTTGTTAACTTGTGGAATAGTGGAATATTTTTTGTTAACTTCTCAGTTGAAGTGAATTATAACCTTTACACATTTGTTGAACCATGGTAGTAATAAAAACTACAGGATAGTAAAAGCTGAAATGTTGCTTAATTTATCCAATTTCCACCATGGAAAACATGGGCCGGTCTTGGGCCTGAAACTCCCGGGCTGAAAAGTGGCCCCACTCCGGCCCTGCCCATGTTAATTACCTGAAAAAACCTTTGAAAAATGTAATTGTTAAATTTTTATAACTGAGCAGGTATTTGACAAATGAGACTTATGTTTTTTGAGGGTCAAGAAAGATGTGTAGTGATGAAATGTAAAGTTTAAAATTGTGGCCTGGTTAGGTCTTCGGGCTTGAAACCAAAGGATTGCCGGTTCGATCCCCGACCAGTAGAAAAAATGTGGGTGGTGGAAAGGTTGAGCACTAGTCTCCCATGCCCACATCCACGGCTGAAGTGCCCTTGAGCAAGGCACCTAACCCCTCACTGCTCCCCGAGCATCACTGTAGCAAGGCAGCTCACTGCTCCAGGTTAATGTGTGCTTCAGTTTGTGACCTGTGTGTTCACTAATTCACGGATGGGATACATGCAGAGACTAAATTCCTTGTATACCCAAGTATACTTGGCCATAAAACCTGATTTACATTACATTTACATTACATTTACATAATACGAATTGGGTTGGTAATGTATGTAGTCTCGGAGTAAGTTACACGGGCCTTTACCCATTTCGGGAACACTTTACGGTAAGGGTACTTTAATTAATTCATGATTTATGTATTATTTCATTCATTAATATCTAATTAATCATCAGGAATTTATAGGAGTTCATAGTTTGTCATTTGTGACCTCATACATGAACACATTACTAAAGTATTAGATACGGTGGGCACATCATTATGAATTATGATGTATTAACCATGATCATGACTTTATTTTTCTGCCAAAAATGTGGTCATCACTGCTCAAATTCTGATTTGAACATAACTTTGGAGTTTACTACTTTATTTGAGGGGCCACAGACATGATGAATGCATGAGCAATTATCCTAAAATTCATGTAATCATGATGATCATGCTTAAATCATAAATCATAATGATATACCCATCACACCTAATGCTTTAGTTGATGTGTTGTTCATACATGAGGTCATCATGAATGAGAGTATATGAATTCATGTCAAGTACTGATGATTCATAGGCAGTATAGAATGCTTCAAGAGAATTTGCCAGAACAGGAGCACAGAGGATGCCATCTTTACGGCAATTCACTCTGCCCTGTCCCTCCTTGACAATAGCAACACCTATGTGAGAATGCTGTTCATTGACTTCAGTTCAGCATTCAACACCATTATCCCCTCCAAACTGATCACCAAACTCAGTGAACTGGACATCAATACCTCCCCCTGAAACTAGATTCTGGACTTCCTAGCCAAAAGACCGCAGTCTGTTAGATTAGATAACCTCACCCACTCAACCCTCACCCTGAACACTGGTGTGTGCTGAGCTCTCCTTTACTCCCTCTTCACCTACAACTGCATACCTGTACATGGCTCTAACACCATTGTCAAGTTTGCAAACAACACTACTGTGATTGCTCTCATCAGCAACACTAATGAAACAGCCTGCAGGGAGGAGGTCCAGCACCTAACATCGCGGAGCACCGACAACAACCTGGCTCTCAACACCAAGAGGACCAAAGACCTCATTGTGGACTTCAGGAAGTCAAAGGTTAGCACACAAAGCCCCATCCTCATCAACAGGACTGAGGTGGAGCATGTCACCAGTTCATGTTTCTGGGTGTCCACATCTCTGTGGACCTCTCTTGGACCCTCAACACCTCGACCTTGATCAAGAAGGCTCACCAGCATCTCTTCTTCCTGAGGAGACTAAAGAACACAACCTCTCTCCTCAGATCCTGGTGAACTTCTAAACCTCTACCGCTGCACCATTGAGAGCATCCTCACCAACTGTGTCACAGTATGGTATGGCAACTGCTCTGCCTCCGACTGGAAAGGATGGCAGAGGATGGTGAAAACTGCTCAGCGCATCACTGGTTCCTCACACCCCTCCATCAACGCCCCCCCCGGTGCCTCCTTGCCTGTGCCTGTTGAGGTGTCCATGTCGATGGCAACCTTCACAGGGACAACAAGGAGGCGAACATTTTGCCCCGATCCCACCCATAGTATTCTATTTATATTTATAAATGTACACACTTTATTACACTTAAACATAGCAATATTCTACTGATATTTCTACGGTTGTTAGTGATTAGTTCAAAGGAACTCCAATGATTTTAAACTCCAAACATGTGTCCACCCACCACGAAGAAGATGTTTAGTCAGGCCACACTCTTTGTCAAAGAGGACCGTAAACATAGTCAAGAGTATAATAAGGTGATGATAAGGCTAATTAGCATAATACTAGTTTTTTTTGCATTTTTATATTTTTCATAGCCTTTACTTTTTATTTATTGCCCACGGAAGATTTCTGAGATGCACAGATGTGAACAATATTAATTTATTTACATGGTATAATAATGCCCGTCCGAAGAAAGTGCCCAAAATCGCCATTTTGGCAGCCATTTTGTTTATGCTAATTAGATGGTCAAAAACTCAAAATTCTGCTTGGGAACAGGGCTAGTTGGATTCAGCACATGTTAATTATGATAAAAAGTCCTGTTCCCAACTTTTACTAAGAAATGCCTCTACGGTGTTCATTTTAGGACATCCTCAGACTCAGGTGTCAGACTCAGAAAAACATTGGTCATCTTCAGACAAAACTGCCTCAGCGTCAGAAAAACCAGACTCAGGTGTCAGCCTCAGAAAAACATCGGTCATTTTCAGACAAAACTGCCTCAGCTTCAGAAAAACTTCTGTCATCTTCAGACAAAACTGCCTCAGCGTAAGAAAAACCTCTGTCATCCTCAGATAAAACTGCTTCAAACCAAACTGCCTCAGAAAAAGTGGAGTCAGGTCTCAGAAAAAACGCTGTCAGAAAAAGTGGAGTCAGGTCTCAGAAAATCAGGTCTCAGAAAAGTATTAAGTATTAAATAAAGACAAATGTGCTATGCCATGATGTAATACCATATAATACCATTATAAAACGTTAGCAGTTGTCATTGTCATTGCACAACAATAATAGACAGACATAAAGATAGACAGGTACTTGAAATGTAATCCCCAGGGGACAATAACTGCAGCGTTGTTGAATTCATTTGATATGAGATGTTATCTTAACTTATTTAGAGAAATGTGCCTTGTTGTTGGTACCTGCTATTTCATGTATTATCATAATGGTATTATATGGTATTACATAATGACATAGCACATTTGTCTTTATGGGGGTTTGGGAATAATGATGTGATGATAATGATGCAGGTTTCTTACTGGTAGGTAGTGTACAACTGGGAAACGGTTAGCAAAAGTAAGAAATAATGGTCCAGGTGTCGTTCTGGACTTTCGTGGTGGAAAAATGTTTAACCCACTTTTCCCTAGCTCATTGAATGTACCGTAATCCTACGAAAAACAAATTATTTTGCTGTATGTAGTACGTAGCTTACTCCGGTATGTGCCTTACAGCAGCTGCTAATGTTACTAGCGAAGTGAGGTTAGCTAAGTTACATCCATGGATTTCCTGCAATGTGTATACCATTGGATCACTTTCTACCTTTACTTATAATTTCTACATCTAACCAAGCACCAAATATAACATACCAGTGACCAGGCTTGGAATTTCACCATTCTGGGGGCAAGGCCACTTGGCCTTCAGTTGGGCATATTTGGTGGGGGCCACATGGGCACCAAGGCCAAAGTTAAGCACAGCTCATCTTTAAGAAACTCAAATAGCCTAGATGCATGCTTAGCATTTTGTGATCAGGCTACTTTCACAAACTCTTAGTCAGCTGTCCTCTGATTTACCAATATCTAGGCGATATTTGTAACATTTATTTTTTATTTGGCCCGTTATGAAATCATGTGGAACAATTTAAACACATTGTAAAACTTAAAGCCCAAATTTGGAGACATCAATGCATGTCGAAATTGACTGCAAATTCAAAACTGGATTACTCTGGAACGGCTAACTGTACAGGGGACTGCTTTACACCTTTATGTTCGGTAAGGTCTGCTGTTTATTCTGATATGTGGTTTGTCATGTGTTAAAAGAAGGGTTCGTAAAGTATTCCACCGAGATGAATGGGTAGGGAGATCATGGACGCAAAACCTTCAGTAGAATGTATGATTAAATTGAATTATATTATTTACTTTTCTCGCGAAACGTTCAACACAGCAACAGCGTTTTTTCTGAGACCTGATTTTCTGAGACCTGACTCCACTTTTTCTGACAGCGTTTTTTCTGAGACCTGACTCCACTTTTTCTGAGGCAGTTTGGTTTGAAGCAGTTTTATCTGAGGATGACAGAGGTTTTTCTTACGCTGAGGCAGTTTTGTCTGAAAATGACAGATGTTTTTCTGAGTCTGACACCTGAGTCTGGTTTTTCTAACGCTGAGGCAGTTTTGTCTGAAGATGACAGAGGTTTTTCTGACGCTGAGGCAGTTTTGTCTGAAGATGACCGATGTTTTTCTGAGTCTGACACCTGAGTCTGAGGATGTCCTAAAATGAACACCGTACTCTAGACCCTTATACAAGGACTTTTTCTTGAAATAGCACTTGTCTATGGGGGGGGTGTTGTTAGGCTACTTTGTTTTAGACAAGGCTACATTGTCTGCATTTATTTATTTTTTAGCCTACATGCATGTCTTGTAAAATAAACTAACATTATCACATGATATTGATGCAACCACGTTACTTATCGTTAAAATTATGAATATGCGGGTCGGGTCAGGTTCGGGTAGATGTTAAACGCATATATTGTCGGGTCGGGTCTGGCGGGCCAGATTGGACCTCCAAAATGGGTCGAGCAGGCACGGGTTATAAAAAAAACCTAACCCGCGCATCACTACTATGTACACTCTTAATATAAATGTGATGAAAATAACACAACTTGTTTTCTTGTTTTTTTTTTTTTTTTTAACATATCTCTATGTCCAGATTTTTAACACATTAATTTAAATAGTGTACTAAATTCAACTACACCCTGTTTACACATCCTGTGAACTCTGCGCATGTTATAGTGTGTGCAGGATGCATTGCACATTTGTTTTGTTAGCATATTATTTACCAACATTGTCATGTCAAACAAACAGGGTGAATTTATAAGAACAACTCACACCATATGATAAAAAAAAACAAATGAAGAAGTAGCAAAAACACACACGCACAGCTTAAATTGTATCATTTACCTGCCCACAGCAAATACAGTCAAGGCCACCGAGGTATGGTCTTTTGTATGGGTCCGATCATAAACTTCTGGGTTGAACATCCCATCCCAGATGATGGGTGCACCCCAGTAAGTGCAGGTCTGAACGTCAGTTCTAGACCTAGGAAAAGACAGAGATGTCTTTTGAGGCAGGGTTTTCTAGAAGAGTTTGTCTTACACACATTGTGTTTTTCAAAGAATTAGAAAGATTAGAATGACTTATTTGGCTTATTTGATTTACACACAGAGAAATGTCACCCTGTCTCTGAGCAGTAGCACTAGGCTATGACCAGTGAGCAAGGAGAACACACACACACACACACACACAGACACACACTACGAACAGTGAGCAGGCGCACACACACAGACAGACAACCACCACAAACAGTGCCAGGTTAGTGGTTGAGTGCAATGTTTCATTTTGCAGGGCATTTTTGCATTTTTTGGTGTGGTGAATTTTGTGTGTGCATGTTTGTGAACTGTTTTGAGTTGTAAAAAAATGAGACCTACTTTCAGATAGTGTGTTCTTGTAAAAAAACGAATGTTAACAATGTACAATAACATGTTTAAGAGGTAATCTGTACTCTGCTGTGCAAAGGCACTTCCACAAAATTGTTTAAAGAGGCCTTTTGAATTCTGCTCATTTTCACTATTCATATTCTACTGAAATACATTTATGTGCTTAAAAGTTCCAAACACACAAGAACAGTAAGAGCGGCAGCAGTAGCATCAAACAATTTGAGTTGGTTTAACTTTGAAAGCGTAATGTGAGTGTAGACTGTTCGTGTTACTTGGGAGTGAGATATAACTTCTTTTGAATTATTATGAGCGTTGTGTTACGCTGTACCACTGCTGCTTCATTATTTCCAATGTGATCCCCATCTCACTCGCTCAGGCTTATCCCTGTGAGCTTTGTAACTCTGCAGACCATTTACATCAATACACAGGAGTAAGATAATATAAGATAGACTTTGACCCGGGGAAATTATCTTGGAATGGGAAAACTAAAAAATGATATGGCCTGAAAAATTTAACTTTCCATGGCCCAGCTTCAGAGAGTAAAAGTCAGACCACATATTTGTTCCAACCATTCAGTTAAGCGGCTGATTCTAATTAATTAGCACAACTCCTAAGCCAGATAAGTAATTAGTGAAATCACCTGTGTTAAGTGCACAGGTAGAAGAACCAATGCATGGTAGAACTTCTATTTCTGTCAGACTTTTAACGTTACACCTCTGCTTCATTGCACATGTAATCCTAATAAGTGCTTTAGTGTATCTCTGTTTAACATGTACAGTGTCTGATTCACGTAAAATGTACATTTTCACATACACAGGAACAGTGTTAACTTCCTTGTGCTGTAGTTAAGGGATTTTACTCTGGCCAATCAGCAACCAAACTTATTTAACATTACACAACATGATGTAGGACACAACATGTTTATGATATCTCATGTATTGGCTGAACCATCATCCACCTACCCAAAGTTAAGATCTTTGTCCCCAGCATTGTCCAGCTTCATGTCTGCATGGGATAACTCACATTTACCCATAGGAATCAAGCCCTCAAGGAACCTAAATCCAAACACAGATTATCATAAAAAGCAAATTAAACATGTTGGTAAAATATGGCATATCAAAGTGAGACACAAGATCCAGTCATGGAGAAGTACAATCAAGATGCAGAGTTTAATTTGGCTGTAGGAGAGAGGCACACACACACAATGCACTCCAGAATATGTGTATCTGGCTTGACACAGAATTATCCAGGGTTACAGTAACAGCAAAGGATATATAATCATAATAGTAGTAACAGTGGCAGAGTCTGTAGACATTCAGGCTACCCTAATCATTGATGCCAAAGACATTTGACGCAAACCAAATAACAAGAAGTGATGTCAACCCTTGCGTCTTACATTATGGTTGGGACAGACAGGGTCATGAAGTAGGAGTTTAGTGTCAAAGTGACTTACTAATGAGAAATGCAGAACATTAAACCACATATTGGAATATTGGACCTAATGAATATGGAAGTTTTTGTCTGAACTCACAAAGGAAACACATTTCATTGTTTTATCACTAAGTATTTTCAATAAGTAATTTTATTTGTATAGCAGGTGTAAAATTAGAAACATGCCATTCCCTGTATCTTAGAAACATGCCATTTCCTGTAGACCCACCAAAAGAAAGCCAAACCTTTGCATGTGCAATAAGTTAACAATATAATATAAGATAATAAGTGAAATAATATTTTTGCTGTTTATAACATGTTGTTTTCATTTAAGGCTATGGACTGGATTATCTTGTTTGTGACTGATTCGGTCTATATCTCTATTGCTCCCTGTAATGTACATCTAAAAACACATGTAATGGAACAGTCATTATGAAACTGAGAGTGAGACATGGTGTTTCACTCTCATACAGACAGGGTGTTTCAGCTGATAGAAAATTGACAGCTTACCTTATAGAGTATGGTATGTGGTAGACAAAGAAAAGTGTAGGTAGGCTTAGCACCAAGACTTTTTTATGAGAGCAGATGTTCCTGAGGGGTATAAAAAGGAGTGATGAACAAATGCATCTTACTGTATTGCCTACACAAAATTTAAAAAATAATGAATCAAAATCCTTTTACTGTATGTGAGAGAATAAAGTATTGTACACTGAGTTTCTCAGTCCCTTCTTTGGTCAATTTTGTAAATCATCCTTATTAATTCTTAAAAAAGGATGCAAATGAAAACAAAAAAAGAGCTAGTTATTAGACCAGCCAAAATGATACACTTGCTTTAGAGTCTGACTGGGTCTACTGTAAGTTTGACAATCTTTTCTGAATGAAAAATGAATAGCCTTTATAAAATACTGGATACAACTAAGTTGAAACACGTAGGCAATCAGTATTTAATAAAGGCTCTTAATTTTTTTTTATAACGGAGTGCCTCAGTTCTTTAGTGTTTTCATTGATGACCTAGATGGCCATTTTGATAAGCACCCTGTAGCTCCATTTTCCACTCGCAGATCAATGTGGCTTCTTGCGATGGAGAAAAAGCATTGGTTTTTAGACGGGCTTGTGGTTATATTTTCGTCAACGCTCTGTTAGTACGTCATAAGCAGAACTGTGCTTTGTGCACCTATATTAATATTAATTTGTTTTTATTAATTAATTAATATTAATTAATATAACAATTTGATGTTGTTTAAGTAATTTATAAATGGTGCACTGCCACTTTAAGAGCATTGTCTACACGGTATTCATAATATTTTGCCAGCTCCATTCAAACTATGGCTATAGTCCACAACTCTAACATTGTTTGTGCCACATTTATAGCACAATATTAATAACCTCCACATTGACCCCATCAATGTGGACTGGTAGCAGAGTGGGCTTAGACCTGCGGAAATCCACCACCATCTCCTTGGTCTTTGAAGTGTTGAGTTGAAGATGATTGAGTTTGCACCATTGCACAAAGTCCTCCACCAGGCTCCTGTACTCCTCCTCCTGCCCGTTCCTGATACACCCAACAATTGCAGTATCATCAGAAAACATCTGCATGTGGCATGACTCGGTGTTGTAGCAGAAGTCAGATGTGTACAGGGTGAACAGGACTGGAGAGAGCACAGTTCCCTGTGGTGCTCCGGTGCTGCTGATCACAGTGTCAGAGAGACAGTTCTTCCGTCTGACGAACTGTGGTCGCTCGGTCAGGTAATCTGTAATCCAGGTTACCAGGTGAGCATCCACACCCATCTGCAAGAGCTTGTCTCCCAATCTGAGGGGTTGGATGGTGTTAAAAGCACTTGAGAAATCAAAGAACATGATTCTCACAGCACTTTTCCCCTTGTCTAGGTGGGAATGTGTCCTGTATAGAAGATAAGTGATGGCATCGTCCACGCCCACTTTCTCCTGGTATGCAAACTGTAACGGGTCTATTGCATGGCGTACCTGGGGTCTGAGCATACCTAAGACCAATCGCTCCATTGTCTTCATCACATGTGATGTAAGAGCTACAGGTCTGTAGTCATTAAGCTCACTAGGGTGTGGCTTCTTAGGGACAGGGGTGAGACATGATGTCTTCCACAGTGTTGGAACTTGTCCAAGGCGTAGGCTCAAATTGAAGATGTGCTTCAGAGGCTCCCCCAGTTCAGCAGCACAGGCCTTGAGTAGCCTTGGACACAGTCTGTCAGGACCCGCTGCTTTATTGCTGCGCAGTTTCTTTAGTTGGGCTGTCACTTGATCTGTTGTAATGGTGAGGGGTGTAAGGGGAGAGGAGGGGGAGGGGTGCATCTGGGATCTGTGTGTCTGAAGGCTGTTGACTGAAGTCATTGTCACCTCATTGTTCGTGATTGCCATGTGGGGGAGGGGTGCAAAATCCAGTGATGGTGTGGGTACGATAGCCTGTGATAATGGAGGTGAGTGTTGCACTGGTATTGAGGGGGTGTGGGGGTGGGGGCTGGGGGATGGTGGACAGACCACCGCCATTGGAGCTGGAGCAGGGCAGTCAAACCTGTTGTAGAAGTGGTTCAACTGGTTCACCCTGTCCAGGTCCCCCTCCACAGAGCTGCTGTTCTTCTTCAGGCCAGTGATAACCTTCATGCAGTGTGTCCTGTGTTCATATGACCCATCACTAGCCGGAGGCCTTTTATAGCTGTGGATCTCTAGTGCCAGAGCCATCAAGGTCCCTGGCCAGTACTGTATTTTGTGTTAACCTGTTTAGTTGTGTGTGTGTGTCTGTGTGTGTGTGTATGTGTGGTCCCCTTAACCCTGTGTAACTTTCCTCTATTTTCCAGGAGCTGAGGCCCAAGGTTGAGGTGTAGCGTCCCTTTTGGTGGCATGAGTTGCCTGTGTCTTTGTGTGCTGTGCCTTCTTTTCACTTGTTGTGACCACAACTCTCATGCCCCTCCCCCACTACCACCAAGCACCCTCTCATCAAGTTTGTGCTCGTCAGTGCGCACCATACTGTACCAGACTGTGATTGACAGTCAGATTTCACACAGCCCAGCTCTGATTGGACCAGAAGAATCGGGAGCTGTGGATTTTTGCAAAACAAATAACAAGCTCTAGGTGGAGGTAGAAGTGCGGGTTTTTTTCTAAAACCGGCTGATTTATGTTCTGTTGGAGCATAGTGTCAGTTTCAGTGGATATGATCAAAACAATCTTGCCAACTGCAGCTTTAAGGTTACTGATGTGTGAATTATATCTTTGGGTGCAAGTCCCATTGTGGCGTAGTCAGCAAATATATCCGGGCCCAAAGCCCCTAACAACTATACCACTTGCCACATTTAGTTGGCTAATGCTCAAAGTTCTTCTGTCTGCAGAAAGCGAAAGCTGTGCCTTGTCATAGGCTACCGGGAATCTACTACGTTTTCACTTCACCAGGTAAACAACCTGTGACAACATTAATATGAATAACAAGTTTAGCGATCATGAAAAAGGCCTAATGCAATACATGATAAGAAGATGTCAACAAGTAGAGATATAGGCTAATGCAGTAGGCCTAGATATAATCCACTTGAAAAAATACTTTGTGCATGCAGTGTTGTGCCAGTTCATAGCTTTTCTGAACTAGTTCAAGTTCAGTTCATTTTACTTTTTTCGTGAGATATTCAAATAAATACTTTTTTTCACACTACGAGCTAGAAATCACTATACGTTCTTTGAAGCTGCTCATTGTAGACATTTGCTCATGACACTGCAATTGTGGGTTTCTTACCAGGTGATGAAACTTGCAGCAGTACAGACAAGGTAGACCAGTTCTATACTTAGTGCAATGAAATCCACTCTCGTCGTTGCCTGCTACGCGGTGTTGCTATGCCTACCCCGCTCTGCTGCAATTCATCACGGGTAACGTTGTGCAGAAGCCAGTATGCTATTCAACTATTCTCAGCCGGACACTACGTTGCCCGCAATGCATTGCGCACACAATGTCAAAACCATTTCTGTCTGGTGATACATGATTTAAGCGGCACCCGCGAGAATAGAGGGAGGAACTTTCTCTCGTTGCGTTTCAAAAGAGAAAACAGATGTCACTCAGTTTTCAATGGAAAACAAATTCCAATGTTCATTTACAGTGATGTCTGCCGTTCATGACACATAATGTGAACTAATTCACGTTCAAGTTCTTTATTAAAAAATGTGTTGCGTTCAGTTCAACGTTCACAAAAAAATGAGCATGTTCAATGAACGCGTTCTTTTGAACTCGTTCACGCACAACACTTTGTGCATGTAGCTTATTCGCTTTAAATTACGGGAAAGTAAGACATTAAAAGGCAAACAAAAGTTAAGGTTGCTTTTGACATAGGCCTGGTACAACGGAAGGAAACTGGTGCCCTACTGATTCTGTTGTCTCTGAAAGTTTGCCTAATTGACAGATAACCGCGATTCGGATTAGGCTTCACCTGTTTTTAACCCTCCTGTTGTGTTGGGGGTCAAATGTGACCGATTGACAATTATTTTCTCTAAAAAATATTGTTAACTTATTTTGACTACAACGAGGCTCCATGACTTTGTTAACACAGGGCATCTGAGGGCAAAACTGGTTATAGGCTATTTAATAGACAAGTTGATATAAAGGTCTATCACAACATTAGAGGATAATGTGTTACTATGGATGTCTAACAAGTTACAATGCAGAAGGAACACAAAACTAGTAGGCTAAACATAAAAGGGCCGGATTATCCATAAGGGCCAGTGCCCGGGGCACCAACCATTCACAGCCAGTGGGGTGGCACCACATGACACAAGCTTTACAAATATTTTTCGTAAATTGTTATATTATTCACTTGAAGTTGTTGAAAGACCATACATACTTGTTTATGAACACTAATTTCACATTAATATTAATAACCATAAATTATAAACAAATCAAATTACGTGACCATCACTCCCCCTCCTCAGTCTGTCAGAGTTGAGTTGGTCCACAAGTAGGCGCACAAATGTATCTTTAAATGTATCTTTTTTTTACGATACAAAATGAATCCAAAATGGACAGTCTAGATTTAGCGACAGAAAAATGTCATCTCGCGACTAGTGACAAATTTGGCGACTTCTTGCAACGATGGTAAAGACTCGTTGTTGAAACCTCTGAAATCTCCCCTCTCATGCCTGTTTCGTTAGTGAATTACATTGCGAAGCGTTGACCCATGACCATGAAAGTAGCCTAATGACTGGCCTATGTAATTAGCCCATGTCACTTCAAGGAAGTAGATGTTTTAACAGCTTTAACAACGTCATTGGAAGGTGCAGCAGCAACATCGGGTGAGATTACAACCAGAGAGTCAACGAGAGAGCAATGACATGGTGACAGGGACACGCATGCCAGCATCGTTCAACAAGCATTGAACAAAGGAAAGTAGGCTACAACTTCATTCACAAGCAAAGCAGATAGTTTAAAATCGAGCATAGGCTACAAGTTAGAAAAACCTATATTACCATTCGTTTAGGCTAGCTTTTGAAGGGAATATTTTGTATTCATATTTTATGTGAATGGTTTAATGATTCAAGTCTTTATGACTTGAAGACTGTATAGTTCTTATGGTCATTTGTGATTGTGTACCCATGTGTACCCTGTGTGTGTGTCTTTGGTCTGTATGCAGTGTATCCATTGTTTATGCCTTTTGCCCATCACCAAGGTGTGAATGTTTGTAGAACAGCATGTGTCCAAGCCTCTGAAGGACTTCCCAGGAAAGGGGGTAGTTTTAATTAAAAGATAATAGAAGCTGACCAGACCTGATGAAGGCCTAATCCTCATCCTCCCTTTCTATTGCATATTCAAACTGGGTTGGACCTAGAGGTCACTCCTTCTTTGTGTGTAACTTTAAATATGGTCTCTGTTAGTCAGAGAAGTTAGAAGAGAATATTGAGAATCTGGTGAAACCCATGATGGGGTGACACAAACATGTACTTTTCTCCCTTGAGGGGCACTAGGCCCCTCATTGAAAAGAATAAAGCCTGGATACTGACCTGCATCGTCCTGATTGAGTCTCAAGAGAAATATGGTAGTAAAAAAATATACTATCAGTTATGGAGGTTCCAACCGTGAGATAAAAACTTTGGATTTAAATTGGATACGTTTTGCTGAAAGAGATCTTCAACATCGTGTTTTGACGGCACACTCTTAAGGTAAGGCAATTGATATTTTCTGGTGGTGAGATTGGGGAGTTGAGTCTTATATAGTTTTTGTCAGACTATCGGGTTCCAGTAGGGAGCTCTGTTGGGCGTTAGTAACAAGCTTGTTTTGTTCCTGTAAATGGCCCGTAAGTATTATTGAAAATACTTTCGTCTCTATGAGACTGGCGTTAGAACAATAGTTCTGGAAATAGCCATGTATGTTTTAGACAGAAACATATTCGGTCCTATGGACACAATCTGGAGTTTATCGGATTAGCTGTTAAGCTTTTCAGGGGTAGCCGGGGTTCTTGGCCAGTCCCCATTTTTACGGCTACATTGGGGGACTGCTTGCCTAGACTCTCACCTGAAAATGAAATTGCATAAGAGTGTTGCTGGTCATAACAGATGTATGAAACCATCTTTAGATTGTGTAACTAAGATCACAGTTTGAAGTAGCCGTACGAAGATGTTGAACTGAAAGCGTAATGTAATAGTTGGGGCATCGAATGACGCTTTCCACCGTTTAAAGTAAAAACATTGGAGTGGATATGATACTGTGTTCTTCAAATTGATAAAATACAACTAATTTGAAATTGGATTGATAATAATAACTTTTTAAATTATGGAGACTTATGATGGATGATCAAACCAGGATTCATGTCGTAAGCTAATAACCTTTTTCAAGTGTGCAAACAGCATAAGCTCAAACAGCATAAGCTCAAGAGAGCATGGTTAGGCCTCTTTTAAGTGCGCCTGAGCTAACTAGCTGCCGCTAGAGGCGCCTCGATGTCTTTGTCTAGAGCTAACATGAGAGCACATAATGAAAATGCCTTAAACTTCTTTTGTTCCGTTTTTTTAAGCAGGAAGTTCTTCCTGCAGCCCGTTTAAGTTGTTCCCCAGCTCCATGGAGCTGTGTGTGTCCAGTATGAATGAATGCGCGTGTGGGCCGGCCCTGTGTGTGTGAAATTTGTTTATTTCTTTCTATGTGTCTGTTTCCATTTTTGTTTCAAGTCCTTATGTTTTGAAATGTATGGGTGAGGAATTGTTGCAAGTTTATAATCTTAGCAGGATCAAGGACTTAGTATCAAGTACCTTTTCTTTTCCTGTAACTTTTATTTCCCAGCTGAAATGGATTGCTGTTTATGATGTTTTAGGCCTACTTTATTTTAAGTCTTGAACTGTTGAAATTATGTTCTTTCTTTTGTCTGTTTTCTTGGGTCAAAAGTTTTCACACCTTTTGCTATCTTATCTCACTGCCTTTGTTTTAGCACCACTGTATTCTATAACCAACCCCCCAGCTTCTCCCCCATGGACACAAAGGAACTTCACTGGGGAGATATAAACCATTGTTGATTTCAACCATTTGTCTTTCTTTATTTTGTCTTTTGGGGTTTAACATGTTAAGACAGATTTTTATTTTTGCTTGTATGCCAATGGGAAATGTTTGCTACATGTTTACGCCTTGTTTGATGTGGGCAAATGTTCAATTGAATGGATTCATACCCACAACTTGAGTTTCTTTATGTTTGAAATGACTTTTATTTGGTTATAGTTAAGAAACTATAAAAAGGGGGAGATAGATGGTATTGACTTGAAATACTTTCTTATCTAAGTTTACTGGTTTTATTGCTCAAATTGTCATTTTGTTTTAAATGCCTAATGTTTTGTTTTACTGACCCTCACTTCTAATGCAAAATCTCTTTAAAAGCTGTTTGGAGGTAAATAGCCCTGAAAACATTAGCATACATTAGCATTAGTTGACGTGTGAAACTGCAAGACACTGCTTGACTCTGTAAGACACTGCTTGACTGTAAGTTTCTGTTGCTTTAAAGCACCTAGGCTGTACAGATGCTGGTAGTAACTAATATCATTTCTATACTTGATTTGATTCTCTTTGACTTTGAATTTTATTTTTGTTATTCTATTGCACCTTTTATTTCTTTATGCTACGGTTTATTTCATTTGATTTCCTTTTCAGCTTGTCCTGACTAGGAATACTTGTTGCTCAGATGATATGGTTACAGATTTCCCAATTCCATTATAGGTGCTAAGATAACAGGAGGATCATTTTATATAATCCTCATCCTCCCTTTCTATTGCATATTCAAACTGGGTTGGACCTAGAGGTCACTCCTTCTTTGTGTGTAACTTTAAATATGGTCTCTGTTAGTCAGAGAAGTTAGAAGAGAATATTGAGAATCTGGTGAAACCCATGATGGGGTGACACAAACATGTACTTTTCTCCCTTGAGGGGCACTAGGCCCCTCATTGAAAAGAATAAAGCCTGGATACTGACTTGCATCGTCCTGATTGAGTCTCAAGAGAAATATGGTAGTAAAAAATATACTATCACTTTGTAGCAATGTAAATAAACCAGGGCTCGAATTATCTTTTTGTCTTTAAGGGGATCTCTCTATGTCATAAAAAGTTGGCACATCCCGCGCATAGCCTAAAGGTGATACAATTAAATACCCTAGGCATGAGTGGCGCTTTTGCGCAGTATGCGCACGGTAGGCCTAAGCTATAACTTGACACACGCACACAACAGACTACCCTTTTTGGTAACACTTTCTATGAAGGTTGTATTTATAACGCCCTATGAATGCATTCATAATGTTTTATAAGGTGTCTATAAAGCATCGTAATGCTCATTATTACCATCTATATGTATTCACAAGTCGTCATAACCAACTTCATGATGCATTATGACAGCTAATTATGAATGATTATAATTTTAATCTGAATAATGCATTATAAATATGTCAAGATCTGCCTACTCACTTGTCAGTTTTATGATGCATCATAACTACTTTGCTTTGCTAAATGCGTATAGTGATGCATAAAGAGTTTTGACTACTACTGTAGTCCTATATATATCTATAGCTATAAGTAATAAAGTTATAATAATTTATACATCTCTCCGTACAGCACACAATTATAAACAGCTATGCAATATCATAAGTGTTATTTGTCAGCTCTAAGTAAAGTGACAAGAATATGACCCTATTATTAACAAATATAAGTTCACTGAGTAATTAAAGGGTGCAATGAACTACGTACCGAGTCTAGCATCTTTACCCCATATGCACAATATTATAAATTACTATGTTAATGGCATAGGTTTTATTTGTCAGCTTTAGGTAAAGTAGAGCAAATGAGGTGTTGTTATAAATAGATATAAGGTTATTATAAACAAATATGAGGCACAATGAAATGAGAGCCTGGACAGTAAAGACAAAAGGAATGCATTTAGTTCACTTTATTTTCATTAAAACCAACACACATAATCAGACTGATTATAAACGCTCTGAGCACATTACACAAACACAATGAGACAGGCCAAAAAAGTGGCACGCCATGGTCTTATATTTTGTGGTGGTGGTTATTATTGGAATAAAACTCACAATGCCACTGAAATCTATCTTGGGTCATTTTGAAAGATTGTTCGAATCAAAATAGACCTTTGGTTTAAATGAAAATAAAGTGAACTAAATGCATTCCTTTTGTCTTTACTGTCCAGGCTCTCATTTCATTGTAAGATAATAGGGTCATATTCTTGTCACTTTACTTAGAGCTGACAAATAACACTTATGATATTGCATAGCTGTTTATAATTGTGTGCTGTACGGAGATGTATAAATTATTATAACTTTATTATATATACTTATAGCTATAGGACTACAGTAGAAGTCAAAACTCTTTATGCATCACTATACGCATTTAGCAAAGCAAAGTAGTTATGATGCATCATAAAACTGACAAGTGAGTAGGCAGATCTTGACATATTTATAATGCATTATTCAGATTAAAATTATAATCATTCATAATTAGCTGTCATAATGCATCATGAAGTCGGTTATGACGACTTGTGAATACATATAGATGGTAATAATGAGCATTACAATGCTTTATAGACACCTTATAAAACATTATGAATGCATTCATAGGGCGTTATAAATACAACCTTCATAGAAAGTGTTACCAGATTGTTCATAGAAATTGATTCCTTTTAAATAATCTCAACATATTATTGATTGCAATAGTCCATATTTCATTTCAATTTCACAATACAAAGAAATAGACTAAACGATTTAGTCTGAGTGCCACTCTCAATTTCACAACGTAACTCATTTGAACCAGACCACCGTCTCAGATAAGCTATCCTCACTGTCAAACACCATTGAATATTCCGCCATCAGAGTTTGCTAACAGGTGTTTCAAAATATCTGGGAACTTTCCGGAGATCTGAATGGCAGAGGATGGCTATACAGATCAATTCACACAATCATTGAAGTAGGCTGTATTATGGGCCATACTTTATGGCTTTGTCAATAAACATAGAAGAGCCGGAAACACATTGTTGGAACAAAATGACTGTTCTTTAGTGGTGGGAGGAGATTTCAATGCAGTCCTTAATCCATCTCTTGATAAATCTAATTCAGATGCAATAGCGAATCCTTCATCTACTTTATTGAATATGCTTATCACAGATCTAAATCTTGTTGATATTTGGCGTATGCAGAATACTGCTAGAGATTACACATTTTTCTCCAACAGACATAAATCATTTTCCCGGATAGATTATATTTTTCTTAGCCCAACCCTAATTGCAGGACATACGTCCATTACCATTTTACCAATTCTACTATCTGATCACTCTGCACTATTATGCAATATTGATCTGCCCAACATTAAGACAAAGGCCCCCAGGTGGCGTTTAAACACATCTTTATTAACTAACTCTGGATTTCTTAGTTCACTCAAAGCTCAATTAAAATATTTTCTGGATATTAACACAAGGGAATGCTCTAATCCACAAGTTTTGTGGGAGGCCACAAAGTGTTTTATTCGTGGTTTCTGTATTTCATTCTCTTCAACTTTAGCTAAAACAAAAGCTTCTCAGATCGCTAATCTTGAAAACGAAATAGAATCATTAGAGAACTTACAAAAGCATAGCTTCTCTGATGATCAGTCTAAACTTCTGGCATCTTTGAAAGATGAATACAATACACTGGCCGTATCAAAGGCGGAATTTATTCTGCATAGAACCAGACAAAAGTACTACTTTGAAGCAGAGAGGCCTAGTCACACACAGCTCTTTATTCTATACAAGACTTAAGGACACGCTTTTCTCTTCCTGCGTCCTCTTATTTTGTTTACTTTCAGCTAAGATCAGCCTTAAAAACGTATGGAGTTCCCTGGAATTCTCCTCTCCCCTCACATCCCATGTTACAATGGATAGCACCACTACTGGGCAGATCTTCTGTCTCCTTAATATATAATGCACTTATTCAACACAGTGCCAAGGCTTTACCAATTGAATCCATATGGAACAGGGAGTTGGGGAGTTTAAATATAAACCTAGATTGGGAGAGAATATGGTGCAACTTAAGTATGACTTCTAAGAACCTAGCTCACCAACTAATTCACTTCAAAACCTTACACAGAGCCTACATCACACCTTATAAGAGATTCCAGATGAAATTACAAGATACTAACAACTGTCATATATGTAGCACTACTTCACCGGGAACATTTTTACACATGTTTTGGGATTGTCCAGTTATCTCTAAGTTCTGGTCGCATGTAAATTCAGTTTTAGCAGACATACTTGACATTTTTTATGTTCCTAATCCTGGTTTCTGTCTCCTTAATGACAACTCTGATATAAATCTCAAGCAAATTCAGTTCAAAATGGTATTTGCTGGGTTTACCTCTGCAAAGAAAACAATTTTGAAAAACTGGTTTATTCCGGATGTGTGTATGAAATCATTCTGGATCCATAGCCTTGCCTACATTGTCAACCTTGAATATACGACTGCACGACTCAATAAGGCGAGACCAGCGACTGTACAAGCTTGGAACTCTTTCTCATCTAGGATAATCTCATGGACCAGGGACAACAGCTAGGCAATCATTATTGTGAACTCTACCTGCCGAACTATACCTATTGTGAACTCTACCTGCATGTTTTTGTTGCTTTACGTATTGTCTTACCAATGTGATGTCACATATGATTTTGGATATGTCTGTAACCCCCCCCCCCCCCCCCATTTGAAAAACAATAAAAATGTTGATCACAAAAAAAAAATAAACATAGAAGAGCCGAAGCGCAAGTTCAATAGCAAACAGGACTTTTTCAGCACTTATCAAACCATGTAGGCTATCTCAATGAACGCTTATGTAAATAGACAAAACACTCGCATCAAAGCAGGGTGACTTCTTCGGACTTGCGAGTGCTCTCAAATTGATCGTATGCGGTTTGCGTAGCCTATTTTAATTTAACGTCTTTAATAGTAAGAGATCGCACATGGATGGATAATGAGCGTTGTTTAAGATTAAATTACAATGGCAGACACCTTCAGATATGAGAGACCCCCTCAGATTTTTGACTTTGTTGTTTTCATGGGAGCCAGTCCTCACTCTAAAGGCTCCTAGGCTACACACAGTTGCGTTCCGTCAACGCATGCCAGTGGGTGTTCCCGACGGTAGCTATGCAAATGACTTGAAGTAGGCTAAAACCGTAATGTGATTGGTTGGTGCCGTCCGTAGATTGGCTTGATTGGCCGGTGCCGTATGTCGGTGCAGCAACAGCTGAACTTCTCAACGCGAGCGACGGGAGAAACGCGACGCGACGGACCCACAATTCAGTTTGGCAACGGATGACGTGAGCCCATGTAAAGTGAATGGGATGAGTCTGCAGCAACGCAACGCACGCAGCTGTGTGTAGGACGGTACCGATCCACTTGCACGACACGGAACGCAGCTGCGTGTAGGAGCCGTCGGCTCCCTCTGGCTCCCACGTAATTCGAGCATAATAATAAACAGATGTCGTCGGTCTGTCCAGTCTAGCTTTTTTTTTTTGTGGGGGGGGGGGGGGGGGGGGGGGGCACCACATTCTTGTCTTAATATGGGCCTGAACAGAAGAGTTAAAAGGCGGAACAGTTTCACCGTAAACTCCAAAAAAAAATCCACTCTGCGTCTTTTGATGTGCGCGTCCACATTAAATCCATCCCACTCATTTGGATCCTACGGTAGGCCTATAACAGAAATACCAAACTCCAATTCATGGTAGGGTAAGTTAAGATATAATAAGCTGATAGCCAATTCAATGTTGAACATGATGGAAAAAGTGGACGGGACAGCCGCCACCCCCCATACAAAATTCTAGGTTACAGTAGCCAGGTTTATAACGTTGAGAGAGTCTTCTGCCCAGGGGGTCGTTTCTAGAAAAGTTAGCAACGACGTTGCTCAACCACCATGGAAATGTTCTGTAACGGCCTATGTCGACATGTTTCTAATCTAAACTGAGTAATTAATGCTGGTATTGTCATTGCCATCAGCCAAAATCTAAACCTATTGCAAGCATATAAAACAGTTAACTTAAGCAGACCAATATGAGTCATTATTTGTGTTAAATATCTATATGTTGGAAAAAATATATAGCCTGGACAAATATCTGGGTATCCCATAGGTTATCAACTGTCTCGTGGCTTAACGGCAGCGCGTTGGTGCACTGCGCGCTCGGCCGGAGTTCGCATCCTATCTCTTCTTTTCATCTCTGAGTAAGAGTAGGCCTACGAGACACAACAATAGGTTTTGGCCATACATATTTATGTATATAGTTACTCTACATCGAGAGACCATAGGTACAATACATCAGTCAAAAACAACTGAATCTACGTGTCACACTAGTTCACCTGCAGGTAGCGAGAAGCAAGAGGACAATCTCACATCATAAGAAAATCGAACCTACAACGTTGGGATAATAAGTCATCTGCTTTAGCCACTACACCATTTAACACTTCTGTTGTCAGGGACTGTGAAGATTATAATACTAAAATCAAGGCAATACTTTAATTAACATAAATAGCAAGAATGAGCCAAGTAGGGGAGCGGTGTCTTAATCAAAATTAAGCTACAGGATAGATCAATCATTGAGTCACGAGATAAACATCCACTTCGCAAATTTTGATTAGGCGGTTGTGATTTTTGGTTAGGCGCTCCGGACACCAACAGGAACTACCAAGGAAGGACACAAGTGCGACTGCCTAGGGGCGATTATTAGGGCCGATATTTAGAATTTTTATAATAATCGGCATCGGTCATTTTTTCCACCGATATTGAAATAGATAAAGAACGAAACGCGCTACTTTGTCTGTAAAGCATTTCTCACTCCCTGCATTTGCTACTCTGTGGTCAAGAGCATTGTCCCGCCCACTACACCGTCTGATTTTCACAGTTAGTTAGCACGAATGCAGCAAATCAGGATCGAAGACTAAACACAGAGAAAGTTTAGGATTCTCACTGAGGCAGACTGTAGACTGGGCTTCAGCTGTACGGAGCTACTTTTTGAAGGTAAGGGAGGTAGCCTACATTGCTGAAGTTGCAATGAATCACAATCATCTACACTGAAGTTACAAAAACACCACTTTGTAAGCTATTGTCTCTTTGATCCGGATCAATAAGTAAAGCACCCACTTCCTTCATTTAGCGAATTCCCGATTGATGCACGTTAGTGGTAGGCCTATGCTGTTTACTAGTTAGCCTACAAACTCGGGTGCTGCACGTCGGGAGTCCTCTGCCTCGCCCTCCGCCTCGTCCGTTAATTGTGAATAACGGGACATCTCGGCGGACATAGTACAGACAAGTCCTAAATTATGCGATAGCGAACGTCAAAAAGTGTAATTGCTCCTTTTTGAAACGGACTGTCAGAAAAGACTACATGCACCCAGGGCCAGCCGTAATTTGATCCGACCTGAACTAAATCGCTTCCTGAGCTGGCTATTAACGTGCCTTTTAGGCTCTCAAAAGTGTAGCTTATAGCATATGGACACAAATTGCATGCTTAAATAGCCTAAGAACTATTTTAAAACTGTTTTGTTAAACTATTCAACCGTATCACGCATGCACCTCTCCCTCACACCAGAGAATGTCTAGGCCTAATAAGGGGAGAACCGCCACTCTCGGGAAACTTCCGGTTTCTGAACTGGTTGCAGTTCCTGTTCTGGTTCCACATGAGGGCGCTCACGAATAAGTGCAGAATGAATGGAGGTCTATGGAGCTGTACCCCTCAAATCCACTTTTCTCGGGATATAATTTTTTGGCCAGAAATTGGAATGTTGCATGCGAAAGAGGGGGCAGAGAAAATATACAGCGCTGAGTATTATATTTTCTGAGTCACTTAATTGTTCTAAAAAGCCTTTCAAATGAGTCAATGACGTCATTCATTAGCAGCAAGCTAGTGAGTTGTGGGCAACAACGACCCAACCTGTAAGAAATCGAAAGGACGTAATACTCGTTCATTCAACTTTTGACCTATAATCCATATTGATCTTGCAGAAACCAAAATCCAATCTTCGATTTGTCAACGACAACCAGGTGAAAGAGACACATTTAGCCGTCTAGCTCCATAGACCCCCATTGTTTTTGCACTTATTCGTGATCGCCCCTAGCGGAACTGCAGCAGATTGCAGGTACAATGGAGTTAATAGGGAGTGATCCGGCTCTCCGTAAACGGGCTCTGCTCACACTCACGATGGTAAAGCATCCTCTTTGTGACAGGTCCCTTAACAAGCACATAGCCCATTGTGTAGGCCTACTCTATGAAAATAATTGCTATCACTCAGCTCTTGAATTAACATGATAGGCCTACACAGGATACTTGCAAGTGATGCAAGTTGATAGACAATTGTGTATCAAAAGAAGAAAGAAAAGTTAAAGTTAATGCATAATTAAATGCTTTTGAATAAAATTTTTGCAGCATATCGCCTTTACTAACTACCCCCCTTTTTGACAACTGACATATCGGTTTTACATATCGGTTATCGGCCTCCTGTTTTGGTAATAATTGATATCGGTATCGGCCCTGAAAAAAACATATCGGTCAATCCCTAAGTAGTTCAAACGACCAAACTTTGTGTCCTTTTTTGCGATGGAGAGTTCGAACTACCCTTTAGAAACACCAAATCCAAGAACGATGGAGCGAACTACCAAGGTTGCGACGCAAGTTAGCAAACGATGCTTTCTAGAAACTACTTTCACTTGGGGCTGAAGCCGTTCCATTAACTCAAGTTAGCGGCATCTTGGCCTCGTTTGTTCAAGCGAGGTTTAGTTCAGCTTCATCTCTGCTCGTGCACGAGGTAGAAAATATAGACCAAAACAGTAGATTGACGAAAAGACGATATATGTCGTAAAATTAAGACAATACTAGATGATTTTTGTTCGGCAAGCGCCATCTACAGTATTTTCATCGAAAGTCATCAAATTTAACA
The DNA here is from genome assembly GCF_046254945.1 of Alosa pseudoharengus. Taxonomy (NCBI): domain Eukaryota; kingdom Metazoa; phylum Chordata; class Actinopteri; order Clupeiformes; family Clupeidae; genus Alosa; species Alosa pseudoharengus. The sequence goes on from NW_027468664.1 coordinate 10,046,811, forward strand.
TCTAGAGAAAAAATAGATTGCCTATAGAAATTGGAGAATAATGAAAGCATCTATCTATAAAGCAAGAAGCGTCTGTGTGTCTGTGTGTGTGTCTGTGTGTGTGTGTGTGTCTGTGGCACGCATATCTCGCTGACCGTTTGTCAGACTGATTACAAACTTGGCAGGTGTCTTGCTACAGGCATGAGTAAGTGCACTGCCGAATTTGACGTTGTTTGAATAAGAAATGCAAAAGATATCGTTAAATAGCCTATATCGGTAAAAGAAGCACGCATTGGCTTTCGCCGCTAGCCACTCCCCCTCCCACACAGCACTGTAGGACTGTAAGCTACCAGTGAGGATAGAAGCAGGGCTTTGGCAGAATTGGATCAGTGTAGGTTACACGGATTTTGCAACAACACGCCAACATGCCAACACACACAGGTAGGCTATATGCAGTGGCTCGTCAAAATGACGTAAAAAATGATGTGCAATAAGCGGACACTGGGCAGAATAGCCCAGGCTACTTTGGACTGTCTTTAGACTTTGAATAAGCACATGACAATTCAAACTGCAAGGTCCTAAATTGAAACGAGCGATAATGGTCCCGAATCAAAGAACGTCCCAGAAAGCCACACATGCAAAGCATAACCAGCGACAAGCAACGAGTGGCAGACAGTGTGATGTCACTTATGAATAGCCCAGGTTACTTTGGACTGTCTTTAGACTTTGAATAAACAAACGACAATTCCAACTGCAAGGTCCTAAATTGAAACGAGCGATAACGGTCCCGAATTAAAGAACGTCTCAGAATGCCACACATGCAAAGCATAACCAGCGACAAGCAACGAGTGGCAGACAGAGTGTGATGTCACTTATAGGCCACCAGAGACTGTTTTTGAGTCACACTGTTGCAAATTCCATATGATGCATCATTCCACAAAATGGTTTGTTTTCTCTATCATCAAGTTATTCAATAGGCTAAGCATATAGCCTTGACTCAAAACAGCTGTTAGGATTATGTCATTTTGATTTGTAAAAAATGTCACATGCAGCCATGCTTAAATTCTGCTCACTTCACATTTATTATATTATTATATTATCTGTAGGCCTATTCAGTACTAACTAATTGGGCTACAGGAATAGCATGTTTGAACGGGCACTGCACTAGTACATTTAAAACAACAATGCTAATGGTTTGAAATCAATTGCGAGTTTGATTGGCTTCACTCTTGAACACATAGACTATACAGTCTATGCTTGAACAAAACGAGTGAATGAATAAATAGTATAAACTCAAAAACAACTTTGCCATATATTCAAAACTATCTATAGCCTACGTTCTTATATTAAAAGAGTTCACTCCAAATTATTGTCTAGGTGTAGGTGGTCATAAAATAAATTAGTATCAACATAATAGCCTATTGTCTCCCATAAGTCCCAAAGTGTTTGAAATAAAATTATCTGAAATGCAATGGCTTTCAATTCAATTTATGCCTAGTTTTTGATCTGTGTAGCACACAGTTGATTTGACATTCATGAACAATCGTCGACACATGAAGCAGTTTTAATTATTAGCTGCCTAGGCTACAGAATAACTATCCTTTGGCTTGCATCAGATATATAGCCTATATATGTCACTGAACAGCCTACCAAATGTGCATGACCCCTAATCAGTAGACATATGTCTTTCATCAAAGATTATAACTAAAAATGCCATTATCAAGGTGATAAACAATGTAGCCTTAATACTTCGTATGGGAAGCGAACTTGCGAACACGCAAGAATGTAATTCCTTTCCTATAGCCTACCGTCTCGCTGCACGTTACCACCACCGAACGTAAGTGACGAGTAGCACGATTCCTAGAACCACACGCATGTGAAGTTAAAATATGTTTAATCGTATAATCTTCATACATTCTTTGGAGGTAGTGAATGTGTAAATCCATGATTGGTGCACTGTCGGAAAAAAACATTTCTATAGGCCTACTTCTATTTTTGAAGTTGTAGGCTACAGGTGACGAGAGCACAGGTTGACGGAACCATCTTTTTGGACTCGTTTTCCGACTGATTGTTTTTTTTTGCAACACAGCTTAATTTAGCTTGAAAGTTAACCTGCTACGGAGCAGGTTAGTTCTGTGCTGCGCATAAATTCCCATGGTTATCAAGCTGGGATTCACGTTAACCTCATTAATGGAACAGAATTCTCACTAAAATCAGCGAGACTTAATATAAGCCAGGTTTGGCCTTTAGCGAGGTTGATGGAATACCCCCCTGCTCAACTAGGTTTGTTGTTGGTAAACGGGAAACCCGTCCATAGGCTTTCCAACAACTTTATTTGGAACAATTATTTTTTTAACTAACTCTACAACTCTCATGAACATAATCTGGTGGAACGCGTCAAAGACTTTCCTATTGATTTTATGGGTGACAACATTTCTGGTTTGGGCTAAGCCCCCGATGTTGAGACATTCTAACGAAGCCCCTGGTAGATACAATCCAACTGCATTGGCCCGACTTTAATTTCTACAAAGCACTCAACAATGTTCGCGCTCAGGAAAAATGACACCCCGTCTTCCATTTTCGACAAAGCAGCACACCACTCTTAAAGCTTCTCACTGTCCAGGTGTCTCTCATTCAATCAACCACTCAATCAATACCTCACCACATGAACAGGTAGGCACTTACGTAGAATCAGTTGTCCAAATCATCATTATGTTGACAAAATCGTGTTCGACCTGCCCCTCCGAAGGTCTCTATACGCGGCCCATATGATATGAATTGTTAATAACAATGATTCACAAATGGGTGGCTAGAATAAATCTCGTTAACGTTGGTCCTATTTTGTAGACTTAATAAAATCTAGGCTACCTTCAATAGGCTTATACACACGGCATTGCTGGAACTTTCGTTGTAAATCACTCTCATTTGACTGGCAAAATAGAAGACACCGACTTTTTTCTCAAACGCGTCGTTTGTTGGTTTTTTTCATCATGTAAGTAATGTTCACATGGTTTTACATATCCAATTTACATTCAATCTTCCATGGTTCGGGATATCATATGACATCTTAATTTTTTGCGCTTCGTTTTCAGTATATTTATGGCAGGCTATTTGGCAGACGCTTTTGTCCAAAAAGACTTCCAGTAGGCTATATTATACCCTAGGCTATAGTAGCCTACAAGCGCAAACAAGTTTGTTCTCGGATGATCCAAGGCATAGACTAACCTACCTCATTATGAAGGAAGGTCTAAAGGTGTTTTTTTCCCCCCAGGATTGCGTTGAAAATGCGTGGATGATGCCTATAACAATTGGGGGACACAATTAAGGAGACCTTTAAGCAAACAAATTTCTGAAAATGCATTAAAATTAATTAGAATTTCGGAAAATTCATTAAATTAAGTTTGGATAGCAGCTTAAAGATTTTTAGATCAGGATAGTAAGAAATAACCTACCTTATACTACACTTCGCCGGCCTTACATTGTACTACGATATTGGTGTGATTTCACAGTCGATGACATTTCCAAAATGGGACAGAAAGCATGTGAGTTGACAGGGCAGGTTCTCCCTATACGCACACTACGCAAGTTAATAAAGGCCCCCTCCCCCGTCTCCCCTTAGGTCAAGCTAGTGACAGACAGGTGTACAGTTATAGCAAGTGTCACATTAAGAAGAGGAACATGAAACCAATTCACCATTCAGTTCAAGAAAAACTGAAGAAACTTCGTGAGAATGAACAGCGGTTGGGTAAACTTGTTAGTTCCATGGTTTGATGTCAACATGCATCTCTTAAATGTGTTGCTGCCTATAGCCTAGACCTAACAGGGTGATCGGTCTGCGGCTTGCTTGCCAGCCTTTACCAGTCACGGTACTTCGCAAAGTTGTGAAATATATTCTGTTTTTTAATATGGGCAACTGGCTACATTTTTGAAAGGAAAAAAAACTGCATCTTTAAATGCGTTCAAATCACTCCACATATCTAGGCCTCCCTATCAACATACTACACTTGCTAATTATGGAAAAGCTGCCTTGGCGTATTTATAATATATTTTTATTGGGGGGCAAAATTCAAGAGATTCACTCTTATTGAGCCTAGTGCTTCCAAAGTCACTCCACATATCTAGGGCCTTCCTATCAACATACACCTGCTAATTATAGAATTATATAATTATAATTCAATTCAATTTAAAATTGAACATTTTCTCAAATACAAATATATTATAAATAGGCTGAGCCACCTTTTCCAAAATTAGCAGGAGTGATTTTGGAAGCAGTGATTCAATAACAGTAAAGCTATTTAAATGTATCTTTGTATCAACTTTCGGGTTTGCACTTTGTAGACGGTCTCTATTGTCGCTCGACTGAATGCGCAGCCTGATCTCAAAACAAGTGTAGGCTAGTACATATGTGTACGAAATGTCAGTGCACGTTAATTCATAAAACCTTGTACTAGTCTAAATAGCGGTGGTTTTGAGGGGGGAGGAGGTTCTGGTCATTACAGTGCATGAAAATGCACTGTACTGTTATTCCAAGGCTTTTTCTTCTGATTACAGTGCATGAAAATGCACTGTACTGTTCTTCCTAACCATTTTATTCTTCCGCTAACGCATTTAATGCAGCTTCAACCGTTTAACGTAGAAACTTCTTTCAAACTATGTTACGTAGGTCTTACTTAGGACATGGGGGCTTTGTATTTTTCATCTTTGTAACTTTTATACTTAAACTATTAATTAAAAACTATTCAAAATTTCCCCATAGACTTAACATGGGCTGATGACATCATAATAGAGCACTTAAGCAATTAGAATCCTAGGCCAGGTGTTCCAGCCACCTGCATCAACTGTCAGTTTCTCAGGCATACAGTCTCATTCTCTTAATATAATAAGACTACACATCTTGTTCAACTGTTTCCTCTGTCCACAACATAATTTAACCATTTAAACTATCCACCTATTTAACTGTTCAGTCATTCCAACTATATTAAACCTCATCTACCTAGTTCAGTCATTCCAACTATATTAAACACCATCTACCTAGTTCAGTCATTTCAACTACATTAAACCTCATCTACCTAGCAAATAATTTAACTATTTAAACTATCCACCTACTGTATTTAACTGTTCAGTCATTCCAACTATATTAAACCTCATCTACCTAGTTCAGTCATTCCAACTATATTATCATCTACCTAGTTCAGTCATTCTAACTACATTAAACCTCATCTACAGCAAATAATTAAACCTTTTAAACTATCCACCTATTAAACTGTTAAGTCATTCCAACTACATTAAACCTCATCTAGGCCTACCTCGCAAATAATTTAACCTTTTAAACTATCTACCTATTTAACTGTTCAGTCATTCCAACTATATTAAACCTCATCTACACTCAAAAAAATATCTTGTTGGATTTAATTAAAAATGTTTTGTCAAGTGGTTCCACGAAACTGTATTAAATAACTCTAAAGATACTATATTCTTTTCAATTGACTCAAATAAATAACATTAACTGAACAAGAGTGAATAAAGTAGATGGTAAGTAATTGAATTCCTTTATTTTTATTTACTATTCTTACATTGAACCAACTTAATATGGCTGTGTTCAACCAACTTAATGCTGTTATGTTCAATTAATTCAGCATTCTTACATTGACTCAACTTAATACTGTCCTGTTCAATCAAAGTAACATTGTTAGGTTCAATTAATTTAAGTTAAAAAGATATCTAGCACACATCCATATTAATTTAAGTTTAAGTGATACAGTTACGTGGAACCACACTTGACAAAACTTTCTTAAGTAAACTCATCCAAAAAACAAAGTTCTTAAGTAAATCCAAAGTAAACAAGTTGAATTTGTTCTGCATAACATTTCTAAATAAAATTGAACAAATGTGTTCAAATAGCAAACAGACACACGGTCTTCAAAACAAATTTGCATTTATTTAGCTCCATTCTCATCAAACCATCAGGGACATTTTTTAGTAAAATAGAAATGCAATGAACAGAAAAATATCTCTGCTAAACACGGCATGTTTAGTTTTGTTACATTGTTAGTGATTCAACTATAATGTCTACATCTTCTAGTGGAGGCATTGGCACCCTCATGTTTGATTGCAAAGATCCCGATGGTGGTTTTCTCCATCTGGCTCTGGGCATCAGTCAGCGTCCTTTACCACAGACCAAAAAAAATACATTTAATTGATGACTTTTCAAACAAAAGTATATGTCTTTAGATATGTTTGAATTCAGTGGATTAACCTCACATCTCCCATCTCCTTTAAATTAAAGCAATGGTTCTGAGTGAATTTCACCCTTGGGTCATTTGCATGATCATTGCGAGTGCCAACCCCCCCCCCCCAAGTAGATTTTTTTCCTTTGGTCGAAAGTTTGTAAGTAGCCTACACCAGGAGTTTATTTAAATAACACTTGCCTGAAAGCTTCTACTCTCTGCTGCTACCGCTACGTCAACATCACTTCCGTGATTTGTGAAAAGCCCGTAAAAGTCCTTTGCGAAATTCACACGTGTAAAGGAAAAGCTAGTGAATTCAACACTCCATAGTCATATATTGATAACTGGATGATATATGAAATTGTATTTTCAGGTCAATAAGTGTTGACCTGAAAATACAAGCATTTATAAAACTTATGCATCGCTTTCTGCCAAGACTTTTACGGGCTTTTCCCAAATCACAAAGTGACGTCGACGTAGCGTTGCAGTAGGTGTTGTTTACAGACCCTTTTTGTACTACTGTAGAAGTTTGGTAATATTCCGGACATTATTAGTGGGGTAATTTACGAGATACACTTCTGGTTTCAAAAGTGCTAATGCTAAGCCATTGGGCTGAAACAGACTGATAGTGTGAACTTGACCAATGTTCGACCAAGGGAAAAAAGCTTCTGGGGGTGTGTTTGGCTCGTGGTCATCGTGCAAATGACCCTAGGGTGAAATTCACTCCGAACCATTGCTTTAGACTCTCTGCTCTCCCAAATCCCTCTAACGTCTATGATTTCTTTTAACTCAAAAGCTAGTTAACCAAAGATTAAAACTTTGGGTGACATTTTACCAACACAGACTAGGAAGCTTTGTCTGTAAAGAGTGTATGCATGGTCAGTGACAAACAGACCAATGGTGACTTGTTCTGCTGTAACATGCATTCTGCTTTAATATGCATATAGACAGACTTAACAAAACATTACAAGCACCGAAACATGAACAAGGAAATGTCCATGGGTACTAAAATAATATAAGAAGCCATATTCATTCATACCCATCTTGCCACTAGACGTACCACTCCTACTCTCGCTGCTGTAATGCTTTACTGTTTTTTTGATATTCATTTACACTTACCAGGTATTCCTTTATGAGTTTCTCCGAGCCTTCGTACACAAGTGCTTTCAGGTTGCAAGTTCTCAACAAGCCAATGGTATGATTCTGCAAAATAGGGAAATGAACATACAACTTACATTTACAAATTAAGTATCTTAATGTTTAACATGCCTTACCATGCAACCCCCAAAGTTAAATGTTAAAAGAGATTTTTGGAACGCACTGATCTTCAATGTAAATCTATTCATGGGGTTGAAACAGGCAGTACACCCCTATGTCAATGTTAACTTTCAAATTCATGTCAGCAAGGTAAGACCTTTCAAAAAAAGTTAGCAGTTGCATGGTAAGGTCCGGTAGCTCATGGCCTAATATTGGATCACAGGTTTTCAAAGTGGGAGGCACAAAACAACTTCTCACTAACCTGGTCAATGGCAGCCATGATCTCCTCCCTTCCTACGCACACACAGCAGACAGCCTGGAGCAGTTGATGTCGAGTTCTGACATTCTGACAACGTTATGAGGGGAGAGGAGATAGGAAGAACAAGTAACAATACAACCCAGCATTTGGAAATACAGAAAGAATTACAATTAGCATATGGCATGGGTGTCTGTGACCAAAGTGACCATGAGCTAACCTGTAATACTTCAATAAATGAGACCTTGATGACACTTCGGTCTTGCGCTCTTTGCACTGCCACATAAAGGCCTGTGGGGAGAAAGAGAAAGTATATCAAACTCAACAAATTTACACTAAAATGTGTAAAACTATAATAATATTAGATCACAGAATCAATTGAGAATTTTAATAAAATTGAACTAGGAAGATAACCTTTAATTAGATTGGCTTGTTTGTGATTTAATTAGTTACTTGTTTGTGATTAACAAATCATTCAAACATTGAAGAGTAGGCAGCTTCTAGCATGACAAATGTGAAATGATTTACCTCCCGAATATAGTGGTTGAGAACAAATGTGTGTGCTTAAAATTGACAAGTTCCCATGCAAGAAACTGCCATTTGCTTTCTTTAACTGATATATAAGCCGGATGAGAGCCAAGTAGCCTATGATAGCAATACAAAAATAATGACAAGTCTGATGTTCCTGCAACTGCTGTACTTGCAGCTACACGTGGCTAATGTTAGCAGCTACAGAGAGACTAGGCAAGATGGCAGTTTGCTACACGAACATTAAAATGATTAAAATGTTTCTTGATGGACTTTAGAGCCTGCATAATTGTTCATGACACACAAGGATCATTTGGTCAAACAGAGTGGGGTGCACCTAACAGTTACGTTTAAACATTAAACTTTTCCGATACTGATCCAACAATTAGTATTCACATAAACCCAGGCAGGGTTTGTATGGGGCTAACGATAGCTGCTATCTTATCTTACCAGTTAAATACATGAAGTTGTATTGACCTTGGCACTTCTATGAACATTCAACTGTGGTTTATATGAAATAACCCCATCAAGGCACCACCCCTGTCTATCTTCAGTAGGGAGTAAAACTAAACTGGGAAACATGATAGAATTCTAGCCTGAGATGACATAGCTCGCCAGCCACCATGACAGATTTAGTAGCTAACATTAGAAGCTAGCTGCTCGAGTTTAGTAACACATGTGCACTATAAAATCTACTAAAATGATTATTTAAGTTGTTGTTACGACAAACTCGCTAAACTCAAAACAAAAACACTATGAACAGCAACAAATACATACCTTGCAATTACAGGATCCAAAAATGTTCCGTGAGTAAGCAAGGAAAAAATGGCGGCGCTTCACTTTCTCAACCGTCTCTGGCGGAGTCCTCACCATGGTCCTCATAAGTTGTGAAATAATGCTACGGCAACTATAGAGGGACAAATTTCCTAATCTAATGCGTTTTGTTCAAGAAAGTTGTGTAGATCCAATGCAAACATGTTAAGTTAATCAGCAAAAACGCATTATTGATTTGAAATAACACAACTAACTCAATTTCACCTTAGAAACCTAATTTTGTTCTGTAAATCCTACGAAAGAGGATTTATTAAGATGAACAATAGTGAGATTTCAATTTTTTGAGTGTACCTAGTTCAGTCATTCCAACTATATTAAACATCATCTACCTAGCAAATAATTTAACCTTTTAAACTATCCACCTATTTAACTGTTCAGTCATTCCAACTATATTAAACCTCATCTACCTAGTTCAGTCATTCCAACTATATTAAACATCATCTACCTAGTTCAGTCATTCCAACTATATTAAACCTCATAGGAAATAATTTAACCTTTTAAACTATCCACCTATTTAACTGTTCAGTCATTCCAACTATATTAAACCTCATCTAGGCCTACCTCGCAAATAATTTAACCTTTTAAACTATCCACCTATTTAACTGTTCAGTCATTCCAACTGTATTAAACGTCATCTACCTAGGAAATAATTAAACCTTTTAAACTATCCCCATATTTAACTGTTTAGTCATTCCAACTATATTAAACCTCATCTACCTAGTTCAGTCATTCCAACTATATTAAACCTAATCATGTTGGTTGCCAGTTAGCACATCATCTGTTTTAACAATATATTTCACACCATATGTTTTGCATTTTAATGCACTGGTAATTCCCTGGAATTGCATTTTCTAGTTCTTATTATTATAGTGCATGAAAATGCACTATAGCTTCAACCGTTTAACATAGAAACTTCATTCAAACTATGTTAGGTAGGTCTTACTTAGGACATGTTGGCTTTGTATTTTTCAGCTTTGTAACTTTTATACTTTTTAAACTATTAATTAAAAACTAATCAAAATTTCCCCATAGACTTAACATGGGCTGATGACATCACAATAGAGCCGTTAAGCAATTAGAATCCTATGGCAGGTGTTCTGGCCACCTGCATCAACTGCCAGTCTCAGGCTTTAAGCATACAAACTGGCCCTATTAAGACTACACATCCTGTTCAACTGCTTCCTCTGCCAAAATACCTCCTTTCAAAATAAAAGTCCTCACTACAATATTTCACTGTTAAACAATTTAACCCTTAAACTTACTGAACTTTTTAACTGTTCAGCCATTGTAACTGTTACTTGTCATCAACTATGACTCCTACCCACTGTAGCTAGTTAGCATGGTTAACATTGTTAACATGGTTGTAACAATCTGCTTGGTAGTTTTTTTTAGATTATTAACAAAATATCACGGGATTCATGGACTGAGTTACAACTAATGAAATTGCTTCTTTTAAATGAATTCAGGAAGACACCGGGATTGCAATAGATCTTAATGTGACATGTATTTCCCAGACACACGATATCACCAATACACCAACACACAGTATTAAATCACACCATATCCAACAAATCGTGCTGCCAGTTTAAATGTCTATGCGCGCAGGCCACGCGTCTTCGCCAGCACGGAAACAGTATCTCAAAGTCTCTCCACACGTACGGGAAAGTACACGACACGATTGAAAAAAACTCCACGGCAACAGTCTTAATAATCCAATGGAAAAGGTGAAAAAGTAATCCACAACGTTATTGCCCAAAAGGAAAAAATAGAAAAACAACTCCAGCGATAGAGAACAAAAAAAAAGATCCTTCTCACCGGTATCGGATGTTTTTATCCACCACGAAGGAGGTTGGATTCTCTCCGAACAGACCCGGGTATGCAATGTCCGATAAACCTTTTTCCTTGTAAGCTTAAGTGTACAGGTCTCTCGTAGGCTCCCTGCGTAAATTTTAAGCTCCTCTCTTAGCGCACTTCCTCGTTTTTTATTCTCTTCAAACTTAGCGCGTCATTCTCCTGACAAAACATTCCCAGTCAGCTGACGGGGTTTGACAGGTCACCCCTAGTCAGCTGATCTAGCCCAACAACATAAACAAACTCACGTTGATCGGTTAAATGACAGACACAGTGGTGCGCTACAGAAATCCAAGTAATGCATATGAATTGTCCTTTTATGCTAGTAAACATTTCATAATGACCATGCATACAAAAGAAAGGTAATCATAAACTTATGTGGTGATGCCACATAGACCCCCCCTCCAGCCGGAGGCTTCTAGGGTGAGACACCATAATATTTTTTGAGATTCACCACATTTATAGTATCCTCTTTATCAGGTGGGATACTCCATCTGACTCTATAATTAATAGGCCCTAATTTTTTAATGACATTAGCTGGCCCTTCCCACCTAGGCGCAAGCTTAGAAGTGAATTTGTCACTGGCTTTGGAGAGTGGATGGGACCTGACCCAGACTAAGTCACCCAGCCGAAATTGCACATCTTTGCGACGGGAATTGTAGTACTTAGCTTGTCTAGCCTGGTGCACTCCTACTCTCTGTCTAACCTCCTCTGTCATCCTCTGTTGTCTCTCCACTAGATTGTATGCTGCATGCTGAGCAGGAGATGGTGGGTGACTGATGAGCCTCTCTAGTGGACCCTTGAGTTTTCTGCCCAAGGCAAGCTCTGCAGGAGTCCGCCCAGTGGTCTCCTGATGGGCTGTATTAAGGGCAAAGCGGAACTCTGTCAGCCACTGGTCCCAGGTGTTGTGATGCTGACCAACAAAGGATGCAATCATGGTCTTTATGGTCCGGTTGAAGCGTTCTGTGAGGTTGTACTACCCCCCAGGTCTTGCAGAGGCCAGATAAAAGGGTGGAGGTAAACTGAGGTCCTCTGTCCGACACCAGGTATTGCGGCACTCCCCAACGCGTGAATATTTCTTCCCTGAGAATCTTGACGAGACGAGGTGTTTTTCCATCTCTCAAGGGAAACATTTCCACCCACTTTGAGTAGTAATCGACTACCACCAGCAGGTAAGAGTTGGCCTTTTTGCTTCTTGGGAAAGGACCCATAAAGTCAACTCCCAACATCTCCCCTGGGGCAATGATTTCGATGCTCTGGAGTAGACCTGATGGTTTGTTGTTATCAGCCTTATATTGCTGACAGGTTTGACAATTATTTGTGTGTTCCCAGACGTCTTTCCGGACACTTGGCCACCAGGCTACCTCTAGGATCCGTAGCAGAGTCTTCAACCGTCCAAGATGTCCACCCAGTGGATTGTCATGGAAGTACCACAGGAACTCTGGGACCAGCGATTGGGGAACAACCAATTGGCACTTCTCCCCTTGGTCCGATAAGGGAATTCTCCGATACAGCACCCCCTGATGCATGACGAAGCTGATGCGGTCCGGGGAAGATACCTGAGAATCGTCCGATCGCCACTCAGTCACCCTTTGGTCCTTCTCCTGTTCCTGGGCAATCTCGGCCAAGGTAGTAGGTAGCTCAGAGTGGTTTCGGGTGGCGACCGCCCAACAGGGTGATGGCTGAATTGAGAGCGGCTCATGGGCCCGGGACAGCGCGTCCGGGGCAGCATTAAGGCATCCCTTGCGATACTGCACCTTGAAGCTGAACTGCTGCAGCCGGAGGATCCACCGGGTCAGCCTGGAGGAGGTCTTCGGGCAGTTGAATGCCCATGACAGAGCAGCGTGATCAGTGAAGACGGTAAACTCCACACCCTCCAGGTAATGTCGCCACTTCTCCACAGCCCAAACCACGGCCAGGCACTCCTTTTCCGAGGTGGAATAGTTTCGTTCCGGGCCTCGGAGTCCTCTGGAGGCGTAAGCGATCACTCTCTCCCCCTCGGGGGTGTTTTGGGACAAGATGGCCCCGAGACCCACGTCACTGGCGTCAGTGAGTACCTGGTAGGGCAAAGCTGGATGGGGCTGGGCAAGCACGGGAGGATTCTTCAAGGCCTCCTTCAAGGCCTCAAAACTGGCCTGACACTGATGGGTCCAGTTCCAATCCACTCCTTTCCGCTTCAGATTGTTAAGAGGGGATGCCAGGTCTGCAAAATGATGAATGAATTTGTGGTACCAGCCAGCCAGTCCCAGGAAACGCTGTAAGGCCTTCACATCCTGTGGCACTGGAAAGTCTGACACTGCCTGCGTCTTAGCTGGGTCCACCTCCACGCCTCGATCTGAGACAATGTGCCCCAGGAACTTTAACTCCTGCTTGAAGAAATGGCACTTCTTCATGTTCAGACTGAGAGTGGCTGCCTGTAGCCTCTGAAAAACTGCTGCCAGGTCTTGCTGATGTTGCTGTCGGGAATGAGAGTATACGATTATGTCGTCTATGTAAACAAAACATATCTTTCCTCTCAACTCTCCCAAGACCCTTTCCATTAGCCGTTGGAATGTGGCTGCAGCATTACGAAGTCCAAAAGGCATAGCCTTGAATTGGAATAGGCCAAGAGATGTAACAAAGGCAGTCTTTGGCTTACTCTCCTCAGTCATGGCCACCTGCCAGTACCCGGACTGCAAATCCAATGAACTGAACCAGGAGGCGCCTTCCAGTGATTCAAGGATGTCGTGAATTATGGGCATTGGATATGCATCGGGCAAGGTCTTTGCATTTACTCTCCTGTAGTCCACACAGAACCTGTAGGCCCCATCTGGTTTATTCACCAGGACCACAGGGGATGACCAGGCAGACTGAGAGGGTTCTATGATGTTGTCTTTTAGCATTTTCTCTACATGCTCCTCAATGACTCTCTTCTTCAGGGGAGACACCCGGTAGGCCTTGGACCTGACCGGGACTTCATCCTGGATGAAGATGGCATGCTTTTCCACATTGGTCTTTCCCAGCTTATTGGAGGTAACCGACGGCCAGGCCCTCATCAGCTGTTGGAGCCCTTCTGGGTAGTCAGTGTCATAACCTGGCACCGACTCCGCCGTGGAAGTGGAAACCCAGCAAGGAGGTAATTCCCCTGGAGGCAAAGCATAGTAGAGAAGAACACCCTGTGACGAGGTGAGTGTGTCTTGATTACTTTCACTAGAGTGGCCTCGCGGTTGTTTGAAGCCATAATAGGTGTAACCTCTATTGGTTTTCAGTCCGTAACAGTTTTTGGCCAGGTTGAGGATGACACCAGTCATAGCGAGGAAGTCTAGACCTAGGATCACAGGAAACGCCAGGTGACGATCTTCCATTACATGGACTTCGACAGCCCACTGTTTGCCGTGCCAGTCTAGATATATTGTTTTCTTCCCCAGGGCTTGGTGAACGGTTCCATCCGCCATAACGAATCTCTGCCTTTCTGCCGGAAGAAAAACTTCCTCTGCTGACGTCACCTGCCGCCACAGACTCTCCTTCATCAATGTGAAGGTACTGCCAGTGTCCAATACAGCCTCCCCCTGCCTTCCTCTGATGGTAATAGGCACTAACAGGAGACCCTGTTGTTCTTTATTGTAGGCCTGATGTTGCACCACACTAAGCTCTGCTGCATTGCAATGGAATTTTTTCTCTGATGCTTTTTTTTCTTGCTTTTCAGAACTCGCGTGCACCTTCTGCCAATACTCCTTGGCTCCGGCACAGTCCTTCTCTACCATAGAGCCCACTTTCACGAGCTGTGTCACAGTTGATACCGCTCCACGGAGACAACCAGCCACTCTAGGGTTAATATTATTCAAGGTGCGCCTGACTATCTCTTCCTCAGGCATATCCTGCTTCCATTTTAGACATAAAGCCTGATAATCATATGCAAAGTCTCTGAGGCATTGATCAGGTCTCTGTACTGTTGACCTCATTTACTCCTCCACTTCGCTCAGATAATCTGTAGACAGAAAGGCGGCCATAAAGGTGTCCTTGAATGAGGCCCAATCATGGATCTGCCGTTTTGTAGCCTTCCACCAACTAAGTGCCGGTCCTTTTAAAACTGCTGAGAGAGCACCTAACAGCTCATGATTGGAGAGGGGTCGCACTTCTAGAAAGTTTTCGCACTGCTCGATAAAGTGCAAGACATCAGATGACTCACTAGTGGGGCCAAACGTGGGAAACTCTAGTTTAACAGGAGGCTTGGAGTAGAAAGGAGATGCACCAGACAGACTAGTGGTGATAGAGGGAACTACTGGACTGAGATTTGTGGGTACTGTTTTCTGTATTAGAGGAGTGCTAGTCAGCCTTAGCTTGTTCAACTGCTTTTTCCAGTGTTTATCTCTACGTAAGAGGCAATTATAAACCTCTCTATCCATTTTTTCTAGGCTGGACATTAACACATTTCCCAAATCAGCCAAGGTCTCATCAACATATTGCCTGAAACTCGCCTCTCTATTTACAGCACTTGTAGCAGAATCTCTAAAATCATTCTCCAGTTTGCTCATTTGTTGTTTTAGGACAGTAACACTACTGGTTAATTCCTCAACCTCTGTTTGTACAGTTTGTGTAATTGTCTCCACATCTTCCACAACATCATCCTTAACAACATCATCATCATCATCAGCAATATCATCATCCTCATCATCAGCATTATCCTCATCATCACCATCGTGATCATCTCCATTTTCCCCATCAGCCACACCATTATCCTCATGTGCATTATTTTCAACATCGTCATTCTCTTCATCACCAAGGTACAATGACTTCAATAAAGATGTTACTGAATCTGTTGCAGTTGTAGACCTTCTTGTAACAAATGGCCCAGCTGTAAAATCTGGGTCACCAAACACAGGTGTATGACGTGGCAGGGTTGACTCAGGAGTGGCTTGAAGCCCCCTTTCACAATCTCTTCCTGCCATACTATTTCAGTATCAATGAATGAAGACAGAATTTTTTAAAGATACAAAATCAACGTAAATCAGTTCCCCGTACGGGCCACCATATGTAACAATCTGCTTGGTAGTTTTTTTTAGATTATTAACAAAATATCACGGGATTCATGGACTGAGTTACAACTAATGAAATTGCTTCTTTTAAATGAATTCAGGAAGACACCGGGATTGCAATAGATCTTAATGTGACATGTATTTCCCAGACACACGATATCACCAATACACCAACACACAGTATTAAATCACACCATATCCAACAAATCGTGCTGCCAGTTTAAATGTCTATGCGCGCAGGCCACGCGTCTTCGCCAGCACGGAAACAGTATCTCAAAGTCTCTCCACACGTACGGGAAAGTACACGACACGATTGAAAAAAACTCCACGGCAACAGTCTTAATAATCCAATGGAAAAGGTGAAAAAGTAATCCACAACGTTATTGCCCAAAAGGAAAAAATAGAAAAACAACTCCAGCGATAGAGAACAAAAAAAAAGATCCTTCTCACCGGTATCGGATGTTTTTATCCACCACGAAGGAGGTTGGATTCTCTCCGAACAGACCCGGGTATGCAATGTCCGATAAACCTTTTTCCTTGTAAGCTTAAGTGTACAGGTCTCTCGTAGGCTCCCTGCGTAAATTTTAAGCTCCTCTCTTAGCGCACTTCCTCGTTTTTTATTCTCTTCAAACTTAGCGCGTCATTCTCCTGACAAAACATTCCCAGTCAGCTGACGGGGTTTGACAGGTCACCCCTAGTCAGCTGATCTTGCCCAACAACATAAACAAACTCACGTTGATCGGTTAAATGACAGACACAGTGGTGCGCTACAGAAATCCAAGTAATGCATATGAATTGTCCTTTTATGCTAGTAAACATTTCATAATGACCATGCATACAAAAAAAAGGTAATCATAAACTTATGTGGTGATGCCACATGGTTAGCATTGTTAACATTTTTAGCAAAACTGCTAAAAATGATTCGCTAAGTTAGCTAAGTAACATGGTTAGCATAGTTAGCATGCTAGCATGTTAACATGCTAGTTAACATTATTAGCAAAACTGCTAAAAATGAATAGCTAAGTTAGCTAAGTCACATGGTTAGCATAGTTAGCATGTTAGCATGCTAACATGATAGTTAGCATAACTGCTAAAATTATTAGCTAGGTTAGCTAAGTAACATGGTTAACATAGTTAGCATGTTAGCATACTAGTTAGCTTTTTTATCAAAACTGTTAAAAATGATTCGCTAAGTTAGTTAAAGGAATTATCCGAAGTAAAATGCACTTTAGATCGATTTACGGATGATTGGGGGTACATACGTTGAGTTGACATCAAAATCATGTCATTCGGATGTGTTTTGAGAAAGTTCGATTGTACCGTTTTCAGTCACACAACTCGTAGCCTGGAAGTGAGCAGGGCATTTCAATTTCGCCGCTACAAAACACTATTTTTATACCTCTTCTACAGTTCCAAACAACATAACACTTACGTGGTAGTGAGTAGAGGGTCCCTAAAGCCAAACCGAAGTATCCCGAGGTCTTTATGTGGTCGAATAGAGAGTCCAGAATGAATTTCATCAAGCCAGTACCTTTCCGGAAATGTTGCCATCTTTGCTATAGGAGTCTTATTGCTGGGTGTGTTGTAACACGCTCTGGAAATTCACAATTTCGTCGCCGTTTAAAAAAAAAAAAACATAGTCCAGTATTTCTTTCGAAATTGAAATGAAGTTGTATGGACTGGACTATGTTTTTTTTTTTTTTAAAAGGCGACGAAATTGTGAATTTCCAGAGCGTGTTACAACACACTCAGCAATAAGACTCCTACAGCAAACTATCCACCTATTTGACTGTTCAGTCAGTCCAACTATATTAAACCTCATCTACCTAGTTCAGTCATTCCAACTATATTAAACCTCATCTACCTAGCAAATAATTTAACCTTTTACACTATCCACCTATTTAACCGTTCAGTCATTCCTACTATATTAAACCTCATCTACCTAGTTCAGTCATTCCAACTATATTAAACCTCATCTACCTAGCAAATAATTTAACCATTAAAACTATCCACCTATTTAACTGTCTAGTCATTCCAACTATATTAAACTTTGTCTACCTAGCAAATAATTTAACCATTAAAACTATCCACCTATTTAACTGTTCAGTCATTCCAACTATATTAAACCTCATCTACCTAGTTCAGTCATTCCAACTATATTAAACCTCATCATGTTGGTTGCCAATTAGCACATCATCTGTTTTAACAATATATTTCACACCATATGTTTTGCATTTTCATGCACTGGTAATTCCCTGGAATTGCGTTTTCTAGTTATTCTTCTTCTAACGCAGTTAATGCAGCTTCAACCGTTTAACGTAGAAACTTCATTCAAACTGTGTTGCGTAGGTCTTACTTAAGACATGTGGGCTTTGTATTTTTCATCTTTGTAACTTTTATACTTTTTAAACTATTAATTAAAAACTACTCAAAATTTCAATTAAAAACTACTCAAAACTATTAACTAGAAAAGCATTTCCTGAAGGAAATACAGTGCATGAAAATGCAAAAATATGATGAGTTCATATGGTTAAATGATTTGCTTGGTAGATAAGGTTTACTATAGTTGGAATGACTGAACAGTTAAATAGGTTGATAATTGAAATGGTTAAATTATGTAGGCAGATAGTTGACGATAACTAACAGTTGGAATGGCTCCAATGTTTGCTAGTAGTTATGCTAACTATGTTAAAGATAATAATGTTAACCAAGTAACTATGCTAACTAGCATGCTAACAATATTAAAATGTTAACTATGCTAACCATATGACTTAGCTAACCTAGCTAATAATTTTTATTAGTTATGATAACTATGCTAATTAGCATGCTAACATGCTAATTATGTTAACCATGTGACTTAGCTAACTTCGCTAATCATTTTTAACAGTAATGCTAACTATGCTAACTAACATGCTAACATGCTAGCATGCTAACTATGCTAACCATGTGACTTAGCTAACTTAGCTAATCATTTTTAGCAGTTTTGCTAAAAATGCTAACTAGCATGCTAACATGCTAGCATGCTAACTATGCTAACCATGTGACTTAGCTAACTTAGCTAATCATTTTTAGCAGTTTTGCAAAAAATGCTAAGTAGCATGCTAACATGCTAACTATGCTAACCATGTGACTTAGCTAACTTAGCTAATCATTTTTAGCAGTTTTGCTAAAAATGCTAACTAGTATGCTAACATGCTAGCATGCTAACTATGCTAACCAAGTTACTTAGCTAACTTAGCTAACTAGCTACAGTGGGTAGGAGTCATAGTTGATGACAAGTAACAGTTACAATGGCTGAACAGTTAAAAAGTTCAGTAGTTTAAAGGGTTAAATTGTTTAACAGTGAAATATTGTAGTGAGGACTTTTATTTTGAAACAGTTTTTGGCAGAGGAAGCAGTTGAACAGGATGTGTAGTCTTAATAGGGCCAGTTTGTATGCTTAAAGCCTGAGACTGGCAGTTGATGCTGGTGGCCTGGCCACCTGGCCTAGGATTCTAATTGCTTAACGGCAGTCTTAATAGAGCCATATTTATTGTATGCTTAAAGCCTCAGACAGAGTATATAGTTTAAAAGTTAAATGTAGATAGTGTAATGGATGTTGATAGACAGAAAGTTGAATGGATGTTGATAGGCAGATTGTTTAATGGATGTTGATGGATAGTTTAATGGGTGGATGAGTGAATGGTTTGAAGAGGATGAATGGATAGAAAGTTGGATGAAATGTGTCTTATATCCTTGTAGAATGGAGAGACAGAGAGAGTTGGTCTAGTTCAGTAGAAAGCAGTTGATACAGGTGCAATCAGTTGAACTGATTCTTTGATGGGGCCCATAGATATATACACTAGATGTCGCCTTCTGCTTCTCAGCATGCGTCAACACCGCCGCCATCTTTGTACAGGGATCTGAATCGCTAAACTAGTTCTCCTGTATTGTCAGCGTTACCTATTTAGCGACGTTTGGCCATCCCCAGCGATAGAAAACCTTTTTAGCGATTAGCGACAAATTTGGGAACTTCTCACAATGATAGCAGATCGGCTTCTTTGTTGTTGAAACGTAAGAAAATCACCTTTCTCATGGCTTTGTCATTTATGAATTCAGCTACATCTCGTTTGCCCATGGCACTGACCCATGATTATAAAAGTAACGACTGGCGTAGCCTATGTAGTAGCAGAGGTAAATGTTCTACAGATCTACAGCAACTTCTGGTGAGATTACAACTTACATGAGTAAACGAGACGAGGGGTATGTGGCTTCAACCAGAGCCTGTCTACGAAGAGCCTGTTTACTTTCATTGTATCGAACCTGGTTGCAGTTTACTCATTGTTCCTCTAGGGGCCGCCGCTAGCTAGTGCAGAATGAATGGGAGTCTATGGGGCTAGACGGGTAAAATGTATCTTTATTATCGTCTTAAGCTTAGTTTTCTGTAGACTCAACCATAAATACATGCCTGTCAGTTGGAACAACCCAAAAAATTAGATAATTGCTTGAGATTTTGACGATTTATGGTGATTTTATTTTCGCTAGATCTTTGCCCAGATTGACGCTAATGCATTATAGAGGAGTGGATCACTGAAGCAAGATGGCGTCTCGATTGACGCATTCGTTCCAATGAACAGCAGTAGTCAAGGCGACATCTAGTGTATATATCTATGGATGGGGCCTAGATGAGCAGCTGGAAGATGATACCAGGTGCAAATCAAGTTAATTAGTCCATTGTGATGTCATCAGCCCATGTTAAGTCTATGGGGAAATTTTGAGTAGTTTTTAATTAATAGTTTAAAAAGTATAAAAGTTACAAAGATGAAAAATACAAAGCCCACATGTCATAAGTAAGACCTACGCAACGCAGTTTGAATGAAGTTTCTACGTAAAACGGTTGAAGCTGCATTAACTGCGTTAGAAGAAGAAGAAGAAGAAGAAGAAGAAGCCTAGGAAGAACAGTAGAGTGCATTTTCATGCACTCTAATTATTAACTTTTGAAAAATCCCCATAGACTTAACATTAGGCTGATGACATCACAATGGATTAATTAACTTGATTTGCACCTGTATCAACTTCCAGCTGCTCATCTAGGCCCCATCAAAGAATCAGTTCAACTGATTGCACCTGTATCAACTGCTTTCTGTTGAACTAGGCCAACTCTCTCTGTGTCTCTCCATTCTACAAGGATATAAGGCACATTTCATCCAACTTTCTATCCATTCATCCTCTTCAAACCATTCACTCATCCACCCATTATCTATCCATCAACATCCATTAAACAATCTGCCTATCAACATCCATTCAACTTTCTGTCTATCAACATCCATTACACTATCTACATTTTTTAAACTATATACTCTGTCTCCAGTGCCGGTTCAGACCTCCATGGGGCCCTAAGCAAAATCCTGCTAAGGGGCCCTCCTACCTGAACTCTGAGCATGAAAATGTCAGTCGCCCGCATTCAAACAAACAGAACATGCGATTATATTTCACAACTTTGCGAGGTACTGTGTCTGGGAAAGGCTGGCAAGCAAGCCGCAGACAGATCAGGGGATTTACTTCTCTGTTAGGTAGGCCTATGCTAGACCAGCAACAGGCACTGGAGTGACTCCTTTTTCTCCTCCATAGGCTAGCACACTAGTTGGGAAACTAGCACACTAACCACAAACTTATCTGTGTGAAAATCCTGCTAAGGGGCCCTCCTACCTGAACTCTGAGCGTATGTACTGTAACCATTTTTTACAGTATCGTCTGACACCTCAGTGCTCCCAATACAATCATCCCACCCCATTTTGGATGTCTATGGAAGTTACCAAATATAGCGTTTTTCTATAAACGACTAGGAGAAAGAAACATAATTGTGTGTGAATCACCTTCACACAGCAATAAATGCCCAGTTTCAATGTCTGGGCTGTTTGCTTTTGATGCTTTGAAGTACTGGGCTACAGTGCAGTATAGTATTTTCATGTCCAAAATACTGCATTTAAGTAGTAAAGTACAGTAATATGCAGTACAATGCAGTTTTTTGTGTCTAAAATACTGCATTCCCTGCACAAGAACTGCAAATATAGTAATTTAATTCTATGTCTTCTATTATTCCAAATAAAATTAGAAATCAATTTGTTCCATACATTAAACTGGGATTCTAAGAGTGCCTGAAACAAAAATAAAAATCTTGGGAGGACCATCCTAGTTAGTTAGTTTCCACCCTTCCAAACATTCCTTCTGGTATTATTCTCCATCTATTCAAATCCTGCCTTACATTATGCTCCAGCACACCATAGTTATTCTCATACAAATCATTCAGCAGTTTCTTACTTATGTAGATACCCAGATATTTTATCTTCTGCACATATTTAAAGTTATAGCAATCTTTGACCTCTTGTGTAATTTCTTTCCAATTATAGGCTTCGCATTTATGTTCATTTATCTTATATCCTGAAAATTTACTATATTCTTGGATTATTTTCTTTAACTCCGCCACTGATTCTTCTGGGTCTGCTAAATAAACTATCGTCTGTATATAATGCTAATTTATGTATGTCTTATCCTATGTATCCCTTTTATAAACTAAAAAAAAAAAACATGATAAATTAATTATTGACAAAGAACAGATTGCAGAGGAATTTGCCAATCACTATGAAGATGTATATAGAGAGGAGGTAAGTGAAAATACAGAATTAATTCAGAATTATTTGAGTAAGCTAGAAATGCCAAAGTTAACAGAAGAGAATAACATGGAATTAATAAAAGACATCACAGTGGAGGAAGTAAATAAACAAATTCGAGACATGAAAATAGGAAAAGCTCCAGGGGATGATGGTTTCACAAACAAACTTTATAAAGCATTTAAAAATGAATTAACTCCCATACTGGTTGAAGCATATAATCATAAACTACACACAGGAAGATGGGCACAGACTTGGACATCATCTATAATAACCCTTATACACAAAGAGGGGAAGGATACCACAAGGTGTCCTTCTTATAGGCCCATATCACTCAATATCTACTCAATACAGACCACAAAATAATATCAGCCATATTAGCAAACCGGTTAAAAAAAAAATATTGCACATATAGTAAACTCTGAAGTCTTGATAGATTATATTCAATGTACTTTAAAATCAAGTTTAGACTGCCATATTTTTATATTCATTACAATTCACAAAGACAATTAGATTACCAGAGGGTAGATTTAGACAAAGCAAAAGAAACACAATAAACCAATTAGAAAGGCTTAAATACCTTAGTTAATCTAACAAATCACCACAGTTACTTCCTGAGAGGACATTGCTGTCACTGTGAAAGTATCTACAAGACGGACACTATGTGTACCTGCAGACACATTTATGTAGGAAGACAAAGGACATTCATAGACACAAGGGACATTCTACCAGAAATGTACATTTCCTGTCCTGGGATTGTTTCAATGAAAGAAACTTGTATAATCCAAAAAACTTGTAAACTGACTAGATTATTGATTTCTAAGAGTTGTTCTGTAAAAGGATATGTAATTCTTTAGGCTCTTTAGGCTCAAATGACAAATCCTGAAAAATTGGCTGTCCCCAGAAAAATCTGAGTTACGTCTTTTACAGCTTTGTTGAGAAACTTACTTGAAAAATACAAATTTAAGTTTCAACCAATATATTAAAACATGAGGGTAAACATAAATTCTAGAAATAAATGGAAATTTACAACTGTCCCCAGTTCTGTCATACTCAGTCACATTTACATAAAACACTACATAAAAATTGTGCAGTGCGCTTTTAATGTTACAAATCAAAGGCAGTGACATTATTTGACCAAGGTGATGCTGAAATTGATCAAGGGTAAGACCTCTCATTAAATTATTTGATTTTAAACTGTTTCTTCTTTTGCATGCTTTTTTCAGGGGGATGATCTAAAGGGTCAGGCGCCATCACACTAGCATGGCCCTGCCCACCTAGATCTTTTTTCAGGGAGATCTAGACCCTGTTTACACGTACAATTTTTTGTTGAAAAATGGAGACATTTCCCTTCGTTTGTGACCTTCGTTTACATGCAAATGGAGAATTCGCCTCTGAAAACGATTCTTTCTAAAACTCCAGCCAGAGTGGAGATTTTGGAAAACTTTGTTGGAAAGTTTGCATGTAAACTGAGAAAAACTAAGTTTTAGGCAGCCGACATCACAGTATGCTCCAGAACTTGCACCTGCGCCAAAAGTGCGACCTATGTTTACATTTTAATTTGGCTATGGTGATCATAGATTCTGGCTAACGTGGGCTTGAGCTTCTCGTTACACTGCCACTCACAGGTTTGGCATGCTCTTGATGGCATATACACGGGTTTGTGTAAACGAAAAAATCTGAAAACTGACAGGTGTGCACTGTGCACGATGTTATTTTTGAAAACAGAGAGGGTGAAATGTCTGTTTATGAAAATAGCCGGACACGTGTAGCATAGTCTGGAAGAACACCATAGTTCATAACCGTTTCCCTCAAACAAGAAAAATGTCAGGCCAATCAGCGATGAGAGGGGAAAACAAAACCAAAACTTGTTGTGATAAACAGTATCAGCAACACCTGCAAACATCAAAAAATGTGGTTGGAAAAATGCAGACATTTTTTTACAGCAAAGGTAGACCCACACACATTGTTTCCTGACTGTTGATGCTGTTTATTGTCAGTTTAAGTTTAAGTTTAGGCAAAGTAGGAAGTAACATTAGGAATCTCTGATCAATGCGATTGGTAAGGCTGGACCAATGATTTCAAAGCTAGTGCCCGTATTTGTATTGGAAACAAATCCCAATCATGATCTATTCACTTTGTGAGTGAGCCTGGATTTTTCCAGGCTACCGTCACACTAAAATATCCAAGAAAATAA
This sequence comes from Alosa pseudoharengus, assembly GCF_046254945.1. Classification (NCBI taxonomy): domain Eukaryota; kingdom Metazoa; phylum Chordata; class Actinopteri; order Clupeiformes; family Clupeidae; genus Alosa; species Alosa pseudoharengus. The sequence continues at coordinate 10,071,605 of NW_027468664.1, forward strand.
TTGAATTGTTGTATATCTAAAATATATCTGAAAAGAGATATAGAGATATAGATTCAAAACAAAATAGCCACACACAAACGAGTCATAAACAGACCGACATATGAATTAAAATAACTGATCCAGCAGACTGAGACAGGAAATGTAATGTGAAATCAAGATGTGAAAAAAGTATTTTAACGTTACCATTTTGCCGGATTGATGGGGTCAAGTGGGGCTTGACAATTCCCCCACTTTCAAAGTGGGAAATGACAGAAAAGGCTACCACTGCTGTAGCCTAACCTACAGGCCATTTAAAATAAACTGGATGAGGGACACTTGTGACAGCAACACACATGCGCGCTCTCTCTCTCTCCTTCCCTCTCTCACACATTGCTTACTGGAAGACGTCCTCCACACAACTGCATACTCGGCCACCACTACATTAGGCCTATCCGTGGGCTACAGAGCATTTAAAAATATCACGCAATGTAGGCTAACAACGCAGCCTGGACTACTGCCACTCATAACAGCAGCACACACACGCTCTCTCTCTCTCCCTCCCTTAAAAGTACTGAACACTTTTACCCTTTACGCTCTATACACTCATGATTGCAAAGCCAGACACAGCTCCAACTCCATTGTACAGTTAGCAGAAGATACAGTAGTGATAGGACTCACCTCCAACAACAATGAGACAGCCTATCTGAATGAAGTTGAGGAGCTGACTATGAAATATTAAAACTCACCAACAGCAACATGCAGAGCTGTGTAGAGCAAACAGAAGCAAAACTTCATTCTCAGAGGAGTTTGTTACATGGAAGACACAATTACACTAATATCATTGGCTCTTGAGACCAGAAGGATACTGATTCTTGTATACTGAGGTAACAAAGACAACCTGTGAAATGGAAGACTGGGCTGTAAATATAAAACAATCACATGAAGTGACATTCTGCATTTGGGTGGTGGTGGTGGTGGTGGTGGTGGGGGGTCAGAAGCACATACAAAACATACTCTACAAAAGTACATGGCAGAGCCAAACAATAACAAAACTACATGCCAGATTAGATTAGACTAGACTCGTTATTGTCATTGCACAAGTGAAATACAAGTACAACAAAGTGCAGCAGCTCAACATAAATATAGACAAGTCACAAAAGGTGATTAATTGAAAATAAATACAAAACAAGTAGTAAATAACCATAGTCGGAATAACCCATAACAAGATCATCTTTTTGCTGGACTGCATTGAGGAAGAAACACAATTTGGTCAGAATCTTAATTCTGGATTGGTTGTGTCTGCATTGGTCCAGCTTTAGACTTCAAAAGAGTTCAACGCACCCTAAAGACAGAATGATAAATTGATTTATAGCGCCTCTATTTAAATGAGTACATAGCATCCCTACATAATAGGAAGAACAAATATAATGTTACGAATGGCAGGTCACAGCTCTTTTTTGTCTATGGTATTATGTAAACACTAAAATCCTACCCCAACTTGCAACACAGAGAAAAAAAACACAGAAAGACCTAACAGCTACCCTACACGCTAGCCCTACGTGTGGTGCACAAACTTGGAAGTAGGTCCTAACTGTGGTGTGTGCATGTGTGCAGGTAAGCTTATCTGCTCTCTGTGTATTTTTTCCAACCGGAAATACATCATGGATCAAGGCTCCATCAGACGATCACCCTGTGTGTCAATTGAACTCTGAAACTGCTTATGTGAATGTAAATGATAATTTATTTTATAATAATTCAACTTAACATCAATAGCACTACCACTTGTTCTTGTGTAGCAGAAGCATCTGGTACACCTGAACTCGCCATATCGATTAAGGGGAGCCTTAATCCATAACGTGTTTCAGGTTGGAAAAAATACACCAAGAGTGTAGAAAGTCTTAACGCGAGAGTGAGCAAAAGACAGAGCCGGTGAGCGGCCCGATGCGAACGTCATTTCTGTGCTCTCAATCATAATTGTTACAGTTATTCCTGAATCTGTGCTCGATTTCATCATTTATGCACAATCGCATAATTAAGGCAGCTAAATGACACCATAGACAGGTGTTCCATTTACCAATTAGCCACAGGTAGTGACATCACTGAAGCCCCGCCTATAAGTCAGTGCTATCCCTACCATGTGACCCTAGCCTATCCTTACAATAATCACACAAATAGACCATACTAACCTTGTGTATCCTTACTTCCATACTGCTTGACTCGCTCCCTTTGATATTTATTTGTCCTTGCTGTGGAGAGAAAGACAGATAGAGCAACACTGAGATTTGGGTTTAATACCCAGAAACTCACATCCTGAGAAAATGCATATCTGATCTAATTAATGTGTGTGTATGTGTGTGTGTGTGTGTGAAGCTTATGTTTGTTTACCTCTGCATGAAGAATAGATGACTGCAGTTGCTCCCACCATCACAAACAGCACAGAAAGAGCCAAGCGGATGAAGAAAGGTATGCTGGGAATGGTGTTGGAATGTTCTGCATGGTGGAAAATTACAAAGAAAACCTCAGCAATGATTACAAAATGAATACTTAATATTAATATGTTTTGTACACACACACACACACACACACACACTGTTTTACCTTTCACAATGAGTGTGATGAGTCTATCAGAGGTACTTTGTTTGGTGAAGATGTAACAAATGTATTCTCCCTGGTCCTCTTCAGTCAGGTTAGACAGAAGCAGAGATGCGTTTCCTGGAGCACTTGCATTGAATATCTGCACTCTACCACTGTACCACTCAGCTTCACTCCTGTTACCAAGTACCTCTAAATACCACTTATCATTGGTAAAACTCCACAGAAACTCCTCAGGTTTGGTGTGTAGGTCGGTACAGGAACAAGGCAGAAGCACAGCGCCTCCTGTTTGGCCGGTGAGTGTCTCATTTGCAGGGCCAGATATTATACAGCCTTGAAAACGACATTATTTATTGATTTATAGATTTGAAGTTTTTTAGTGTAGGACAAACCTTTGTTCCATGCCTGACCTAGTTTTACATTAGCTACTTATCCATGATCCATGTAACACCCCTGTACATACAACATATCTTCATACTGCACATGACCATGTATATCATATGACACTTTCATGCACTACAATATACTCCTTTAACTACAGTATCAGTGTACTCTACAGTATGATATGAAATATTGGCACTCACCAACAGTGACGTGCAGAGCTGTGCAAAGCGCACATACATGTAGGCTGAGCTTCATCCTCAATTTGTGATACGAAAGTCACAATTTGACAGACTCTTTACATCAGATGTGTTTGCTGCACCCTCTTGAAATGTGGCCAGTTCCCTCTGCTCACACTTCTGGGATTATAGCTTCTTTGTTATTGGCTGACTGCATTCATTATTCAAGCAGATAGCTCAATACAAAACAACTCAAAGGCCTATAGAGAAGCCTATATATAGAAGGCAGACATAGCGCTTGGCTGCTGTGCTCTCTCTACATGAGGAAGTGTGAAATTATGTCACTTCCTCTTTTATACGTTTAGTTGCACTCACTGTTTCCTCTCTTCATCTGGCCTTGCTATCGCCTGGCATGTGGGAGAATTGAGCTGACTTATCAGTATTTGGGCTTCAATGTCTTAACCACTGTGTTAAATTAAAACATTGATTTGACCTACTTATTAATAAGCTTCAGTTACACTTAAAACTTTGCACTTTGCCCATCATTCAGATCAGGACGCCAGATCCTCTTTTTACCACTAACTTGAATGTTGATAAATGTTACTCCATGCTGTGGCTGTTTTATTGTCAGGTTTGGGTCAGTGTGGTAGCCACACTGATCACATCCTTTAGGATCTCTGTAGGAGATTTGGTGGATGAAAGAATGAGGAGCATGATGAAATCCACCCTCAGTAACAGGAACCACCCGTGGCATGACACTGTGGTTGCCCAACAAATAAGCTGCAGTGACCGACTCCTCTCCATGAGCTGCAGGACTGAGAGGTTCAGGAGGTCATTTGTTCCGGCCGCCTTAAGACTACATAACGGACCTGTTTGAAGTGCATTAATTATTTACTACTAATGATAGTAGCTTGTTTTGGGACTCTTTTTTTATTTTATTTGATTAGCTGTTTTAAACTATTTTGCTAATTTAGTTTAATTTTAAGTTTTCAAAGGACAGCGTAGCAGTGTATACATAGCTTACAGACCCATTTATTTCCATCCCCACAGATGTCAATATGACACTCTCTCTACCCTCAGATGGAGGCCAGTATACCACAGACCTCTATGTGGTTGAGGTCACTTGCACATGAGATCCTGCGTCTCTTCACATATTAGAACTAGAGTAGTGATTAGAAACAACTTCCCTAATCTACTTGTCTTTCTTTTCATCTTTCCATCTATCCAACTCTTTGCATACACTGATATTTTGGGGTATCCGGTTTGGGTATCAGTAAAATAATGCACATTCGAGGTGGACTTTACCTTTGTAATAATACATCTCTTCCTTCCCAAGATGACCAGTGTGATAAAACACACATTTCATCTCAAAAGTACAACAAAACTGTGTAATAAACAAAAAACAAACAAAAAAACACATTCTGGAGTCATAGTAAAACAATGTCACCTTTATTACCAGATTCTTTAATAATCCAACCGATCATTATAGGAACAAATAAATAAATAAATATATAAATGAAAAATAAGCAAATAATATGTTTCACAGTTTTCACATACAGTTTTTCACACTCCATTTACAGAATCAAGTAGCCAGACAAAAAACTTACAACTGTACACCAGAGGCACACAAGAGAAAGAGAGAGAGAGAGAGAGAGAAAGAGAGAGAGAGAGAGAGAGAGAGAGAGAGAGAGAAAGGGTGAGAGAGGGAGAGAAAAAGAAAGGGGGAGAGATTACCATCATGCCACAGAAATAAAACAAGACTGATGTGTTCAATGTCACTTAGGAGAAGATTCTGTATGGCTCATTCACCTTGTATGATGTTTTTCTTAACAAGAACAAAATGAAACAGTTCACAATGGAGGAATATGTTCTCGTTATCTAACTGGTGTCATGATTTGCTCCAGCTTGAGTGTGAGCTGGCTGTCACCTGTATGTTCCAGATGTTCAACATCCCATTCACTGTTAATATTATTGCATTTGTATACTGTAAGTGGAGAATCTCAGAAAACAAAAGCTTACAGACACACACTTGTACTTGCATCCATCTGCACTGTTGCAAATGTGTTATTGGCTTAAAGTACTTGAAGCACTGAGAGATGATTTTGCGCACCATGCAGAACGCTGCCCTTTTTTATATGCTGATAAAACACATAACAGACTCCATTGGCTGACGGATGCCAGCTGAGGATAGAAATAGCAATTTGCAACAGTTGCTATACACAGAATGTACATGAAAACTAAGAGAGAAATGTTGTCGAACTGACTGAATGCAATACAGTAGCATAACAATATAAACACACTTTACAAAGTAAACATTAAGATTTTGTACATATTTTTATGGCTTTTCAGAGCACTGTATTGAACGTGCTGATTTTGCAATGATGACACGTTTATACAGAAAGTAAGCATTCTCTTAATCTAACAATGCAACAACTGGTAGCTTTGACATTACTTACATATAATTTGGTCCATTTGACAGATTCAACATGTTAACGTCAAATTTGCACTTCAGATACAACACATAAGCATTCTCAAAGAATTTAATGAGTTAGATATGATTTAAAGAAAAAAATAAACATTAGAGACCAAACTCTTCAGAAAAGATACATTTGTATTATTGAAATATTATTTTTGTAGTCTTTGGAAGTTTTTTCCCTTATATTTAGATTTGGGGGTCTAATAATTAGCCAAAGCTATGCATTGTAATATCTGCAAAATAACTGATATAAGGCAATGAAACCTAGACTGAAACCTTGGAAGAGGTTTTGCTAGGCTTGATATTTAATTAGAACAAGGAATTTAACATCTTTTCCTATGTATGACTGGAAAAAATGAACATATAATCAGGCTGCTTAAAAAACACAAACTATATTCCACACTTCATGATGTGAATTCAAATTTTGCATGGGACTGGCTTTGATTATAAAGTATATAATTTAAACCTTCACATAAGATGGCAGCTGTGAAATAACACCTAAACAGTACTGTTTGATTGTGTGATATGTTTATCAAGTACTTTACAATGTACTCTCAAAGTAACAGTAGCCAGCTGTACGTTGTGTAAACCTCTCATCTTTACATGCTCTACAATCTGGGACCATTGATACATACTGTAGTCTGTCACAACTGATGCTTTAAGAACATTGACCACAAGATGGTCATAGACTGGTTTATATTATCAAGTTCCAACTCCAAAACCTCCTTGTGATATGGGCACTTTACTAGCATTTACATTGTTTATTTTTCATTAATTGTTCAACTTTTTGTTAGCGTGAACTACAGCGTGCCATCATTGGCCACTGGATAAAATAGACACGTTAAGACATTTGGCCAGTTAGAACACTAATTTGCACCACTAATTTAAGCGATGATTTATCAGTTAGGCTTTGACACTTTTTCGCAATCTCCCCTTTGTTTTAAAGTAACATTCAAGTGGTCCCACACTGTATTTAATGTTACTGACCTTAACCCTTAGCCTTATAAGTAGCCTCCAAGTGCATCTCATATAACAACATGTGGCTATACGAAAAGCACACTGTACTAAACTGCACTCAATTAATTACACATTAAAGGCACAGTCTGTAACTCTGGCAAAAGTTTGCTGATGTTTCACAAGCAAGTTACATTCTTACCTCTACGCACCTGAAGCAACGCTCTGATTGGCTGGAATAGTATGTGAATGTATGTATTGCTTGTTTTCCACTAAAAGTGTGTTGGATTTTAATTACAGACTGCTCCTGTAAGTACATAGTAACCTAAGGAGACTTAACATAGAATGTGTCCCTTGAAAGTCCACCACTGCAGAAGAGAAAATCTTGACTAAGACTAATGTTAGAACGGTTAGCACTGCATTACACATGAGTATGCAAACATGGTGTCACACAAACCCTGACAAGTACAGCAGGTTACAGTTTCACTAGCTACTGTATCTTCCTGATAGAGATGCAGGTCTACTGGAGGAAGGTGACAGCAGTGTTTAAACTTTACAGCCCTAGCTAACATGGCAGCTGTTGTAGTTGTTGTTCAACAGTATTTTTCCTTTAGCGTAATTTAGCATAATTAGCAAAGCACAGTTGATGTGGTGACATCCATGAAGGACTTAGGACCAAGTGCTGCCCCGTGTACTGTAGATTAACTTGAGCTGATTGGTTAAAATGCTGATGTCTCAAACTACTCATACAGTAAGCAAATTGATCACGAGTGAATAGTTTTTTTAATTGTATTTGTATGATTTGCTGCACAGTTAAAGATGTGGAACTTCAAGCTGTATATAACAGGTAAGGTTTAACATTGATGTCTCTTTGTCTAACATTAGTAATGTTAAATACTGACTTTGACAACTCCGTTAACATACACACACACATTCTAGCACTAACAAACATTACATTACATGCTACAATTAATGCTTTGTTAATGCCATTGATTGCATTTACTTAATGTTAGCTAATGTGACTTCAATGTAAAACTTTTTTGACATTTCCCTATATTCATCAAGGGTGTGGACTTACAAGACATCGAGGCACAATAACTACCAGTGCCCTACTAAGACATACTTAATAGCTATGTGCAAGATATCTCAAGTAATTATGTTGTATTGGCTTCATAAAGGGAAGATTCATTGTTGATGGAAGACTGATCAATTAAAAAACTTAAAAAATAAAGTGAGCAACTAATTATTTAAATTAATTATTACAGCAACACATTTCTGGGTTTAATGGTTTTCATATAGTGTTAGCTCGATACACATTTTTCATTTATATATTGAGGAGAAAAAAAGTGCATGCCTTCCACACAGACATTAACCTTCTCAGAAATCAGGTTTGTATTTAAATGAGTGATCCCATTTTCCAAGAAAGTCAAAGCCTGTATAATTTTTCCATTAGATGTCCATTTCATTATTAGTATTCTGAAAACATGGTCTTTCAGTCATATTGTGTTCTTTTGAGAGTACACACAGAAATTAAAGGATATGAATCCTACCGACACGCTGAACACCAAAACTACATCTACTGTACTGACACCGTATTACACTACTGAACAACATACTGGACTACAAACCAAAACTGAAACAAATAGACATGTACATAACCTAAGCATACTGTAACAAGAACCAATCAACGGACAACTGCTCCGTCCACTGACCAACCAGAGGGCTCTTCTCCTCCCTTTGGAATCCCAAAACAGGAAGTCACGGGGGGAAGTGACTTCAGAGTCTTCAGTTCTGACAACTCGAGCACACCTGGTGAAAATGTCCCTCTGGGTGCTTATTATCTTGAACTCGCCTCTGCCCCCCCTGGACTGGAGGGGATGGCTTGAAGAGGGTGGGGGGGGGGGGGTTAGAAGAGAGGGAGTGGTGGTGGGAGTGGAGGTGGTGGTGGGGCGTCGATGGAACAGGCCGCTAGTCTGAGAAGAGGCTGGCGAAGGACTGCCTGAGGCTACGGATGGTTTCGGCCTTGGCCTCGTCATCGGTGGTGTAGCCGCGCAGTGTCTCTGTGAACGTGTTGGTCAGGGACTGCGACTTACTGCGGAAAGGGGGGCGGGGGGTGTGTGAGATTAAACATCAGAACGCAGCAACTGTCTACATGAGCTCAGTGGTAGGCTTATAGGCAGGGGCGCCTGCAGGAATTAATGCTATGGTACGCACACCCGTAAAGTGTTCACTAAGTTACGTAAAAGAAAATTTTAAATAGCCTGATGGCAGCTAATGGGATACTGTGCATAGTTGGGAAGGTATGGTGGGCCAATTTGGTGTGAATACACACACACACAGGGAAATCTCTCGTTGTAGAGCCTGATGGTACGCACAGTGCGTACGGACGTACACCTGCAGGCGCCCATGCTTATAGGCATGCTCAAGGTAGCTCTGGGCTGAACAGCAAAGAGAAAACAAAACTGAAAAATGAAACCAAAACAAACAGAACCAAACCAAATCAAATCAAACGAACAAAACAAGTACATTCATGATGGGTCCTGATCTTACCTGATCGACATCACATAATCTAAAATCAAGTGTTCCGGGCACGCATTAGCAATATCAGAGACTTTGTAAGTCGTAGCATCATAATTGTAGCATCACAATGAGTTTGAACGTAAATCCTTTATTTTAAGGTAAAAAACTGCATTGTGTTGCTTTAAGATTCACTGAGATTCTGACAGGTCAAAGACAGAGGCTTGGATAGGAATAAGAAATATTATGACATTTCTGAAACATTCATCTGCTCAACGTATATGGTTTACAGAGGCCTAGAGGGACGTGGATATAACTACTTTAAGGTCCGCCTTTGTCAATTTCAAACAAAACCTAATGAAGTCCTTCAGGGGTTTCTGAGTATTTGATGTGAGCTCACTGAGAATGAACAACACTTCTGTGCCAGAGCCTACTTTAGGAAAACAGTGTCTAAAATCCCACAACCTACTAGATACAATGTTTATGTTAATGGTATTTGGCAGATGCTTTTGTCCAAAGTGACAGTATAAACACTAAACAGTATAAACAATGTGATATATAGTATATTGCTAATGCTAATCATTAATAAGACTGACAAAATTTCCCTCACTGTATAAGTTCCTGAAAGAATGACAACAAAGGAGTAAGTGACAATGAAAAATAACAAACTTAGTATTACATGGAAAAATAAACAGATTTAAGAAACATTTAGAACGTAATGTAACACCAATGAATACATAAAGAGAGTATAAACGAATGAAATCAATAAACGAAAATGAATGGGGAACTAGAAGCACAGTGATTAACATGAAAGAAAACAGTGCCCTAAATCCAACAACCTACATCCTAGATACAATGTTTAGGTTTGCTGGCAGACACTTTTGTCCAAAACGACTTATCCCTTCTTTTTTAACACTAAACATAAAAATTAGCTTGAATAGCTAAATCTGGTGCATTAAAGCAACACCAAAGAGTTTTTTGTACCTTAAAATAATGTTTCCAAAATCGTTTCAGTGGTTCATCAACTCGTAACAGGGTGAACGGCACTTTCTGCATTCGCTTCGCGGCCCTCTATCGGCTATTACCGCACTATGTAAGTTTGCTGCATCGGGTAGCGGATCTGTAGTTCGATGGAATGAGACATGAGAAACTACAAATTTGACTTGCATCTGATGTCGCAATACATCGTACTTTAATAAAATCATGCAACTTATTCTACCTTGTCTGTGGACATTGTTATTTGCAAAGCCGGTGCTCGATAAACAAATAGTGCGTGCGACAGATGAAAAGTTCTTTGGTGTTGCTTTAACATGTCTTGTTAAATAAATAAATAAACAAAGTATACACTAAACATTATATAAACTTACAGTATATAAATAAAGTGATATATAATGTATTGTTATTTGAAAAGGCCAACATAATTGTTAGGATTTTACCTCAGTGTGCACATTCCTGAAAGCATGACAACACAGTAGTAAGTGACAATGGAAAAAAAGAGGTAAAATAGAAATGGATAAAAACAATTAAGAAAGAATATGATATATCAATGAACACATAAGGACAATATAAAAGAGTGAAATCAATAAACTGAAATGAACAGGAAAATACTAGCATAGTTGACATAAAAGACATAATAATAGTGTATTGTAAGACACTGATTTGTGTGCTTGACAGTCCTAACATAGTAATAAAATACAATGAGAGTGTGAAATAAAGTAAGTAAATTACAGCAAATTAATTTGTGAGGAGCAAACAAAAATAGCATGATATATTATGGACATTAAAAGATAATGATGAAAGTGTTTGTATTTCACAGAGTTGTATTTGTGAACAGATGAAATGTACTCAGTAGCAAATAATGACAAAAATAAATTCACAATGGAAGTGGAGAGAGAGTAGATGTGGAAAAAAGTCAAAAGAGAGAGAGAGAGAGAGAGAGAGAGAGAGAGAGAGAGAGAGAGGTGGCGTACTTGAGCTGTGGGGGCTGTTTCTGGGAGGCGGCTCCAGGGCCGGAGGCGGGGATGGGCCCAGGCTGGAAGGCCTGGCTGGGGGACGTGGATGCTGACCGGGCTCGCTGCGGAGATGCCTGGGCAGACTGGGACGGGGAACCTGCAGCAGACCGGGGCCCTCCTGCAAAGAGGACGAACATAACATGCAGTATGCTTTGACTCTGAGGAAGACGCAGTGCGTCGAAACGTCAGTCAATGCACCACAATGACATTTTTTTCAGAGTGCTCCAGTCATCCCTGGGTTTAGTCTCCTAGAAGTAGCCCAGCCTGTCTTTCTGATAACATGCAGTATGTTTAGATCAGGGGTGCCCAATTTGGAGCCTTTTCTTGGCCCCTCTTGTTAGTCCTAAACACATGTCAGCCCTAGAATTTCTGTCCCAATGGCCTTTTAAGTAGACATTTTTTATGCTGTCAGTAGTTTGATTTAATGTATTTTGCATCTAAAACCTCAAACTCAATAATCCATTAACCTACCTTGGACACGCCTGGGTTGGGTTGTCTGAGGCTGTGACTGTCGAAAACACAACAGGCACACAGTGTTATGGAGATGTATTAATATTGCTTTGACAGACATGAATATAATTAAATTTAAGATTAATTACCGGTAATTATGCTTTAGTAAATGAATTACAGAGAAAGAGAGAGGACGGAGGATTTGATCATGTATTAAAAATGACTGAGTTAATTATTTAATATTAATTAGGCTCCAGTGCGTCACACTCAGAGGAAGACAGTAAAGATGCACCTTAGCCGAGGTAGTCTGGGGGGAGGTGATTCCGAGCAGCACACTGGTCATCTTGTTGACCACCAGATCTGTGATCAGCTGTTTGTCCTCCTCCACGTGTTCACCAATCAGAGGCATTGAGCTGTCCATCACCTGCGCACAGGTACAGTAAGACCAGAGAGGGTTAAAGCGGAGCTAGTAATCAAGGATCTTTGGTAAGACCCAGTGGAATGTTACATCATCATATTTCTGTGTTGGTCAACAACGATAAAACTGATAATAATACAGATAATTAAAATAACAATACTGTCAACAACAACAACAAGAATGGCATACATTTGCTTTGTAGCAGTACTCTGTACAATGGCAAGGTACTTAAATCTAATCTTACAGTGTTTATAGTTTAGTAATTAGATTTGACTTGAAAGATTCAGTCTCAAACATCATTTCATGAAAAGACATTTATTCCTATGGATATGACGGATTCTGTAACATTACATATTAGTTGGTATATAATTGACTTTAATTTATAGACTATAAAAGTGACCTACACCCAATCAAAGTACCCAGCCACCTCAGCTGTGTTTGTGGTGGGCTGTACTGTTGCTTGCTGTACACTAGATGGCAGTGCTGGACATGTCTAAGAAACTCCTGTCTTGTCAGTTCTAAGCAGCTGAGAGTAATTCTGAGCCAAAGCATTTTCCAGTAGTGTCACAGGCAGTATTACACATCTGTTGTTTCTGATGGCAATGAAACAACATTTGTTTCTGTTGCTAGGCATTTTTAGGGGAAAACTTATAGGAACTAGGTATGGTGGCACAAACTTCTAGTCATGGCGCAGAAGGTCAAGACACCCAATGTAAGGCCAACATCAACAAACATTTCTTGTGTTTGTTTGGTGAGTTTGTTTTTGTTTTGTTTGTTTTGCCCAATATTCCCTGCACATGCACACAGACAGTCAAAGGAGCCAAATGACTTAACCACATCCAGGCACAACCAAATGTGGTGAATGCTGACATTTTTTAATGGATTCAACTACCACAATCTCTCACTCCACATTCAACCTGTTACAGTAACACTTTGTAGGAATCCCCATTTTCGTCCTTTTCCAATGTCCGAGACCGGCACCTGCACTGGCGATGTCCGAGAGTCTATTCTCCGTAGTCTAAGTCACTGTATCATCAAACTCCATTGTGTTGCTTTTTAGGCCACACATATGGAACCCATTGAGAATTGTGTGACACACTTCAGTGATTTTGAATTTCCCCTTGGGGATCAATAAAGTATCTATCTATCTATCTATCTCTATCGATTTTATTAATATTAATTTACATCACTCGTCATTTAGCTGACACTCTTAGCCAGAGCGACTTACAGTGAACTAACTACAGGGACAGTCCACTTGGAGCAAAGAGAGAGAGAGAGAGAGAGAGAGAGAGAGAGAGAGAGAGAGAGATGGTCCTTGTCACTTCAAAATGAGGCATCCAACAACACAACACAAAGTCAACAGGAACCAGCTGTGAGAACAGAACAGAAGCAGGAAAGACACCAGAGCAGCCCAGGGCAGAGCAGAGCAGAGCAGACCAGCCCAGGGCAGAGCAGGGCAAGGCAGAGCAGTGAGTGCCCCCATCAACAGTAGCTTGAGTCCTGCATCTGGTGGAGTGTAAACACAGAAGGCATGATGTGCTTGTTTGTGTGTGTGTGTAAGTGTATGTGTGTGTGTGTGTGTGTGCGCATGTGTTTATGTGTCATGCTACTGTATGTAAACACAGGAGGGGTATGTCTATTTGTGTGTGTGCATGCAATAGCATGCGAGTCTGCATCTGCGTTTGTGTGAGAGAGAGAATATTTTCCTATGTGTGTGTGCGTACACATGTGTGTGTGTGTGTGCAACAGCATGCTAGGCTGCATCTGCGACTGTGTGAGAGAGAGAACATTTTCTTCTTCTATGTGTGCGCACGCACGCACGTGTGTGTGTGTTTGTGTGTGCGCGTCTGTGTGTGTGTGAGTGCGTGCATACTATATGCGCCATGCCATGTAAACAAACCCTGGGCACAGAGAGACTGCAGAACAGCACAGAGTTTAAAAGCCCCCTCTCTCCTCTCCAACTGGAAGCCGGCGATCGAGCGCTAGAGCGTATGAACGGGCAGGCGAGCGGGCAGAGAGGGCGGGAGGCTGGCAGGCTGGCGGCGAGGCTTGTTAAGTCATAACCACAGCCACCGGAGCCCCAGCGCGCTGGCAGCCGCTAGCGAGGACTTCAAATGCCTGCGGGCACTGCTCCGGGGCCTGGGTGCACCCTTGTAATTACGCCAGGCCATAAAGCCATCGAGCAGATGACGAGAGAGAGAGAGAGAGAGAGAGAGAGAGAGAGAGAGAGAGAGAGGGGGGGGGGGGGCGGCCAGCTGGGACAGCCGAGGTGTTTTTTTGCCATGTGTGTGTGTATGTGTGTCTGTGTGTGTGTCTCCCTTTCTCTCTCTCTCTCTCTCTCTATGCATGTGTGTGTCGCTGTGTGTTTGTGTCTGTGTGTGCTTGTGTATGTGTATGTATATGTGTATGTGTGCATGTACGCATATCTATGCCTGCGTTTGTTTGTTTGTGTGTATGTGTGTTTGTGTGTGTGTGGTGTGTATGTGTGTGTGTGTGTGTGTGTCTGTGTGTGTGCGTACGTGTGTGTGTGTTTTTATTGAGGAGCATGGTGTTCTTTTGCCCTGCCCTGTCCTGACACACAGGGAAACCATCTTTTTTTAAACAGATCTGGTTCTTGTTTCCCAGGGTTCTCACAGCTTCACTACTGTTCAGGCTGTTGAGTGACACGTCATACACACCAACGCGTCATACACACCACTGCGTCACACTCTATTCTGGAGAGACAGAGCCAGGAATGGCTCTTAGCTCACTCTATGGGCTACCTCTGTTTATTTATTTATTTATTTATTTATGACTTTTGTAAAATGAGGCACACAACGTTCTCTTCACTTTCTCCTGGCTCTAAGATACCTGACTGAAGAGGGAACAAACGTACCTGGTCTAAAAGAGCTTGACATTTAACCATCCATGGATCCTGTTTTGTTCCGTCTGTTCTGCAATACGTAATGGATACAGAGAGAACCAAACAACACCTCTGTGCTTCTCTGTACAATTCTTTTTTTTCCCGTGCAAACTTGGACAGACAGTCGATGTTAACGTCTGCCACGGCGCCCTAGAATTATAATTAAGATGAATGAAGAGAGCTGTTGGATCTTGAGCGTTTGCCTTCCTATGCACGTATGCTGGGGTAGTGTAGGCCAGGAGATGGCAGCTGCATTGTGTAATACATCTGACGCCTTCTTCATGGCTAATTAAGAGAAGAGAATTTGGTCTGTCAAAAGTCTGTCTAAACGTTTGGCTTTCCAAAGGCAGGTTGTGAGCTTGGGGTTTTAATCTTAATCACAGGCCTTGCCAACAACAGCACATGCTGGGCTTCAAGATCTTTCATTGCAGGAGAAAAAAACCGAAACAATTATGGGGCTCTTGTTTGGGGAGATGTCAGAAGCAATTTCCTACCGGTGTGGGGCAGAACGCAATTTTGCATCGCTTGGTAACAGGATGTGCAAAAATGATTTGTCCACTTTACCATCCTTTACTCCCTATCACATAGTCTCTCTCTCTCTCTTACACACACACACACATGTGCACGCGTACAGTAAATGCACACACTGCGATTACACACACACACACACACACACACACACACACACACACACACACACACACACACACACACGCTCACACACACACATATCAATACACACATGCACATACATGTCAATACACACATGCACATGCACATGCACATACACATACACATACCACAAGCCCATACACACACACACCCACACAGTCGCGTACCCACCCCCTCAACTTCATTAAATCTCATCCGGTGGCTGGGTGTGAGAGACTGGTCGCTCTCCGTCACGCTACATTCCTCCATGGTGGACTCACTGAGGACTTTGCCCTGCACTGTCAGCCACCAACGAATCTCAAAATAACAATGATGCGTGTGATGTGTAAGTGTGTGTGTGTGTGTGTGTGTGTGTGTGTGTGTGTGTTTGTGTGTGACTTCCCACAAGGGGCCTAAGTTTCAGAATGAGCGTGTTTGGGCGACCCCCACGTTCGCAGCGGCAGCACAGAGAGGAATCAAGCATGCACACACACACGCACGCACACACACACACACACACACACACACACACACACACACACACACACACACACACACACACACACACACACACACACACACACACACACACACACAACCTATGCTAACAGTTATGCCAGGAAGGACAGTGTTTGACTCTTCTGTCTAAATATGGCCAGGATGGGGCCTCGACGTCAGCCCTACACTGAGATAATGACAGTGCAGTTTTCCGCTGCCGTGGGCCCCGCTGGGAATCTGGGAATCCGTGGGGAGGGAACATTCTGGAATGTGGCGAAAGAAACAATGGGGCTTAATTTAGATGTACAGTTTGGAGATGCAGAAATAAACTAACACTTGAGGGTTTTTTTTTCTTCTGTTTTTTACTTTTTTGTCTACAGAAAACAAAAAGGAAATAATATCCGTGGGAAAATGCTTTTTAGACAGAGGCGGTGTGGAGAAAACCTTACAGAAGCATGTAATAACTGAATGAAAAGTATAAGTATAAGTATAAGTATATATACTCTTTTGATCCCGTGAGGGAAATTTGCTCTCTGCATTTATCCCAATCCGTGAATCCTTGAATTTCCCCCAGGGATAAATAAAGTATATCTATCTATCTATCTATCTATCTATCTATCTATCTATCTATCTATCTATCTATCAATCTATAATTAGTGAAACACACTCAGCACACAGTGAACACACAGTGAGGTGAAGCACACACTAATCCCAGCGCAGTGAGCTGCCTGCAACAACAGCGGCGCAAAATCACCTGTAACAAATTTAGACAGAGATAGGCTTAACAAATGAAGCCATAGTTCTTCTTCAAATGTGAATTTACAGATACATACACATACTGTATACGCACGAATACACAGTCACAGACCGACACACACACGTTTGCATATACATACTTTCACAGAGGTTCTCAGAAACCCTTCTTTTTTTCCAACTCTCTCTTTTTACACTTGTTCACACACACACACACACACACACACACACACACACACACACACACACACACACACACACACACACACACACACACACACACACACACACAGCCAGGGACACAGGAGGCTCCTCCTGTCTCTGTAGACATAAGCCAGACTTGACTTGTCTGCAGGAAACAATGGGTTCCTGGGAGAGAGAGGGGAGGTCACCATGGCGAGACATTGCCCTCCCTGCCTCTACTTGCATCATCATATCCTCAGCATGGCCGAGCCCAGGGACCTGAGATAGCCGGATGGGGAGAGGGGAGGGACACGGACTATCTCAGCTCCAGCCTGGTCTGGAGGGGGCTTGAGAGCAGGGGGATTAGCCGTCAGGAGGAGGTGGGTTTGGGTCTGAAATGATGAGCTGCGTAAACCAGATTTAGACATGAGCTCACTGCACTGTCAGGATTACATGGGGTTGGGGCTTCAGTATAAAGAGGATATGGGGTCAGTTCTTCAGTATCAGGAAGATATGGGGTTGGGGTTTCAGTATCAGGATGATATGGAGTTGGGGCTTCAGTACTATATCATGTATAGTTGATTTTCATGTCCATGGACTGGAGACTCAGACGACAGACACCTCCTTGCTGAGTTGGTATATAAAGACTTGCAGGGGAGTGTGGCTCTGACACACTGACCAATGAGTTAGCTCTAGACATGAGCTCTGTGATGCAGCAGGAAAAGGCCTGCAGGTGGCCAGTGTATGGTTTACTCTGCTCTCTTCTGCCCCCTCTGGCAGGGACAGGCAAGGCATGCAACAAGTGCTCCCTCTCCCATTATCAACCATTTGCATTGGGCTCTGGTGTGTATGAGCATGTGAATCTATGAGTCACATGTCCTGTGTGTTTGTTTGTGCGTGCAGAACTGTGCACTTTTCTTGCGTGCATAATGCATATGTGTGTGGACATGTGTGTGCGTTCTTGTGTGTAACGTAGCAGCACAGTGCTGGGGGGGTTGTATCATACCATGTCTGTAGGTGTGTTTATGTATGCGTGGGTGTCTGTCAGAGCATGCTCTGTGTGTGTGTGTGTGTGTGTGTGTGTGTGTGTGTGTGTGTGGGTGGGTGGGTGGGTGGTTGGGTGCATCTTTCAGGCAGCACCAACAACACAGATGTTTTTCACATTGTGTATGTCTGTGACAGGGCGGCTGAGTGTCAACCTTGTGGTCAATAAATAATGATCATTATACTTCTGGGGAATTGAAACACTGAGTGCGGAATTACCACTTTTTCCAACACACACTCAACAAACACCTGTCACAACCAGCTCAGGTGAAACACTGTGCAATACTACTGTACTGCTATACTTTAGTAGCTCCTCTACAAGTTTAAGCCATAGAATTGCCACTTTTCCGGTGAGCTGGTGGCAAGAGAGATACATCTACATGATCTCTGATCAGAAGGAAACAAATAAACAAGAAGTAAGCAAATAAATAAATACAAATAAATTAATTACGTGTCTGATCCACAGATGTGCAGACTTTGCTAACACAGCATTAAAATAACACCACCACCACCACCACCAACAACAACAACAATAACAACAGCAACAACAACAAAACAGTGAATGAAAAGCTGCAATGTTTGGCTTGGTGATGTTCTCCAATGCCTCTCTGCATCTCTCTACACAAAGGTGTAGACCTACAGTAGAGCTACTGTTCTGTAATGTTATTAACTTATCGCCCACTGTTTTCAGGTATTATTCTAAAGCCCCATTCACAGATACAGTGACAAGAAGAGACCATGCCTTATGTACAGCAATTACAGCAATCACAGGCGAAACAACCACTGGTGACGCAACAACATTTAAATTATTTCAACTATTGAGGCGACAAGCGATAGGTGACCAGCAAATCACAGTATGTATGAACAGGGCTTAAACCTACTGATGAATATGAGGACACATGAGCTCCTGCCTGTGTAAACACGTATGATGCCAAATAAGGCGAGTAACCCTTAGAAGTGCATATATCCCACGAGAAAAACCCCTTAAAGGTCCAGTGTTAAAGCTCTCCAGACACCCCGTGGTTAAGTGGCTAATTAATCCAACATGGAGGTGGAACAGAGGACAGACGCAGCCTTCAGATCTTTACTACAGTAATATTTGAGTTATAGATGTTATTATTATCACCGTGTCTAAGAGCATACTGGCTTTGATCTGGTCTCTCATCTGATTTTTTTTTATGGTCACGAGCACTGCGTGAGAGAGAGAGTGGACAGGCCCCCCATCAAGCCCTAGTGAGAGCCAGTGCTACTTACGCAAGAATAAGGTCAAAGGTTAAGGGATAATATTGAGCCAGTAAACCAACAAGGATACTAATGTATGATACATACAGTGCCTAATTTGTCAAATATTAGGTG
The DNA here is from genome assembly GCF_046254945.1 of Alosa pseudoharengus. Classification (NCBI taxonomy): domain Eukaryota; kingdom Metazoa; phylum Chordata; class Actinopteri; order Clupeiformes; family Clupeidae; genus Alosa; species Alosa pseudoharengus. The sequence goes on from NW_027468664.1 coordinate 10,090,950, forward strand.
CTGGAGCGCATGAGAATGTGTGCATGTGTAGTGCACAGCGGATGTTTTTAGGCTCATTGTCAAACTTTTGGATACAACACCACACATACATAAGCTACATCAAAGCATGACCTACTTTTGCCTTCATAGAGTGTACAGAAGACCAACCATTATTAGTTACTTAATCAATATGTAGGTAGCAATCTCCATTAGGCAAGTGGATTGCTGATGAAATATTAAGCAGTAGCATTGTAAAGGGAGACATGCCATTGTGCTACATTCACACACACCTACCAACACACACACACACACAAACACACAAACTCACCCACACACATCCATAGCCGTGAACCAGAAACAAATATAGTGAGTCAGTTCAGTCGTAGACCATGACCTCTGTTTAAGTTTAAATTTGACCATGCTGGACCCTCGCAGCTCCGTCAGGCCATCTTATCGCTCACATCCGTGGCCCACCCCCCTGAGGACTGAGTCAGTCGGACGCTGTCGGGCAGCGGCCAGTGAATCAGCCCACAGCCATGGACAGTCCAGCTCCTCAGTCATACTGCACTATCAACAGCTAGGAATCAGATGCAGACGCTACAGGAGAGTCCTAACACACAGTGGTTTGCATTCAGCAGTGTTCACAAAGGAGACTCAGTCAGATGGTTGCATGGCATGCCCTAGGATAAAGGTAAAAAGGTTGGGTTCTTGGCATGAGATTTTATCCAAAGCGACTTACAAAGACTTGTTGCAATCAGGAATCAAACCCAGCCTGCCCGCTAACAAGGCAGCGGCACAATCTGCTGTACCGCCACACCCAATCAGATAGGTTCGCAAACATATTTATACACAGTGTGACATTGAATTCAATGTTTAAAGCGTACATTGATGCTTCTTTTATAGTAAATTGTCTTTGTCATCTCTGATTCAGAAGAATATACAGGATTCAAACTAAAACAGTGAACTCAATATGAATCACCACAGCACCAAGTAAATGCACTTGGCACTTGGCACACACTTGGATGTTCTGTACAGGCCTCATTCTTTGAGTGTGGCTCAGGTCAAATGATAGTCAAAGCAGTAGTATAGTAGTGTACAACTACAGTATACTGTAATGTCTTGGAAAGCTTAACAGGGGAGATTGAGATGAATGATTACCACGGTCATCAACATTAAACATCAACATTAAAAATACATTGATCAATTAGATGTGCCCAACTTCATAGTGTGGTGTTATACAATGAGATGTAAAATAGTGTTGACATTGCCATAGAACTACTGACATGACAATCCAGTTTGAGTTCAGCTTGGTGTCAAAAAGAGGAGCCTTAACACAGAGAGACAGACAGACAGACAGACAGACAGACACACACACACACACACACACACACACACACACAAGAGAGGAGAGCCTATACAAACATGACTGTTCCACAGACTTCAGCATCTCCACACGGGAACCACATTTACTCCACCAACGATGACTTTTAATATTAAAAGAAGCCAATTAGGAGGTTTTTGTATTGATATTTATAACTCCACATGTTTCCCAACTCTCTCTATTCATGTTCCCAGACTTTTAAGATTTATGGCCTTTTTGTTTGATTTTCAGGCCGGGATGAAGACTGGATGTCTTGGATCCTGCTGGCCTCTGAAGTCTGTGCCCCTGTTTTTGAGGCCTAGTTCCCCCTCACAGCCGGTTACATTACAGCACATCAAAGAAATGACGTGAGGAGCGTCTGGTAATGAAATGAAATGTCAACGCCCATTCCCATTGAAGCTTTATGGCAAATGCTCTCAAAACACACAAACTGGATATGATGTGATAGGCCTATTGTGTTGGTGACCTGCAATGAACCGAATGAATGTGGGGATCAAGTATCTGCCATTAGAACATATTTTAAGTGTCTGTTTGACTGGCTCTGTGGAGTCCAGACACTGTTGATCCTATAGAGAAAGACTGGAAGCCAAATGCCATTCTGGGGAGATGGTTTTGGCCTGCCGGGGGAAACAGATGTTAGAGAGCTTAAGGGCAGACTGAAAACAAACTCAAGAGGAGCCGTTTTGTGTGTGTGGAGTTGTTAAGAGCCCAACTCGCCACCCTTAAACACATCTTTTACACTTCAACTGCTAAACTTGGAGAAGCCGAGAGTGGAGTGTGTTGATGTGTGGAATGGACCGAGAAGAAAAACCGAGAGTCCATCTGTTTTAGGTGCCCTTACTAGGCGCAAAATAATCCTTTAATGATTTATTTGCTCATTTGTAAAGCACTTTGTATATGAATGGTGCTATACAGCACTGTGAAAAAGTTTTAGGTATTTGTCTATTTTCTACCCTCTGCATTAGTGTACCAAAAGGACGTTATTTTTTAAAAGAGTGAAAGTGATTTAGGAGTTTTGGGCTTTACTGGCACTTTGTATGTAAATGTATACTTTTTCATTATTACTGTACATTTATCTAATGAATAGTAAAAACTATTCATGCCATTTTGAAAACTTCCTCTCCTCACAGCATTGTTTAAAATGCACCTTAAACCTTTGTGCACCACTGTTAAGTGCCTTGCCTTGCCAAATGTTTTGGCAGATCTTTCTTTGTCTTCATCCTAGTCCAAATGTTTTGACTCCCGTCAAGGTCATGACACAAGTGGGTGCTCATGAGACTCTGACATGCATAAAGTTTTGCGGTTCTCAAGGATGCAGCATCAGGGACGTTTCCTGGCTCCACTCCCTCTCTCTCTCTCTCCCTTCTCACTTCCCCTCTCTCGCTCCCTCTCTCTCCTATCCTGCAAAATACCCTATAAAAAAACATTCATTCAAATAATAAGGAAATCAATGTTTTGACTGTAAGGATGTATTGCATGTTAGTCATCAGTTGCGCTTCGGACACTTGAAAAGAGTATTGTGCAAATAGGGTTTAGTCTACTCGGGAAATGACCCATCCAGTTATTTAAAATTCATTTTCACATCTTTGATCCAGACTTGTGAACACCCAACATTACCGTACACCAGACCATAAAATAACACATAACACCCAACAGTAAACCCTTATGCATAGGTGTTTCCCCACAGTACCTCGATGATGTAGTCGTTGCCATCTTTTCCATGGACGGCCTTAACCGCACAAATGTCCAGGCCTCCGAACATCTCAGCACAGGAGTCTACCCACAACCGATACCTGCAGGAACATGCCCATTAAGTTAATGATCGATTCAAGTAAAGTTCTAATGATTGTTGCCCTCACCACACACTCTGACTAACTCATCATTTATCAGTTTCATGATTCATATGTCTGTTTCTGTAGACCATAAATATTCTCTCTCTCACTCACTCACTCTTTCTCTCTTTCACTAACTCACTCACTCACTCACTCACTCACATGGCGTCTGAAATGACGTACTTCTACACTTACAATACCTAATTTTAATGCATCATGAGTGCGTTCACACTGAAAATTCCGATGACACAAAGTGCACTGCTAGTCCCTGGATGGTGCACTCATAACGGTCAAAACCTTGAGTGTGTAACAGTGGACACTTTTCACCCTCAACGGACAGCATCTTGGCTATATAGTGGAAGGGAGCATTTTCTAACTTGTGATAAAAGGAGATAGGGCATATCTTGCTGCCCAAATGTATCAACATGCCACAATCTGAGGGACAATGAGTGACCTATATGGACAAACAAACACACACACACACACACACACACACACACACACACTATCATACACTGCATTTTACTTTACTTTTACCTATGTATTTTATTCTTATGTAAATCTATTGATATGTATGTGTGTATGTTCAGATTTATTGTATAATACATGAGCAGCTGTTCGAGGGTTCGAATCCTGCCGTGTGCTGAGTCTGGTGTTCGTACGTTGTGTTGAATTGCATTGCACAGCTCGGCCTTGCACACAGCCGGATTCGAACCCGCGAACAGCTGCATCTCAGAGCGGAAGTCGAGCGTGTTGACAATTGAGCTAAAATCCCCGTGTTGCTCGCTAAAAAACCCCAACCAAGATGTGGCAGATAACGCATAGACGGCAGTTCAGGGTTTGTGCCCTAATATTTTATAAAACGTAGCGAGATATAGGCTCTATTAATTCAAAACTTTGGTTTGGTAACCAAAGAATACTGCTGCGCTTGTGTAAGACCAGACCTAACTGTAGTAAACAATGTCTAAACGTCTCTCTTTAGCACCCCCGCTGGCTAGTTTGCACTCAGAAACATACCTGGTGGTACGTTTGGCTGGGTCTGCGAAAATGTTCCCAGGGGTTCCCATGAGACCAGGTTGCACTTGATGTACAAGCAAGTTACAACATAAACTGTTCATGTTTTTTTACACAGTACGACTATGTCACTGTCAAATAGAAGACACCAATAAAGTTATATTTAAATGTTGCTATCCTTATTTCCATTAAAGATTAAGTGTCACTCACTCACTCACTCACCCACTCACTCACTCAACCACTCACTCACTCACTCACTCACCCACTCACTCACTCACTCACTCACTCACTCACTCACTCACTCACTCACTCTCTAACTCACTCACTCACCCACTTACTCACTCACTCACTCACCCACTCACTCACTCACTCACTCACTCACTCACAACACGTTTCACATAACTGCCCACCTGTCCGTCATTGCAATCTGTTCCAGCATGGCAGAACCGGTGTTGGCCTTCCAGTTACCTGAAATGGATGTCCTCCTGACAAAACATAACCGAACAAAACAAAACAGAACATCAGAGGAGAGGGAAAAAGGAGGGAGGTGAATCAGAGGTCCATTCTTTCTCAGTACCGGTAAAGAATCACAGAGGTAACCACACCGGTAATAGAGGGAGCATTAGTCATTGGCTGCAAGCTTTTGGGTTTGTGGACAGAGGCCGGGGGCTCTGGTCTACTGATGTGGAAACACAACTTAGTGAACAGGCCCTCTGAGAGGTGCAATTAAAGTGGCAACTCATTCTTCTGTTCTCATTTTCCTCTCCAGACCAAAAACCTCCAAAAAAAAAAAAACAACTAAAAACCCTAACGCCCATCATCACCCCCGAGGCCTAATCGTGAGAAGGGACACATAACGACTACGCAAGCAGACGGCTGTGGACAGCGGACTGGAGATAAGGCAGGCGGGCGGGCGGGCATTGGGTAACTCTGCTTCTGAGTCATCCCAACCGCCGCCACCGCCACAGTGGGGCCTCACTGCTGCTGCTGCTGCTGCTGTTGCTTCAGCCATGACTGTGGTTAAATGAGTGAAAACACTAGAAGGGTGGTGGTGTTGGCCGCAGCTCTTTGTTTTTCATTCAGTGTGAGGGAGGGAGATGATAAGAAAGGAATGGGGTGTGGGAGGTTGTCAGGAGGGGAAAGGGGGGGGGGGTTGTGGATGCTGAGGGGGTGGAGTATGACTCGGCTGTTTGTTTGAACGGAGACAGGAAAAAACAGGTCTTTAGTGTAAAAAAACAACTCACACAAGCTTTGATGTGAGATCTTTGAGAAGCAAATAAAGAACAAAATTCAAATCTTTGAGGGTTTTAAGTGGGTTCTAAAAGTCACTGCATCTGAAAGCACTGTCTTCAGAGGATTTCAACCAACTGCTGTGAAGGGTGTTTATGAACAGTGCTTATTATGGTATATGAATAAGGCCTGCTGTGTTCAGCTGTCTCTACAAAATGATGAGCTAAATATGTAAATGCCAAGCACAATGCCAACACAGCTGCAACTTCTAACAGGGCCCATCAATAGTTGAGAGAACTCTGCAAACAAGGCCAATGACTGAAGTGTTTGCTGGTGATACCATGTTATGTTTTGAAAACCCCACAAGGCCAAACACTCCTGTAAAGTCTACTTTCCCAGTCTAAAAGAGACCAGACATGCTTTTAACTGGAGGAATTGCATTAGCCTGACTGTCCCTTTCACTGACAGTCAGCTCGAGAAGCTGATGTACAGCCATCACTGAGAAAACCATCCTAGGGGCACTCAAGCATACAGTGCTCCTCTTTAACTTGTCTGGTGCTGAGATCAAGCTACAGTTGGCCACTCTGCACTGGCAGCTGTGGCACTGATTCCTGGCTGTAGATTCTAGTTCCTTGAGATGGACTGACTTGAGTCTAGTGGCACAAGTTGGCTTGACATAAATCTAGTGACATGCAGGTCTGACTTGAGTCTAGAGCCACAAGGTTGTCTGACTTGAGTCTAGATGCCACAAGCTGGCGCCAAGTGCCACAGTTTATACGAAGCTGGGCGATACAGAAAGACGAGATGAGATGCCCGCTCTGTGGTGACCTGTTGGCACCGCTGATTGGGCGGGACGCGGGCAGCATCCTTCCCCACATGTTGGCACTGAGAGCCTGGGAATGTCGCTAGCGGAGCGGAGCTGGGGCAGAACAGAGCAGAACTCTCTGTCCCTTCCCCTCGTCTCCAGTCGAAGAGACGTCTGGTCTCCTCGGAGTCCAGCTTGCACGCTTTAAAAATAGTGCATTCGGCAACATCCTGCCCTGAAGGCTTCATTGCGTGAACATTGCTACCAACATACACAGCTGCATGGCCAAAATGCAAAACATGCTTAGAACCAGAGGAAACCACAGAGATAAACAGAGATCCACAGGCATAGGCGCTCTCAGAGCGAGAGCGAGATTTGAGCCATCTTACATGTAGGCCTTGTAGTTGTTCCCGATCTTCTGGATCCTGATGTCGTACTTGGAGTCTATGAAAGGCTCAGAGGTGGCGTAGGTTTTGGCCAGAGCGACAACACTGGTGATGTCCTGGAAGTCGTCCTGGTTCTCCACCTTAATCTGCACAGAAGAGAAGAAGGGTCAAATATGTACACATGGTTAAAGGTGTACTCTGCGATTCTGAAGAGAGGGGGTTGAGTTCAACAGCCATGCATGGGGGTCAAAGACATAAACGTGGTTAAAGATGAAGTCTGCAATTCCGGAGAGAGATTTTTTATTTGGGGGTTCAATTTTGGTGGTTAAAGACATAAACATGGGTAATGAGTAAGTGTGTAAGTCTGCATAAAGGATTTTTATTTTTGTGCTCATCAACCATGCAGAGGGGTCAGAGACATAAACATGGTTAAAGGTGCAGTCTGCGATTCTGGGGGAATTCAAATTCAAATTCTAACACAACTATTCAGATGACTCTCTCTGTCCCATTTACAGAGCCAGGACTGCATATAAACATCAGTGTTTTCAAACACACACACATAACACACATCTTGAGGACAAAGAGGATCAATTACTTGAATTTGAAAAGAAATGTTATTGTATCAGAATTGCAGACCTGATATTTAGTGGAGTCAATTTAATTGGAGGGAAAAAAATGTTCTGCGAAAATTTCCCACCGAGAACCTGCATTGGCTGAGAACGTAGAACAACCAGCTGGCTACCACAAGATTTCAATGAAACCACTACAGATGTCTTACACGCTTTGTGCAAACATTATTCCAGATTATACAGCACTAACGTGCTAATGAGTAATGTGATTCGCTCATATCGGACATGACAAGCCAAATATTGTTTAAAATAACAGCCTGTGCATTCCCCTTTGGAAAGACTCCACATCATGATGAGTAATGACGGCTATAGTGGGAGCTGAATGCACTATTAATCTCACTTGGGTCACATGAATAAGACAGTGCAGCGAAGAGGCTCCCAGTCACATTAATCACCAGCCTTTAATGCGCGTCCTGCGGCTAATGTTAATGTCTTTTTCCTTAAGCCTATTATGCTGATAATATCCAGTGCACCCACTGCCTTGCTCTGGCTCATTACTGTTGGCTGGTGGTGTGATTCATGCCCATAAGAGATGAGGGGTGGGCAATGTCTCCGAAGTGCACCTGGGGGTGGGGGGGGAGGGGGGGGGGGTCAGAATTGGTGTAGATGTGGGGCAGATCTGATGGTACCGGGACAGATAGATTTGGGCTCAGAGATGAGATCTGTTGTCTGGGTTCTGCAGTTCTGTGGGAGACAGAAGGGAGGTGCCTTGATCTGGCGCCAACGGGGTTGACTGATGTGAGATGGGATGCCCTCTGGACCACTAATGCTGGGCGAGATGGCAGTGTGAGGCATTAGAGAGAGAGAAAGAGAGAGAGAGAGAGAGAGAGAGAGAGAGAGAGAGAGAGAGAGAGAGAGAGAGAGAGTGGAGCATGAACGAGGGAGAGACAGAGGAGGGGGGGGGTCATGAGAGAGAGAGGAGCGTGAGAGAGAGATGTGCGAAGGTGAGACAGATAGGGGATAAGGTTGGGGTGGAGTGAGAGAATAGGAGAGAATGGGTGATGAGAAACAGAGAGAAAAGGGGGATTGAGAAGGAGAGAGAAAAAAATAGTAAGACGAGAAGAGGGGTGGGCATGTGAGTGAGTACAGAGTCAGGGAGGGTGAGCAGCAAGAAGAATAAAAATGAATCAGGGAAAGAGGGGCACGGAGAGAATCAAAATAAAGAAAAGAGTGTGTGTGTGTGTGTGTGTGTGTGTGTGTGTTGGCTGGTGAGAAAGAGAGAGGGTGTTTCTATGTCTGTACACATCTGTGTGTGTGTGTATGCGTATGAGTGCACATGTGTGTGTGTGTGATAGAGAGAAGGGGGAGATGGGTATGGAATTAACCATGTCCCAGGTGATTCTCAGTGAAAGGTGGAAATAAGTTTATACAGACAGTCTGGCTCCTGGAGTCTCCTGTTAATACCATCAGGAGAGGAGGAGGAAGGGAGGAGAGGAGGAAGAGGAGGAGGAAGGGAGGAGAGGAGGAAGAGGAGAGGAGGAGGAGGAGGAGAGGAAGGCAAGTACAGTAAAAGACAAATAACCCTGTGCCACTCCACATGCAGGTGCACACCGCCGGGGCTTCTGGGGAAAAAAGGAGAGGATTTTTCAATGTCAGGGCCCAGTAAATATTCAACCCATTCTGACATTAATGTGTGTCTTCTGCAATACAGATTCAGAGAGAGAGAGAGAGACAGCACTAAAGATGAGATACCTTTAAAGCTGTAAACAGTGCTTGGACCTTTGAGGGAATGGACAAAGCCTGCGCTACAATCTAATCTGTATAGCAGCACTTTCTGGCAATTGGCACCGACAAATGAAAACTGTTAATGATTATGATAACATGACAGTTTTTGACTATTCAAAAAATCACAGTGCAGAAACTAATTTTATATAATGTAACATCTACAGTATAGCTTCAACTACCCTACTGTCAATTTCTGTTGTCTTAAAAGAATATAAATTTCTGACAGTTTATAGTAACACACCTTTTAACTAATGTGACTCACTGAAGCCCTTTTAGGGTCAAACAGAAGTATAGCACTTGGCTCAGTGTTCATGCATGAAATAAATAGTGTTTATATAGATTTCTATAGAGGCTTAACAAAGCACTGGGGTCAGTGGAAAGCATTAATGTGCGGCTCCACCTCCGTGCTGAACTACAAAGCGCTGGACAATAGGTCATGGGTTTGCATCCCATGGGGGGATGGACACTAATTAAAAGTGTACCTTTCCTGTCCTGTGGGTAACTGTGAACTTAAAAGTAATTAATGAATGTAAATAGCCGCTCCCTGTCCTGTTTATAGAGGAATGAGGAGAGGAGGGAATTCCCTCGGCTGTGGTGTAAAGGCACAGTTTGTTCAGGGGGCAAGTGGAGCGCTGAGAACATCAGAGGAGGGATGGCCTGCTTCCAAGACAGTCCCCTCCTCTCTCCCTCCCTCCCCCTCTCTTTCTCTCTCCCTCTCTCTCTCTACTCCTCTCTCTCTCTCTCTCTCGGACTTCTTTCCCTCCATGTGCAGTTCCCTCTCTGCCCTTGTTCCATTGGGGTCACCAGAGGTCAAAGGGGTCAAGGGAACTCTCTTAAGGAGCGCTCGAGGCGGGGGCCCGCTGGAATGTTGAAGCGCTTCCAGTTCTTGCTGAGACAAGGGGGAGCCCGGTCATGATGGAGGTACTCCATCTGCCTCCGCATCCATGAGTGTACTTTTGGGCCCAGGGGTCCTCGACACACAAGCATATGTGTGTGTATGTGTGTGTGTGTGTGTGTGTGTGTGTGTGTGTGTGTGTGTGTGTGTGTGTGTGTGTGTGCATCTGTGTACTTATTATGTGTGTGTCTGTGTACTGTAGCTATCATTGTCCTAAATAGCTGTATTCTTCCTTGCTGCCTTTGTGCCATAGGACCAGGGGAGAGGAATCTTCAGCTGTGCAGGTGTGTTAATCTCAAGTGTACTAATCTGTGCTGGTGATCCTTGACAGAACATACAAAATCAAACAGGAGACAGGAAGGTGCAGTTCAGCACAGTGTATGAGATGAAGTCCTTTATAGCCTCGTTTCCATTGGGGGTAAATTTAGGAAGTGGGAAAATTACAGACTACGCCCTCTCACTTGGCCTTCTCAGCCGTCGTGTCTACATTAGAAAAAGGGACCCTAGCGGGATTTACCAGACTCCAAAGGAAACGTGATCATTCCAAATGTTTCGCATGACACCGAGGGGAGGCAAGAGCAGCTCCGGTGATTTAGTGGAGTTGATGCTCGAAGGTTAGTCAGACATTGCTGAAATTGCAGTAAGTCACAATCCTCTATGCTGATGTTGCAAAAACACCTTAATACAATCTATGAGAATTTGTGATTAATGCTCGGATATAAAAAGATAATGGAGTTTACTCGAAATGACAGCGAGAAGCCTGCCTTATGTTGGTGCCAATGTAACTCAATGTAGCTTAATTTATCATCTTACCATTTGGCCAACATAACAATAATACTCTACTACTCGATTTTATGAGTAAGTGAATGTTTTAGATAGGCTCAGTCCTTTGAGGCAAGTCCCTCCACTCGGCGGCCATATTGTAACGTTTTTTGGGCACTTATCAGGCATCTATTTCAGCAGAAATGCGTGTGCGCAAGGCTTCACGACACCAACCTTGCTCCAGCGGCGAGATCACAACACATGACTGGCACATTGTATTCATAACACACCACATGATTGGCACAATGTATTCACATGTCGACTTTTTTGCCGCGGAAGGAGTGGGATATGTGTAGACAACTGCCATATTGGCGTTGACAAACTAACCCCATTCATTTCTGTGGATGATTTTTTGAGTGCTGTGTCTCCTCATTAGAAAGTCTCTGGCTCAGTTAGCAAAGATTATAAAAACGTTGCCTACCAGTTTAGTAGCTTTATCAAAACGTCAACAAGTTCATTTGTTGATCCCCCTTACGGTGTCTTGTGGTCAAGGATGGTAATAACGGCGACAGCTAACTTTTAGACTCACGTAATTGTAATCTAACAAAAACGCTAATTCTGTTTCTTAATTGTATTCTAACAACAATTAAAAACGTTTGATGTTAATCAAATAAGGTGATGGAGACTAGTTAGTTTCACTCATGAAGCTCACATGTAGCCTACGTTTCTGTAGACTACGTTTTAGTCATAGCAAAACCCTGCATCATGACATTGGGAGTTGCTCTGGCAGGATTGGGTTTCTCAACTTCGCTCCCTAGATGGCGGGCCTGATAAACACTCTTGTTCTGTACCGGCGCCCACTCCCACCCTGGGAAGTCCCCCGAAAGCTCCCTGCCTGAGCCCCCAGCACCCTGGCCCCCTTTTTCCCAGAGAGAAAAGTGTCGAGAACCATCAAGAAGGGTGTAGCCACCCAGAGATGGAGAGAGAGAGAAGGAGAGAGAGAAAGAGATAGAGAGGCAGAGAGAGAAACATGGACAGAGAGAGAGAAAGAGAGAGAGAGAATGCCTGATTCAACAATTAGAGCATAACTTCACACCATTTAGTCCTGATAAGACAGAAAGAAATGGATTGCATGCTTCAGGCGATCCTTTATCTCGCCAGGGCCGGATGCCCTGAAATCTAGCCCTTTGGAATGGATTCTCTGTCTCTCTTTCTCTCTCTGTTTTTTACAAGCCGGGTGTTTACATATTGTATAATAAGCTGATTTTCCCATAGTGCTAATGCTAATATGATGACGGAGGTCTGGGGGTGTAGAGTGTGTGTGTTGGGTGGGGTGACAGAGATGATGGTGGATGGGGTGCAGGTTGAGGTTGCGGTTGCGGTTGAGGGTGGGTGCTGTTGGGGTCTTACCTTTCCCACGCCTGCGTGTGCATGGCCCATCTTCACAACCACGGGGAGCGTCGGCGTGGGTTGCTAGAGAGTCGGGAAAAACACAGAGAGAAGACTGTGTTAACCACTCATAGGCAGCACACACATACACACGCATACACACACACACACACACACACACACACACACAAATACACACACACACACACACACACACGGGACTGGCCACAGTATGCTGGGAAGCCTTCCTCCCGTGTTTGTAGCTGTGGTTACGACCCTATGAACGCACTTTGGTTAGAGAATGAGTGGGAGATTTACAGACCTCTTAACTGTACAGTACAGTACAGTACAGTACAGTGAGTAACATGGGCGTACGATAGGCTGTTACAAAAACCCACCCAACAACTGAATTAGGAAAAGAAAACATTTGTCTATTTGAGAACCATTTGAATCACGTGTCAATAGAACTCAACACAACTTTATTTGGTCTGAGGAAACAACCGAGGGGCGTTTTGAAGCTGACTGACGTCGGAACCTTGAGGGCACTCTTGGGAGACCATGGGGGAATTCTGGGAAAATGATGAAACGGGGCCTAACCACGGCCTATTGACCACAAGGATAGGCTTTGGCCCACTCAACTCCATGGTTTCCCAACCTCACACGCATTTGCAAACGACGCTGAACATCAACAGATGACATCAAATGTTCCTTAAAACAAACTTGCCACCCTCTACACCCATCTCTGATCAATGATCTGACTTTGTCGTCAGTCTGAGTGCTAAGCCAGAGAGGTTTTCGAGAGGATAAGTAAAACACAGTCGGAAACCTCATTTTTCATTTCTATTTTAGGCCTCGGAAACAACCAAAGACCGTCTCTCTCTTGAAACCATGCAGTACAGCAACCAGCCCAGTGGCATCTTGTCGCAATTAATGAAGACCCCGGAGAGGGAACTCAAAGGAACCAACTATTACTCATTGGAAATGGGAAATGTTTGTACACGCATGTGGACAGAGATTTCTATCCCTATTTTGTGTTCAATTTATCCATCTTTTCGTCCATGTTCTATGAGTTTACTGATAGACATGAAACTGATCAAAGTTTGAAACGGACAAATCTATAAAACCGATTGCCAAGTGATTGACGTCTCATTCCAAAGATCACCACTGAACAGAAATACAATGCAGGAAAAGGGAAATCAAAATGCTATGTTTATGCAAGTTAACTGCTATAGAATTTATTCCTAAACAAGTTGGCCTAGCTTTAAAATCATGCCCCCAGAGTGTAGCACTGAAGCTGTTTGGTTGCTCTAGCTGTTTGCTGTAGCAACTCGAGCTAGGTTAGGAAGCATCGATTTTTTTTGTACCGACAGTACTCGTGACCTCGAGAAACACAGAGATCTATGTGAAAAATCGCCAGAGTTTTCCTTTAAGGTCTGTTTGAAGGTTGGTTGATACTTGGTTATCGGCCCACTTTCTCTTAAGTTGATAAGGACAGCATACTTCTTAAAAGCATTGTTTCAACATGTACTTTGGGTTAGGGTTAATTTTAAGATTATGATTTGTAATGCAGAACATCATGAACTTCTTCAATTAGATTAGATAATACTTTATTTTCACTTATCGCACAGAAATATGTCTGGCATTTACATACTCCAACAATCATTCACAATAGCTTGTGTCATCATACAAAGTACATGTAGAGGAATATTTACAGCATAAAAGACCATCTAAAACATAAGACATGACAGCATCAAAGAACATGTGAACTGAGCAAGTTGCACATTCTAATTTTGAGATACAGGATGATTACTTCAAAAATCATTGAAAATATAGATTTTAGTTTTTTAGTGTTTTCATAGTCAGGACAAGAATGTAAAGTTACAAAAACTATTATTCAAGTGGGCAAATCCTACCTGTAACCTGTAACTTCAAACACAATTTTCTCAGTTTTTTAATTGGAAAAAGATGGTGGGAGGCCATAATTCAAAATGCTGTAAAAATTCAATGACTTTGACCTTGACTTTGACCAGGAGATCGTTTTAAAGCTCATGGTGTCCTCTGTCCATTGATACCAAAATCTCAATTTTGAATTTTGGGTCACTGTGACTCATTTTTGCCAGATCAGGTCACATAACATAAAAGGACATCTGCGGGCAGAGAGGTATTTGAATGGTTGCACAGTCCATGTGTAAGTGTGAGTGAGTGTGAGTACGTGTGAGGAGGAGGCCTAATCAAAATCTATTTGTTTGGGGGACTTAATCTTGTTGAGAAGACACTCCATTACTTCCATACAGTCTGCTAAACTAAGAACACTTACTATAAAGTGATTCCACTCAGTAATTGCTCTGTGCTACAAACCTGAGCCTTAACAACTCATTTAGTATCTTAAGATGTGCTTGTGGGACTCATACATAAGGGGAGTTTTGAACATTCTAATGAAAGAATTTAAACAATTTAAGCAATAAGCCCTGAGAGGCTGTACAGTAGGTTACACTGATTCTACAACAGCTAAGGAGCGTTGTTAGGCACAACGCGCCAGCGGACTATAAATACCTGGCAAAGTTTCATAAAGTAAAGGCACAGCAACTACAAATATAACAAGTTATTCTAGTTATAACTAGTTATTCTAGATCATTCTTCCGCCAAGAAATATATTTCATCTATCTGAATGGTTGCCAAGCAACGTCGAGACGCAGCTACTTTAACTTTTGTATCAAGTTATGCGAACGTGATTCAGCAAATCACAATCAAGGACCGGAACTATCCGTTTTAGAAATAAGATTCTAACATTCCGGAGTATATTCAATGGATCAAAGTATTTTTTAGAATTAATCAAGATTCCAATTACACCAGTGAGATGGTACCTACTGAAAAGGGTCAATTTGAACACTTTCCCCTTTGGGTCGTAACACGACGATGGGTTTTTGAGAAGGGCAGCCTAGATAATCAAAGAGGAGTGAGCAGTGTAGCGAGCCAGCATCTTATCTCTGTTCTCCGTCTTCCCTCACACACTTCAGAGGCAGAAGTCAGTCTTTGGAGAGCTGACAACCACACCCCTGGCAATTCTGGCATGGTCTACTTTCTTCCACCGGTTATCAGTTTAGATGGAATGCAGGGTGTCACTGAAGAATGACTTTGATTTGTGTTTTGTAACTCCCTCCTATGTCTAATTGTCATTATGCAACCCATCCTTGGCTTAGTCAGGTCATGGTCTGGCTGGTCATCAGCATTATAGTTTGTATGGATTGAGGTCATGAGGGATCGTGTCCTCTAGCCTGGCCTCCGCCTGCCTACGTACTTCCGCTCAATTTCTTTTTTCCTACAGTACTCCGTCTGGAATAGCTCTCGTTCACTTTGTTTACTTCGGCAACTTGTCTCCGAACCAACCAGCGAACAGAGGGCGTTCCTGAGAGCGATTACGTTTAAGTTGCAAGCCTATCGTTATCGTTGTGTCCCCCGTGGTTAACATACGTCATTACCAAACGTTAGTGATTAAACTCCAATGATTTCAAACTTCAGACAAGCGTCCACCAACCAGGAAATAAACGTTTGCTAATGGATCTAGGCCAGACTCTCTGCAAAGTCAGTATCCAGGCTACGTGTCCTAAACCCATACAACCTATGATGATAAGACTGATGACCGATCAAAGAATGGGAACTGTCATGGGTGCCGTGAGCACACACAGACACACAAGTGTGTCCTGTAAACTAAACTTCTCTCAAAAACTTGACAGATCAACTCAGATCAGCTAAGATAAGTTCATGGACAGCAGAAGTTAAACCAAATGGCAAATGGCTCATACACACACACACACACACACACACACACACACACACACACACACACACACGCACACACACACACACACATACACACACAGACACACACAGACACACACACACAAACACACACACACACACACACACACACACACACACACACACACACACACACACACACACACACACACAGAAGAAGAAACCACACCAAATGGCTACCATGGAAGCAAAACCGCAGTACAGATCACAAGATTAAATGTACGGTACTCGTGAACAACCACCAAAACAAACAAACAAACGAGCAGAAAAGGATGGAGAACTGTTTGCTTGACTCATGGTGCACATGGGCCCTCCATGTGATGTGTGCACAGCAGAGAGAGAGAGAGAGAAAGATACAGAGACAGAAAAAGAGAGAGACAAACATAAATGGAGACAGAAAGAGAGAGACAGACAGAAAAGAGAGAGAGACAGACAGAAGAGAGAGACAGACAGAGATAGTGAGAGAGAGAAAGAAAGAGAAAGAGAGAGAGAGAGTGAGAGCAGGGGGATGAGACAACACCAGTAAAGGGTGGTGGTGATCCCGGCATGCCGACCACAAGCGGGAATTCCCTGCGGCAGACCTGTCTAATGTCTAACAGGGCGGCACCAGGACTGCCGTTTCGTACCCACTCCTGTGGCCTGGCCGGTGATCACCGCCAAGCAGGCATTCCCTTTTCACGTGCACAGCCATGCCAGCTGTTCCCCTCCTGCCTGATGGAAAAAAGCCCACATCCTTGGCACAGGGGCGACAGTGTTTGTGTGTGTAGGTGTGTGTATGTATGTGTGTGTGTGTGTGTGGCGGGGGTTCTCGACCGAGACTGTGTACTGGGAACAAACACAGTGAAGAGCAGAGGAAGAGGATGGTCTGGGAACACCGTCAGTATCGGATACCACAGGTCTTTGGACAGTCGCCGCATCAGGAAGCAGAACACAGACATACAGACATGTGGATCCAGGACACAAAACTGACCGACTGACTCACGCTTCAGTCAAAACACACTGACCACTTACGCTAAGAACACACACACACACACACACACACACACACACACACACACACACACACACACACACACACACACACACACAGACACACACAGACACACATAGACACACACAGACACACATACACAGACACATTAAGAGCAGATATTACGTAGTGAACAATATTTGACTTTGTGGGCAACAGCAACAGCAGACAGTGACTATTATGTGTCCATACATTCCTGAGGTGAACTATGAAATTACTCATACATTATGTCTACTAAAACAAGATCAGTACTTTGGCCTGGTCATTGCCCATACACACACACACACACAGACACACACACACACACACACACCACAATGCCTGTACCAGATGTTTTGGAAAGCTTAACCCCTAAAGTTGACATTAGATGTGTGTACATTTTAACACTCACCCTATAAGCTTGTGTTCTTTGTATACGCATTGGCATTTTTGTCTGACCAGTAATGAAGGAATACTCTGTGTGGTTATGTAATGGATACTACATAATAAAAAAGGCAATTATGTGTGCACTGGCTTCGGGTTTGAGAGTCGGGTTTACAATGGATTTTTTCCGTCATTTACAGTAAGCTGCCAGACGGGTAGACATGGCAAATATGACACATTGTGAAAATACTTGGGGAAACCCTTTAATAGAAAATACATGTGTGTGTGTGTGTGTGTGTGTGTGTGTGTGTGTGTGTGTGTGCGCAAGCAAGCAGGACAGACATGAGGATTGTTCAGACGACAGGAGTGTGTGAGTCATGAGCCAGTAACCTCAAAACACCTTCATGCGACATTCCAAGCCTTTGAATAAAAGAGTGGACCGCAGAGGCATACGGTAGAGACGTTACACAAATAGGTAAGGCACTTTCATATTTCCAGCTACTTGAAAAATTCCTGCTCCTGTTTTTTCCCCTTCCATGCTCCAGTCCTAAACGTGGGGATAACTGGAAATGAGAAGCGTAAAGCCACGCACATCCTAGGCCAAAGTTGGATAGTTCCAGTATGAAAGTATCACAAGACTTCTGAGGAAGAGCAACAAGTTCGAAACGTCACACAATAACAAAAAAAGATTATGAATGGGAGCTATCTGGTGTGTGGATCTCTTTTCCTCTTGTGATAACAGAAAATAACCACTGACTCGCATCAAAGCATCAGTCAAAAGAGTCACCAGCCTGCTTTAGGTTAATAGCACTTCCATCCACTGATTGAACTCCTGACATTTCTGCAAAAACGTCAAATATGAAGGCTGTTTTTTTATACATAGCAGATGACTCATTCTTTCCCCAGATAAAGTCCACTGATGCTTCAATGTCACATTATCAATTGGAAAAATTATTTGAAAGCCAATTCAAGAACACTATGTAGTGCTTACAGCCCAATATTTTCTTGAAGCTATACCATGAGAAACATGTTTTATGTCTCTGAAACCGGTCATTGGTTTTTAGGTCGCACACACACACACACACACACACACACAACCCACAGCAAGGCAGGGAATCCTGATTGATGTTCCTGACATTCCACTTAACTCTATTCATGAGGAGGTACGGTGGCTGAGAAGGGACAAATGGCACATCCATCCATCCACCCCATATTTTATGATCTCCTCATTTCTCGTGTAGGGCTTCTCTTTAGCGGGCCACATCAAAGCCCTGCGCGGCGGCCCAATGAGTTTGACAGACGGAGGGGACCAAGGGGACCATGACCCACACGGGTTTTGGAAAGGGTCCCCTGGCGTCGGGACCGAATGGAGGCCCGTCCACATGAAACGGACTTGTGGAGGCCACAGCGGTCCAGGATAGGAGGGTTTGCTTGGAGCGAAATCACTGGGTGGGTTACTCATTTAAAACCACCTGCTTGAGGCCTGACTGAAATTAGGCCATCAGGACCAATATATACATATTTATTTTAAAAGATCTACTTTTATCCAAAGGTTATTAGTTTTTTGCGTGTTTGACTGCAAATTCATCTACTAAATTAGAAATCTATCTTAAAAGTAGATATTGCACACCTCTTACATCATCCAAGATTCTCCGTCGTTACTTTGATACATACTACCAAGAGGCACCACAGAAAAAAAAAGGCTGATTCCAAAAGTAGCCGACAGTAGGTAAGTGGTTTCTCATCTGTTTCAGATAAATGTATAAAGTAATTTATTGGATCAGCTGCAACGCCTCTCCATTCACCTCAAAATGAGCTGCCTTAGGATGGAAATCTTCCAGCGGCAAAAATAACTCTAGGCTGCTTATTTATTATCCTGTTTCTTCCCCCCTGAAATCCTGTGCCTGCACCTTGTCGACCACACACAGTTGGCAAGCAGATGCCCTAATACCTCATTCAGACATCTAGTGATTTGCCTGTCACACATCGCAAGGTGCCTCAAAGGAGGACATTAGTTTCATGGTGTCAACGTATATATTTGGCCTGTAATCGCCTAAACTTCATTAACATTCTATGGTGTCACCCACGTGTCTTCCTGTGTGAATGTAGCTTACTGTAAGACTGACATTCAGAAAACGCACACACACACACACTTAAGAATAAAATACTATGTGGTATGAGGAGGACAAGAATGACTGCAAATTCATTGCCATTTTCTCTACCCATCATTACGACTCGAGTTGAACTGCAAGCCTTAATTCCCAGCAATGGGAAAGGTTTGGTAGATACCAGTCTCTCTCGGCCAGACATGAATTTGTCACACTGGGCAAACAATGAACATTTGCGAACATCTTGTTGAAATTTGTTATTTGAGTTACGTGTCAACAAAATATCTATCTTCCAACAGACTGAGACTAAATAGGATGTAAATGTTTACAGATTTGTTACGGTGGAGGTCAGTTAGTCTGCTGTGTTGCACTGACCATTTCTCGTTGCGGAAACATCTTATTTTCTATCTTTTTTTTATGCTGCATGTGATTCCATCCCTTCCACCCATTGGACTTGCATAGCTGGATAATGATTGAGAGTGGCTGTGTATCTGTCAGCAGTGATGACTGGAGGAAACGCTGGCAGAGGAAGCGGCAGACCAAATGATAGGTTGGACCCCGAACTCTGGTGCCATGTCTGCACAGTGGCGGCTTCAGACAGTGAGTCTGCAAACTTAACTTTAGAAATGTGTGTGGATCCAACAGAGGGAGGGAGAGTGGGGGTGGGGATGTTTTTTTTTTCTTTTTTCTTCTTTTCACTGTTTTTTTCTTCAGTGAAGACGAATTAAGAGGGAAAAGAAAAGGTCATATACATAATCAATCTGATTTGTGTATATTATCTGTTACGCCCACAGAGAGCCTTTTCTAAAGGTTTCACTTCTACAAAACCTCATACAATTTGTTAAGATTGATGATTGCTGATGAAAGGGCCATTATAAGGAAAAGGTTCAACAGAGACCTGTTTGCCAACACAAATGATCAAAGCTTCCAACCCAACAGGGTGCAAATGAGTGTTATAAAGGTACCTTCATCTGAGGATTCTTAATTTAGGCAAGTAATGTCTTCAAGGGCTCTCCATAGAGGCAAATAAAGAATCTTTGGGTTGTAAAACTGTATGGCGATATTTTAGTGGGAAAAGCATCCTTTTAAATGATGACAACACAATCTCGTATTAGAACACACTTGCAGAACTTGACACAACCCAGAAGGGACACCATATGACACCACAAGTGCTACCCACTCATATTTCCACTGTAAATGTCATTTTATATAGGCTGTGTCATGTACCTCCTAATACGAACTTGTAAACGTCATAGTTTCGCAATCCAGTGTATTCTAAAACATTGTATTACAATCAATTCAAAGGAGAATGTCGGGCAGGAAAAACAGTGTCACACATAGTGTGTTGATCATATCAACCATTTGCAAGCCATCCCACAGGGGCACGTAGAGGTGAGGGCTCTACATGAACTGACATCACAATGAGACAGTGTTTCCATCGACGACCAGACACAATGTTCAAAACGTTTAATGGCCGTCTTCTGCCCCCAGCCACCACAGTCTGTGTCTCTGGCGTTTCATTGTGTCACATCAAAAAAACTTTTACAGAAGCCTAATGGGCTTGGGGGTAATTATCGTCAGGGAATTTGGGTTGGTCTGGCTTCCATTACGATCCGTCCAAGTTGGGCCCCCTTTTTCAATGAAGGAAACAGCTGTCGGGGATAAAGAACAGTGTCTATTAACAAGAGGGTAAGTTTCCAGAGTGGAAGTTTTCCCTGCAAATCCACCACGGCATGCCTCTCTGGTGAAGAGGCTCTACCAAGTGGAAGACCACGTAGGAGTTGGGTACCTAAGGCTGTCTTGAGCTGGTTAGCGGTCAAAGTTCTGAGATCCAAGGAGATTAGCAGAGCAGTAAAGGACCACTGTCAGAGATGAAACGTGTTTACTTCATTAAAAACTACAACCCACATCCTCTTTGTGCAGTAGACGGTTTCTTCATCGTTGCACTCCACATGTCTTCCGTTGTTGTGTACACAACCACACACACACACACAACCCCCCACACACTACATAAACATACAAACAGTTAGCTGAGTCACTGTACTTTAAAGCACCACAATGACACAACTACAAAGGTCAGAGTTTAGCCCATCATTTGGTCTACCATAGTTTTTGCCACTGAATTTAAAATGACACCAAATGACACACAACTTCATTTCTCTGTTCGGAAAGCAGCCTAGGGACATCGGTCTGATTTCCACAAGCACACATACACCTTTGTACAAACTAATTGACTTAATTTACTTTTTCAGGTCATTACTGAGCTGTGGTATCTTCATTTGCTTCTTTTGTTACACTGTAAGTCACTTTAGATAAAAGCACCTGCTAAATATAAATGGTAATTATTTACTATTAATAGTGACAGCAATCAATATTATTTAATTAGTTTTTTCTGTTAAATGATCTGTGTCTTGGTTTGATCTTACTTACCTTATGATCTTGCTATGAGTTTTGAGGGAGCAGGTGGCTTACCGATTAAATGCAACATCAGTAGGTCTGACTGCTAAAGTCGGAGTCAATGTCTCTGTGGCTGCCACCCGCCTCCCCTCGCTTCTTAAGTGTATGACCAGACAGAACTCTCTAGCATGTCTATATTTCAGCTCTACTTCACTGTGTGTGGATGTGTGTGTGTCTCTGAGAGTGTAAGAGTGTGTGTGTGTGTGTGTCTCTGAGAGTGTAAGAGAGTGTGTGTGTGTGTGTGTGTGTGTATATTTCAGTACTTCACTGTGGCCCCTTTGCTACTTTACTAACTGGCATGCAATAGGGGACCTTGGAGCAGAAGGCCAGATCCGTTTGTCATCTTGATTTGCACCATCACGAAACATACTGTCGTAACTAGGCAGATAGCATCTAACTCTTGAAAGGTAACTACAGTATGTTTCCAATGTTCCTCGAGCATTGGCCATGCACATTCCTGTGACTGTGTATAAAACACAAGGCATGACATAGCCTACAGTATGACAAGCCAGAGTAGTCTTGGTTTAGTACGGATCCAGTACACCTACACCATAGCTGGGCCCGATCCGTTCACGCATCTGATGCTCTCTGGCGAGGTCCTAGAGTACGTTTCATGATAATTGTTAGGGGGGGAGGGGGTATTGCGTTCTTACACCTAGTAGAGTGATGTGATACCGGGGAAATGGGGCCTGTGGGGATCCGATTCTGGCTGGTGCCGTCTGGAGATGTTGTTAAAAACACAAAGATGTCCATAAATCCCGACGACGAGTTGGAACGAGGTGTAAAAAATGAGCGAAGGGGGAAAACACAGGCACTTAAGGCGTGTAAAAGGCACACTTACCCACACCCACACCCACACACGTACACACACACACACACACAAGTGCTGGCAACTAACAAGGCTCTGAAAAAGTAACACACATGGCCAGTGAAAGTGAAATATTCTGACTGACACTCCTTGCTTGGATTTATGTGCAACCACTGAAATGAGATAAGATATGCAAGAGAGAGAGAGAAAGAGAGAGAGAGAGAGAGAAAGAGAGAGAGAGAGAGATTAATGTTGGGAGCTTGCAAGAGCAGGTGTTCCATGATTTTGTTAACAACCTAAAAATCAGACAGTGAAATATATTTCTGCAGAGTTTGCAAACATGTCCAAGACATAGTAGCTGAAAACTAAGATTAAGAGAATAAGTGTAGTGGAACAGTGACTTAAATTCACTGATAGTATATTAATTAGACTATACCAATTTAGATAATTAAAGGATTCATCAAAAACAAGAAGCTACATCCAGCATAGCATCCAATGAAATTTTGTGCATTTTGTGCAAGTTTATGAATGTGCATGTTAAAACAATTACATATGAATTATTTGCTTTAGTCAATTCAATGCTGTGCAGGAAAAATGTCAAATGCCATATGTGAAAACTTGCTTGTCATTCAGCTGTCAAGAAATTATATCTAGGAAACTAACTCTCACGCAAGGCGTCAGCAAGGGATCTGTTAGTAAAAATGTTCCAGTGCTTATGATGGACAGACATTTCGGACAAAAGACAAAATGACACCAACTGGCAACCGATATCGAGACAGACCTGAAACCTCCCGAGGCCCACCTCCACTACTCGTCTAGACAGTGGAGTGCCTCTTCCTCTCTCTGGAGAGAGGAGCAAGAGAGATGAAAACTGCTCAGGGCTCCGACTGGTGGTGTGCCTGTCTCCGACTGCTTCCAATTAAGCCCAGGGTTTAGGGTTAAGAGGCACATTGGAGCAGCTGAAAGCGCTCAGGGAACAGCTGGGTGGCAGAGCACTTCCCCTGCAATTTTTGCATAAGGCAGATGGGAACTCCTTCTCAACAGCTGGCCTCCGCGTCTTTGATCTTCCTCTCTCCCCACACGCGCATGTGGGGCATTCGCGTCGATGAGAGAGAACTTACCTGTGTCCCGAACGACCCACCCCAAAACAAGTGGCGGTAACCAAGGTTACAGGAACGACAGTAGCACTAGCAGTCAGTGGGGGGTGCGCATGGGGGGGGTGCGCTATTTAAGCAGGGGAGTAGGTGTGCAAGCATGTTATAGGCAGGTGGTTACCATGGTAAAGGAACAGGGCACTGTGATTCAGGAAATGGAAATTAGAGCAGTCTGGAGTCAGCCAGTTCTGACTTTGAAGTCGGGGTAGATCGCTTGCCCTGAGTTTAGTGGGAAGTGGGAATTCCAACTTTGAGTGGTGTTCCATTGTACTTTTTTCCCAGTAGGTCTGAATTTATGAGCTCCAAGTTTGTCTGGAATGAAACTGGGAGATTACAACTAGGAAATATCCAACTTCCGAGTTTTCCTGAATGCAGCATATGTATGGGCTTCTTCACTCTTTGGTATGAACAGTTTTTTTTTTGAGTGTGCACACAGAACGAATAGATAGTGGACCATAAGGAGAAATTCATTACATCTGACAGATAGTTGGATAAAAATGTACTTGCACTGCCCCTTGAAGTGCCTGAGGGCATCTTGGGAAAGAAAATGTGCTCTTTCACAACGAACCTCAGAGCGCATGCTAAAAAGCACACTCACCACTCACAGAAGCGTCTACAGTTCCATAAATGATGATCAAATGGTCGACTGCACACGTTGTGTCTATTTGGTATTTTCATGGTCATGGTATATTAGAAATAAATATAATTAGTCACTGGAGACACCAACCAGAATATTTTGATAATCAAATGATCAATTACACATATCATGAATTCAAGATAACAAACAAAAGTAACACAAGTCATGGTCAGCTACAGTTACAAAACACTGGCAAACATGGAGAGCAGTCCTGAGTGAAACCATTCAGTATGTCAATAATGATTTATCAAAAAAACCACCCATCCCTTTGTGGACGTAGAAGAGAGGTCACACACAACTTATGCTGGATGCATGGACTACTACAAACTCCAAATTCCAGGCCAATGGATTACACCAAGCAGTCAAAACAAAAGCCAATATGTCCAAACATTCCCAGAGGTTGCAGGAGGGCTCTGACACTCTCCAAAAACAACCCAACCAAAGAAACTGATTTGCACATGAAAACAGCACAGCACAGCAAAGACCTCTATCTCGCTTTCTCTCTCTCTCTCGCTTTCTCTCTCTCTCTCTCTCTCTCTTTCTCTATTTCTTTCTCTCTGCAAAGTGGAGGGTCCTTGGGCTGAGAGAAGGAATCTCCCCAAAGTCAAAAAGCTCACATGTTCATGATCTGTCCATTGACTGTGTAATGCCCTCTCGTTTTGTTTTACTTTCACATTTCAACATTTATGTAGGCAATTTGCAAATTGCTTCTAATTACTTCTTCTCATATACTTTACAGAGACCACTGTTATAATTCAAACATTATTTACAATAGACCTCATTCCTGGATAGCATATACAAAATTGCTGTCTGACTTTTGTGCTTAATCTGTGGGAAACATACGTCTGGTAACATGAGACAAAAACAACCTGCCTACTGACCACTTATAGGACCTGTGAATAAATCACACATGCCTTTGGAGTAAAAATGACCTAATTTACAGAGGGGGCCTGGCATTCCTGAGCAGGCACTGTGTTTGTGTGACTGGAGCAAGCAGGAGGTTTTCCCTGTAAAAAAAAAAATCAATCCACGATGGCCACCTCCCACTGTGGTTTGTCCATCTGACCTGGCCTGAAACCTACCCCATGGTGCAAAGCCTGGGCTAGCGGTCAACGGCATGCACATGAAAAAAAGAAAGAAAGGGATGAGCCAAAGAAAGCGAACGTGAGCTGACGACGAGGGAAGAGGGGATGCTTTCTTGTCTTTCTTTTTTGCTCTTTCCTTTTCGTGTCGACCTCTGTGTGTCGCAACACCCCCGGTTGCGTTGGGGAGTGGTGAACGACGTGCTCACTTGAAAGAGATCAGTCGGCCACAGTGGCAACGGTTGCTGGTCGGTTTCATCAGCTGCTGAGGGGCAGTTCAACCAGCAGTGATTAAATGCATTGATTACTATGACCGTGGCTTTGCTCTACTGGAATGACCCTTCTCTGCTCTGGAGCCATGTTAAACGGCAACAACAAGAACAGCAAGAGAAACCAATGACGACGACAACATCAACAGGAACACAACAGGAGCAAAGACGAAAGTTTATAGAATTTTTTTTTTTTGAGGGAAGAGCATTGGATGAGTTGAAGTTTTGAAATGCTATAAACTTACTTTTTTTTTAAATTTACATCTTCAAATAATGTCCTTTGAATTCCTATTTAAGAATTTACCACGAGTGCAGGAAGGGGGGATTCCCTCTGCCTGGTTGAAGACAGGAAAAGCCGAGACATGCAGGACATTGTCCTTCTGATTGAGTGAATAGGAGGAATTCCGACCACCCCTTGCATGAGTCATGACATCAGCCCTAAAAGTGTCTTTCATGTGATCCTCTATGATGGGTCACACCAGGTCATGTGATCCTCTACGAGGGGTCACACCTGGTATACCCCCGAAAGTGACGCATACGATCCACTGGCCCCTCAATTCCCTCAGCACTTGTTTACTTTGAGTCACCATAGGAACGGACTGAGAACAATGAGAGCCCACTCAACAGACACACAAGCACGTGCACACACACACACACACACACACACACACACGCTCCGTTATGAGGAAAAGTTGCTGTCTTCAAGGAAACTAAAACTGCCCCCACACAAATAGTAATCAATTACACAGTTCACAGCTAACAACTCTATTAAAGTTTTAATATGAAATAAGATAAGGTTAGACAAGATGAGAAATGCTTTCCCAAGGGAAATCAATTATCCCAAATATATACACTGTACCAAGAGACATAGGTTTGTTGTCAGTTAACTTTTCCATTATACTGTACATGTGATGTATTTTATTTTGCATGTGTTTATATGGTTGGCTTGGAACTACTGAACTGTAAAGAAATGTATTTAAATAAATGAAATGACATGTTAACTGAATAGTGTCATTATGAGTAGGATCTGGGTAATGTCACAGTGATCTCATCATGACCTTTCATATAAAGAAGAATCCGACGTTCTCTGATATGTCTGAAGTGAGCGGACATATTGGCGAATATAACATTTCAGCCTCATCTGAAATTTTGGGTAGAGTCAGCACAAACTCTTCACTCAAAAAACTGCCTATAACAAAAAAAATAAAAAAATAAATAAAACTCTGGAATTCTGGATTGCCAATATATTTCCATTCCGTCAGGGAGACTACTGTGCGCAAAGTTGGGCTGCTAGTCATTGTCCATGGGGATATGTGGCCACACACTAATTTGGGGCCTTTCTGACCACATGCTAAATGGGTGGACGTGAGGGACATGTGAGCTTTCGGAGAACGGAGGCGGAAGTGCCTTGGTCTCTCTCTCTCTCCACTCATCACACTGTGGTGGGATATCCAGACGAATTTAGAACAAAAGCGTTTGAAACTACGGTCGTGTATATTTGGATCTGGTCTGAGGCCTAAAGGTCTGTTCTGGGAACGGGAGAATGCGCCTCTCTGAGCACGCTGTGTGTGAATGTGTGATTATGTGAATGATTACGAGAATCCAAACACGCAAAAGGCATAAAGCCATAAAAGTGACCGCGTGACCATATCACAGACTGCAATTTCTCCAACGTTTTTATTACAGTGTATGGTATCTCCATCTCAACTGTGATATTATCAGTTACAACACAGAGGATACTGGAAACAGTGAAACAAACACACACACACACACACACACACACACACACACACACACACACCGTTTTCTGTTTATCTACAGTGAAGGCCTTCAACTCAAATAAAAGTGTGGAGAGAAAACCCTGAATCACTCTGAAGTGTCTCTTTGATTGGTTCAGTCAAGGATGTTCAAAACTTAATAGGTATTTTCAGACACCATTTTTTTCCCGTTGTGTGTGTGTGTGTGTGTGTGTGTGTGCGTGTGTGTGTGTGTGTGTGTGTGTGTGTGTGTGTGTGTGTCTGTGTTTATAGGTGTGTGTGTGTGTGTACATCTGTGGGGCTCATTCTGTGTGTGTGTGTGTGTGTGTGTGTGTGTGTGAGTGTGTGTGTGTGTGTGTGTGAGTGTGTGTGTGTGTGTGTGTGTGTGTGTGTGTGTGTGTGTGTGTGTGTGTGTGTGTGTGTGCATGTGTCTTTGTGTGTGGTGACTTCTGAATGGAGTGTCTGTTAATTCACCATGCCCAACATTTGAGGAAGTGTTGACGTCTCTCAGCCTCTCTAGCCTATCCTCCATTTGTCACACTGCGGCGTTTAAGACCATGAGCAGGCATGACGGGGCAGGGGCAGGGTCTGGGGATGACTCTGGGTTTCCGACACGACCAAAACACTGTTTAGTGACAGGGCTTGTCCTGGGTCACAGAGGTCAGGCCATAACCAACATGAATGGGCTACTGAGGGGAGATAAGGGGATGTGGGACAACCAAGACAAACCTGCATGATCAGAATGAATGAAACATTCTGGCTTGTGTGTGTCAGATGAACAAACTACTAAATGTATAACAAAATCCAGAGGCCAGCTCCTCTATTTGATTTGGACTCAATCTTAGAATAGTGTATTTAGAATAGCATTTGAAAAGCAGGACACTTTTTTATACATAGGTGTTCAGTTCGGTCCTATATTTGGTGTAGGCCCTGTTCGGATGTGACACTATGCTGTGAGACCATTTGGTATTTATAGCAGTCAAAGAAAAGGGCACACTTTTTTTTACAAAGCATGTCAGTGCAGTACCATAATTGTTGTATTTATGAGCTGTGTTTGGATGACTGTCAGAACTGTGGGGCAGGTTTGGATGCATCCAGACAGAGTTTGCCAGACAGCCATGTTCTCTCTCCTCCGTATACAGGTGTAGTGACAGAAATGACAAACTGGACCATTACCCAGGAGACCTGACACTGGAGGGTTTCCCTGTAAATATTACCCCACAACCTTAAATGGCCAACCCAAACCCAAAATCATTATTTGCCATTGTATGATTTCAGTCAGTATAAGTATATATACTTTTTGAACCGTGAGGGAAATTTGGTCTCTGCATTTAACCCAATCGGTGAATTAGTGAAACACAAACAGCACACAGTGAACACACAGTGAGGTGAAGCACACACTAATTCCGGCGCAGTCAGCTGCCTGCTACAACGGCGGCGCTCAGAGAGCAGCGAGGGGTTAGGTGCCTTGCTGAAGGGCACTTCAGCCGCGGCCCACTGGTCGGGGCTTGAACCGGCAACCCTCCGGTTACAAGTCCAGAGTGCTAACCAGTGGGCCACGGCTGCCCAAAAGTCTGCCCAGTCTGTAGCTTTAGTGATAATATTTGCATTTGAGCCATGTGAGAGTGTTTGACTCTGAGGAAGACGCGGTGCGTCGAAATGTTCTCTGGTCCTTCCCTGGGTTCAGTCACCTGAAGTGGCCTGGGGCCTGCTGCTGATTCTGTGGTCCTGCTCCGTGGAACTGGACCATCATGGAACACCCAGGGGCTGGAGCGTAAGTGATACCCATTCCACGTGAGTTACCTTTGCCTTCCTAATTCCTATTCTGGGTAGAGTTAGCCTTCCTGTTTTTGTTTTGTTATCGTGTGTGTGCATGGAAAAGGAGGATTTTACTCCGATTCACGGATGAGAGCCAACCCAACCACCTTCCTTCCCCCCTAACTGTGGCGGATTCACCACTCCACTGCCCCCTCGCCCACTTTCCATTTGACAGGTTGTGAGGCAGACGAGAAGTATTTCCTCTGAGTCAGCCGCCCTGACTCCCTTTTGTCATTACGGAACCATGCATGCTTTAAACACCTCCAGAACACAATGCCGGACGCACCGTCCCCAGGGACTGGCCAACAGTGTTCTCACTCCGCTCCGCACCGGTTATTTTTCCTCTCTACACTTAAAGAGGGTAAAATGAAACGCATTTCTGCTCTGATTTTTCTCCTGGATGGCCTACTTTGCAGATGTCATTTTCAGAGAGGGCCTGGGGTTTTAAGTGCAGGACTGTGACTGTGTGTAAATGTGTGCTTGTGTGTGTGTGCGTGTGTGTGTGTGTGTTTCTGTTCACATTTTCTTTTAATGTCTGTTCCAGCTGACGTCAATCGGAAACGTCAAAACCTGTATCACACAAACTAAGGAATTGAAAAAAATGCCGTTTTGGGCACAACTTCCTGTTTTCTGAATTTCTATGGAAAAGGTGTGTCCAGCCATTCCTTAAAGTGCTTTGATCTAGCGAACACAGTCAGACATTAAGGGTCAAATTGGCTACCATGCGTGCAGTATGACTCAATATGTAGCCAGTGATTTCGTGCAACTGAGATGCATATTGGAGAATGACCAACTGAAAGAAAACAATTTGAGATCCAATGTTTTGATTTAACATGCAGCTGCAGAGGACAATACCAATTGTGTTGTGACAGAGCCAGGATGTCACTTACTGTACTTTCAATAATTAGCATGATGACTTGGATATATTATTTCCACCTACCTCAAATAAATGGATTAATATTTAAGGTCACTGTTTTTTAGCAGGCAATTTGATCCAAAGTGAATTGAACCCAGGACATCCGGTTGTCAGGTAGCAACACTACTGCGGCTTCACCACACTCATTTTTACCATAACATAAACAATCAATATCGATCCGTACATCACATTTGAACTGAATGATTCCCAGAGTGTCACTGCCATGCTACTATCTAACATTAGGTTTAGTGCTGTATGGCAGCAATCACTGTGGAAACACTGGCATAATTGTATTTTAGAATGTATTGTATTTTGTGGGCAGCCGTGGCCTACTGGTTAGCGCTTCGGACTTGTAACCGGAGGGTTGCCGGTTTGAATCCCGACCAGTAGGCACGGCTGAAATGCCCTTGAGCAAGGCACTGAACCCCTCACTGCTCCCCGAGCGCCGCTGTTGTTGCAGGCAGCTCACTGCGCCGGGATTACTGTGTGCTAAGTGTGTTTCACTAATTCATGGATTGGGTTAAATGCAGGGATCAAAAGAGTATATATACTTATACTTCCTTAGAATAAAAGGCAGTGTCTTTTTGATTTGAATGTATCTTTTGTCTCTTGTTTGTGTTGTATGTTCTGATTGGAATCTCTTGAGTCTGGTATTAAAGACGAACTGTATGGAATTGAACATTGAACATTGAACCCTCCAAACCAAGCAAGCACATGAGTGACAGTGGCCAACAAGACTCCTTTTTTAAAATCATAAAGCCTAATATGAGGAGAGCTACAAACAAACATGTGAGCACAAGCTTGGCTTTTGGTAGGAACTCCGAGTTCCACAAACATGGCACAGCATGCCCTTGATATGTTTGGTCTCCTTCCATCTTTGCAGGGAAACATTTGGCGACAAGACTGATAATGGATTGCATTTCATATAATAACTTTTTTTTTCCATTAAGTTTGCTCTGTGTAGGCCCCAGCCGTGGCACAACTGGCTGGGGCACCTGCACCATACGCCGACGACCCGGGTTCAATTCCCGCCCCGTGGTCCTTTCCGGATCCCACCCCGACTCTCTCTCCCACTCACCTCCTGTCACTCTCTACTATCCTGTTGCATTAAAGGCATAAAAAGCTCAAAAAAAAAAAAAAGTTTGCTCTGTGTATTGGGTAATCACTGCAAGAAACTTTCAACAACAGTTCATGCACATGAAGATTTTTCTGTACTGTACAGACATGCTACAGCTCTTATCATGCATGCCTTCTTGGTTATTGTTGAGCTGTATATGTTGTATCCTCTGTATTCTAATTGATAATATCATAATTCAGCTATAGCAGTCTATGATATTATATTGTGGGTGCTGTATCTAAAATATTCTGCATGAATCAAACTAGTATAGCAGCAAAGACAAGCCTTGCAGAGCTGGTGATTTCTCTTGCTTACAGTAACCTCAATCTTCAAAGCAAAATAACATCTCAGCATGTTTTGATGGCTATGTGATATGACAATGGGTGTCAGGAAAGAGTCATTGCTTTACATAAATCACATGGAGACCAAATGATAAGACTCATCTATCGTGCGAATGTGAAAGGTGGAGGTCATCCTAAACGACAATGTGAAAGGTGGAGGTCATCCTAAACGACAATGAGCCAAACGACCCAACACTGAAGTGAACTCTTGCAAATGATAAAATCACTGCACAGTAAAAAGGGCCACTAATGGTAAACCACATTACTGAATACGTAATGCATTAGCCGAGCTTGAGACATTTCTGAGAGCAAAGCGCTCTGTTAATTAACCAGCAGGAGGGGTCACACTTCGGGAGCGCTGGATTACTTCGGCTTTATTACACAATTCTTAACAGTCTCAGAGTGTTCCTGAACGTACGAAGATCAAAACCCCTGAAATATCTTTTCAACGCTACTTAAAAGCTTACATAAGAGAGTGAGAGTGAGAAAAAGAGAGGGAGTGAAATAGAAAGAGAGACAGACAGAGAGAGAAAGAGGGAGAGATTAAAATTAATTTGACTAATTCAACACTTTAAGACTAATGGCATTGATCACATTGAGCCATTCCCAGGAGACTACAGCACAATGGCACTGGCTATTCTCTGATACAGCAGATCCAACTTAATCACCTGAGGAACCAGTTTTCATTAGATGCCAAGAGGTTACGTTTAGTTATAGGAGAAACAACACACAAAATAAAAAGTTGTCGGCTATGACAAGCCTTATTAGGGTTTTATAGAAATACATCCAATTGATGAATCAGGCAAAGAGAAAGAATGCAATGAATCTGGAGTAACATTATTGTAAACAATGTTTGAAACAATGTATCCGCTTATCAAAGGACATGACCCCTTGTGTAGCAACGCCTAACTTCTGACATAATGTGGCGAATTCATAGAAACTATTGTTTAATGGAGGAAGTTATGTTTCATATCACCATAGTAATGCATGCAATATTGGCTTTTGTATTACATCCTGTCAGGGATACATTCAATATGACCAAATGTGTTGAGCCATGCTGGAAAATATTTCATCAGTGGTGTCCGTTATTACTGTTATTCTTATTTATTATTAAAGAACCTTTCCAAACACATGCCAGTTACAATAGGTGGACCAACTCTTCAACACACTGATTCAAAAGGGATATGAAAAGTTAAAAATCTTCTTCATTTGTTCATCTTATAATAATTGTAATGTCTAACCAAAAATGACTTTGCTACGCTGATCTACTGAAATGTATGAATGCAGAGCGCAATACAACAGATAGACCTCCAGTCATGGTTAGAATTACGCACAACGCCATCATGTAGCTTTCCATTCAGCCAGCAATTTCCACCCGTTTAGTCTCACACAGAGCTGAACAACACTGATAAAACTAAACTTCTAAAAAAAATCTGTATTACAAAAAAAAGTCCGAGACTGTGAGGTCAATTCCACTATGTCATAGCTCTGTTATTTTAAATGGCATCATCGCGCCGTGATTGGCCGGCGCGCGTCTAATCTCGAGAGATTGTGGGTGGCGTTCGCTCCTCGCGCACTATATGTAATTTGTGACTCGCGTACCAGAGCACAGTCAGTCAGTGACAGCCCAAGCTTGTCTAGAGACAACCAAGTGAGAGGGACATTAAGCAACTACGCGAAGGATCCGACGCCGAAACTTTGACTTGTATCTGAGGAAGTTTTGCCACGTGTAGAATAAGCGCAAGCATGAAGTCCATGTACCACCAGCTGTTAAGTCTTCTCTTCGTTCTCGGCAGCCTGCAGATCAACCAGTTGACAGAGGCTTGCTCGTGCGCACTGTCGCACCCACAAGAGGCGTACTGCAACTCTGATATAGGTAAGACGCTCACTTGTCTGGAGGAATGCAAACTGTCTTATCAAACCTGTGTTTCCATGCCTGGTGCCTACAGGCTCTTGTATTGCCAGGATATTAATACGCACTAGAAACATACTGCACGTCGACTGTGTCAACAGATAATATGCTTATCTTGTTTTGTTTTTTTAATTGCATGACAATTAAGATAACGATGATCAAATAGCACCCCTTCTGTGATGGGACATGAGTTATGGTTGATAAGATTATCACTCTACTTTCTACAGTTTCTATGGTTTCGTTTGAATGAAGTTGATGTTGTGCACATGTAGAGTACGCATCCTCTCTCTTTCCCAATTCTACATTCATGTAGAAAAGATAGGATTTAGTTTTATGTGAGGGGGCTAAATAAGTGCGTCACTGCAGTCTTCGTCCGAATAACTTCTGCCCCCCCCCCCCCCCTCTCTCTCTCTATGTCTCTCTCTCTCTCTCTCTCGGGGGGCGAAAGAGTTAAGCAGTAGCCATGGTAACAGGTCCCAGCGAGCATAATGTTTTTTAGGGCAAATGACCACTTGCTGAGCAGTAAAACAGAGCCAGGCGAACGGTAGCTGGCCAAGTATTTTACTGGCTCTCGAATATTGCACCCATGTGTGGAAGCGAAAATTCTGGTGTGGAAGCTCAACTCCCATCGTTTACTGTTGGCTCCAAGCGCTGCTCCAACGCACACGTTCGGGGCTGGTAATATAGGTCAGAATTAAAACAGTTTAACTGACTTTGAGCAATCCTCTCTGCAGCACTCTTTTTTACCGCCTCCTCACATAGCCTGATAAAAAAAAAAAACATACCAACCAATCAACAAACGTGGGTATTTTTGTTCGCGTTATTTTTATTATTAGACCATAATTAAAATTACCATTCGCATTTAGATTCGCCCTCACACGTTGAGTCAAATTAGTTCTTCACACTCCTCTAGCCTATGTACCACAAAGCCTGGCTGTCCGATAGAGTAGCTCTTGTGTTTTCCTTGCACTGGCGGCTCATTCACGGCACTTAAGCGTTTGATAAGAACAAGCGGGAAATGTGCGGACACGCTAAGGCCTGCTTATTTATGTAAGTGCTTTGGTATTCTCCAGCGCGATTCCAGGCATATTTTCACTCGTTGCCTCACACAGCACCGCTCTGCCTGGGCGATGGAGAAGGGTAGCTTTGTGAGGAGGACCCCGCAACTCCATAAGTCCCCTCACTCTATAATTATCCCCGTCTTCATTGCGCCTCAGAATGACAGGCTATGCCTGTGTGCCGATGTGGGGCACCCACCTCCTTATAATAAAGTCCTTGAAGACATTTCAAGTACTGAGGGCCAACAGAGGGCCCACTAATGTAGAGCTCAGACATGGCTGTTATTTGCGAAAGCCATGGCTATACTATTTCCCCGCAATCTTAAACGGCAAAAGAAAAAAATGTTTGCAGGGGCTACAATATTCTTTTTTTGGTGGCTAAAGAGCATAAGTGCTGGCGGGGGGAGAAGTCAGCAGTCATGAAAAGAGGTCAGTGGCAATGTGCGGGGGTGAGAGCATGGGTTGCCACTAGAATAAAACAGAGGAAAAAGAAGGAGAAAAAAGGAGGAAACTGGCATTGTGCGGAGAAAGTCACTCTGTCGCTCTAGGCAGCGCGTCCACTCATCCGTCCCTGGTGATCTCGGTGCGCCCTCGCATCACTGCTGCCTGCCTGTTGTACTAATAGCTGCCACCGGTGGGAGTGATGCACAGCCATGAGTTAGAGTTGAGACTGGTGTGGTGGTTTGCCACGTCCAAATGCAGCACCTAAGAACTTATCACTATTGGCTGGGAATGATAGGAGTGACGTGAGTCTCTCAAACATTAGCTGGGCTCTCAATCATTAGTTTTTGGCTGGTGTGTGGTGATTTCTTACTTAGACATGCAACAACTGGGAGAGCAGGTCTGTCCCCCTAAGGGTCAGGCACACTGGGAGGGAGCGGAGCGGATGATGTCACTAGTGTGTTTTCTTTGCTCCCTCTCAGCAAGTGAGCCTTTGCTCTGGCCAGCGCAATGACCCGTGAGAGAACCTCGGCCAAAAGGTCTCTGAGTTCTCTCTCTTTTTTAAAGTTATGTGTAGAACATGTGCAGTGGTTTTACAATGTGCACAATGTATTGGTTAGGCATGAGCTAAAGACATCTTATTAATGAATTTAGATTAATGTTTCCCTTCATTTTCATGCCATGTTTGTTTACTGTTGGGTGTTGAAGAGGAGACATAATACCCTTTGCATTAATGCAGAGCCATATCTAAACAAGGTCATCATAAGGTCAAGATCAGGCTTATTTTAAGATTGTTTAAGAAACTATGAGATATTAGAATGTGTGTATACCTTTAGATACTTGTTGTTTTGTCTTAGTGCTGCTGTAAGGTGATGCTGCCTAGAATGAGATGCAGGGGGAATTATACAGCCCATGCCAAGTTCTAAATCACTTTGTCGCCACCTGTGTGTGAAGCAGGGAATTCTGAACGTATAAAGGCCTACACACACGGCCGGCGATGTGATGGTGATTTATGGCAGGCGACCGGCAAAATTGAATAGAATCTATTGAAGTGAGTGGGGCAACACACATGACAAGTGGGACGACGGGGCAGCCGTTGCATTGCTCTATTGGGCCCCTTTCTATTTTTCAGGGTGACTTTGATACGTCATAATAGAAAACAGCTGTCTGGTCAGTGTATCTCCACTGAATCGATGGGTGATGGCGTCGCCAGTAGTGTGTGTAGTAAAGCGATGAACAGAGTTGCACCGTCGCGTTTGACTGTCGCATCGCCGTGTGTGACAGCCTTAAGTCATGCATGCTCCAGGTTTTCAAAGGCTGCACTGAAGTGGGTGTGTGTGTTTTCTTGTTCACAGTAGAACAACGTTTTTTTTTCTTTCTTTCTTGGAAACAGCTGATATGAAAAGCAACATTCTGATTTGTATCCTCACGTACGCAAACATACAGTGCATAGCTGTGAACTTGCCAAAACAACTTCAGCACGAAATCTGGAAAAGAGACAGATCCAAAAGATCTGAGTAAAAATAAGTCGTTGCTACATTCCTTTTATGAACTTGTCTAAAGAACTTGTGTACTTAATTTGTGGCCCGTGTACAATACACACTAACTTTAGCCTGATAAATGATAACTAAAAACAGAACGTGAATAGACTGCACCATTTTTGGTAACCATAACTGCTTGTCATATTTGATTACAGCTATAATGTGCATGGTGACAAAGTTTCAAATGCATCATGACAGCAGTGAGGGAGTTTCTCATGAACAGGAATTCTCTCAAGATATGCTCGCTGAGATACACTCCAACATTCAATGATGTATGAGTCAGAGTTATTGATACGTGGAACTGTTTAGCTTGACTTAGCTTGATATATGGAACTGTTTCCATATACATTCTGCTTCAGAATGTTTTGACCATTTATCTGTTGTCTACCTGGCTCACCTGTTGAGAGGTTCAGGTGTTTGCACTTTAGATGTAGACCAACAGCGTGTAACCTTCAAGCCATTAAGACCACTGGTCTGTTATCGCCTCCTTTGAAGCGAGGAAGGTAAATCATGGATGTGCCTTCCACATGTTGCTCTTGGTGGTCTATGGTGCTTAACAGGGGAAATGCCTGCAAGAGAAATGTCAAGCAGTCCATTTGTCTGGCTTTTTCTCTCACTGGTTTCACCATTACTGGGTTAGCACTCTAGAGGTAAATACAGGAGCACTTTTACGCGGGTTTTAGTCCACCTAGATACACGCTTTTCTCAAGTAATCCCCTCATCACATTTCCAGATGACGCTGGACTGCTTCCTGCCAATATCCCTGTCGCATACCTCTGTCCCGGGCACGAATTAAGGCGCTGATTCTGTGCACAGGCCTACTTGGCTGCAATTTACTTTGCAACTCAAAACAGCCTATTCACTCTGAGGAAGGCAGGGCCCACTTTCCAAAAGGGCTTTCAGGCGACAGATTAGCATTGCACCCTAAATTCTGGCCCCGCAACGTAATATCCATGGCAAAAAAACGCCCCTGGTTCTCTGGAGAGATGGCGGAGTGACGGGAGGGAGAGGGAGATCGAGAGGCTTTGAGCTCCGCAAGCAGCCTGTTCCTTGCGCTGTACCAGGAGGAACCGTCTCAGTCTGGAACCAAGTGGTGAGGGGATTACTGCAATGTGTTTTCTTGTGCTGGGTTTCAGTGTAAACAGGTTTGTTTTTGCACGGCACGACAACAATCGAGGTCAGGGTCTTGGGTCCATTTTACATAACTCCTGCTTCAGTGCCCTGACCACCAGGACGAGTAGTGGTTTTCAACGATCCTGCGCCGTTTCCTGGGTATAGGCCCTGCCAAAACCAGCTTCACTATGTGTGACTCAGTCTTAAAATAGGTCAATAGGTCAAAAGGTGCGAGATTCCCCGCAAGTTTGACATCTATTCGCCGTGAGCGAGGCGAGGGGGCGTATCGAGTGTCGGGTCTCATGGCGTGCTCGCGACCACACGGCCTTGGCTTTGATCATGGTAATGCTCATCTCTGTTCGTTCTGGGCTTAGCGGAATGGACACTGGGGTCTTTTATGTTTGCGGTTTGCACACAGGGACTCTCAGCTGAAGTGTAAGCACACAGAGCTGTCTTTTTTAAAGAGGGGGAATTACATTTCAGGGAATGGATTAAAAGCAGTTCCTCAAGCAAGCGAGCGCCCACCCTGTTGGAAAATGTTGGCCTCATTCCCTCCCTCCCTCTCCTCATGTTGGTGCACATGGTGCAACAAACTCCATCTTGTGCGTTAAAACACACACACACACACACACACACACACACACACACACACACACACACACACACTCACTCACTCACTCACTCACTCACCAAGGGATAAAGAGAGAGAGAGTAGGTGGGTTGCACATAAAGACATTCTTTGGCATTGCCAATATAAATAAAAGAATCTCTTGAGTGTTAAGCCTGTGCATCTGTGTATGCCATACGTCACTTCCCTTGCCATTCTCGTCCTCCTCAAATTGGTCTCTTTAGTGAAAAACAGATGACTATTTAACTCACATTGCCATGCTGCATGAGGGGTGTTATTATATAAGTCACCCAAAGCAGAGCGGAGAACTGTCGAAGTGTTCCAAACGACACCTCAACCTGCACCAGCATTTGCAACTGAATGCTTCCCTCCTCTTTTGATTCAGAAAGAGCTGAATCGCGCTCTCTCTCTCTCTCTCTCTCCCTCATCAAAGTGAAGGATTATGTTTTTTCTTTTCATTGATCCTTTCTTGTTTCTTAAGACTCACTTATACCCCAGTTACCTCTGTCAATGCACCCACGTTTCCTGAACACATCTTTCTACAGCATCCCATGAATATGCATGTTCTGCCAATGGGGGTACTGCTGCACTTCACATTCATAGTAGTGCTTCTGGTAGTGCTTTCGTGGTGGTGGTGGTGTTGGTGGAGGTGTGTGTGTGTGCATGTGCGTGTGTGTGTAAAAAAGAGCGTGCTTATATTTAGCGATGTGTGTAAGCGATGCGAGAGCTGCTGCGCTCGTTAGCGGTTTGAAGAATCCCCAACAGGTCAGGTGCTGGATCGTATGCAGAGGCGCTTCGGAATGAGGTTACATAAACATTCAAGGCTTTTTTCTTTTAAATTCAGGGTAAACTGGAGTAGCAGAGGAAGGGGAAAGGAGAGAGAGAGAGAGAGTGTGTGTGTTTGTCTTGGGAGGACTTTTGTAAGGTAACTCTTGCGGTTACAAGTAAACGTTGTAAGGGTCTGTGAGGACGAGGGTGAAGCGGAGAGAGTTCCCCCGACCCGACCCTGGAAGGGGTTCGAGAGGTCACGGGTGGGAATTACACAAATCCGCTGTCCTGCGAGCAGCTGCGGCTCTTAGCACATTCCCATGGACCGATGACATCGGCACCTCCCAATTAGAGCAAGGCTGTAGTCTCTCCAGCGAGCCCCATGACTCGTAAGGGGCGCCAATGAGTTGGTCTTGTGTTCACAGCCAATGCTACGACCTTTCACCCCACATGTTACAGGGTGGCACCTGTGACAGAAGTCACACTTTCTCAACCTTTGACCCTTAGATGGAGGTAGGAACAAACTTGCCGTTCTTTTTTGGAAAACAAGGGCCTTTGGTGCAGATGATGTCGTAACTGGGGGATTGCTACTTGTCTGAATTCCGTGGACTAGTTTCCCAGACAAGGATTTAGCCTACTCTAAGACTAAACCCTTTTTGTTTCAATGCAGGTCTCCATTGATGTTTTCTTCTAGAACCTGGTTTAATCCATGCCCAGGAAAATGGCCCTAAGAGGGCCAAAGATAAACTAAAATAAATGCAAAGTAAAATAAGTATAATAAGGCTTTGAAGCTGTCAGGGCAACTATATAAAACAGGAATAATCACCAAAGTAATCAACAGTTGGGACAGTATAAATCCCTGGAAATTAATTTGACTTTTTCCTTAGACATCAGCTGCCAGTTTTCCATACACGGATTAAGCCTATTTCTAAACTAAAATCTTTTGTTCATCAGAGATTTCCATTTCAGCTGTGTTTTTCTTCCAGTTGGGTTCAAAACACTTTCGGCTCTGGTGTCCTCTTCTGAGTTATGATCTCCTTTTCCCCCTCAAATGCCTGTGTGTTTGGCCCTTTAAATAGCACTGACAGTGACAGTGAAGAAGATGCTAGAACCTTCTGTTCCGTGTGGTAGAAAGGAATGCTATACTTAAAAAAAACAAAAAACGTTTTTTCCCTCCGTGCTCGTTCAGGAATGCAGGCCTCAAGTAGAGATGTGGGGAAGGAAATTCCGATGGAAAAGATAACAAACACCCAAGACTTTAGTTATGTCTGTCACATGTGTTCCTCTCAGCATGGCCAAGATGGAGCAGGTGAATTTCACACCACGTCGGGAGATTTGTAGCAAGATACGTGTGTTATGCCGAGAATAGATGCAGGTGCACAGAGACAACATAAAAGTCCATTTAGTGGTGCAAATGAACCCTCACACTTCTAACAGGGTGCCAACTTGACTAGCTTAGGCTGTGTAGGGAGAATACAAAGCTTTGTGTCAAACACCCCATAGTTCCTTTCTCTTCCACAGGGAAGTGACTTCTCAGACAAGAATTGAGCACAGGAATTCTGATGTGCTTGCGATTGTTACTTGGGCCAAATGGCAATGGAGTCTCTTGAACCTGAACTTGAACCTGGACGTCTTGTCCTCAGGGGAAGGAACCCAGATGTGATGGGACTCGGCTAGGTTTCCGAGTCAGGCTTTGTGTTGGAAAGGAAACACCTGTATCTGTCAGTGTCTATAATAAGAGTGTAGAGGACGGTGGAAAATTGGGAAATATATATATATATATATATATATATTGCTGCAGACAGTTCAGACTCATTCATTAGTCCTCTCAAGTGCAAATGCGGTTGAAAAATCAACCATTCAAGTCTCACACTGACTAGAAGCCCTGTGTGATAGATATTCTCAAAAAGAGGCTCCATGAAGCCCCTCAGCTTGCCCAGCATGTTCTTGGCTCACCTCTGCTTGGTTGGCCTGCTCCTTTGATTACGTAAATGCTGAGGGGGCGGGGGTGTCACACACACACACACACACACACACACACACACACATATACACACCCCTCAGTGTCCCACAGCCCTGACTACAGCTCTATGGACCAAATAATACTCTGATCCAATCCCCTTATGACTGATCAAAATGATGTTACTATACATTGCTACACAACAGAACGGGGGCAGCCGTGGCCCACTGGTTAGCACTCTGGACTTGTAACCGGAGGGTTGCCGGTTCGAGTGCCCTTGAGCAAGGCACCTAACCCCTCACTGCTCCCCGAGCGCCGCCGTTGTAGCAGGCAGCTCACTGCGCCGGGATTAGTGTGTGCTTCACCTCACTGTGTGTTCACTGGGTGCTGGTTGTGTTTTACTAATTCACCGATTGGGTTAAATGCAGAGACCAAATTTCCCTCACGGGATCAAAAGTATATACAAAGCGAAAGCTATATTTGTGTGTGCTTAATACTAAGTGATGCTATTGGCTAAACTGATGCCATATTGTGCATTATATGGTAAATGCATTTATAACTTACTATATACATATCGAAAGTGCACTAGTCTGACTGGGGCCCTTCAACATGGCTTATGAAGTCATGAACTGTGAGCAGTTAATTAGTGAGGTTACTCCTCCCACTAGTAATAAGGCATGTGGTGATGCTGATCTTTTAATGACTATTTTGACTTTGAGTTTATATTTTTTGGCAGCATAAAACTCATGTTGGTCTCTCTGTCTCTCTCTTCCCCTCTCATTCTGTGTGTATGTGTGTGTGTGTGTGTGTGTGTTTCATAGTGATCCGTGCCAAGGTTGTGGGCAAAAAGCTGTTGAAGGATGGGCCCTTCGGTACCATGAGATACACCATTAAACAAATGAAGGTGAGAGCCTTGCCAAAACACTATCACATAACATCATACACAATACACATGCCTGACAGCAACAACAAAAGACCAACAACATTTACTCATAAAAATCCATCTTATACACAATACTCATAAATAACGCCTGTTATGAGGACAATCACAACTACTTTGATAAGCGAGTTGAGTACAAGCCATCAGTAGCATACAGATATATATTCTGAGCATACAGTACACGACATAGTATACTCCTGAAACAACATTGACAACTCACAAACACACACACACACACACACATACACACACACACACACACACACACACACACTCTTCGCACATAACAGCCGCAGCAACGTCACAGCTTCAACACCATCATCACATAGGCCTACTTACAGCATGTACTTTAGACTCCAATAAAACCCTCAGAAACACACTTTTATCAAACTTATGGGACATCAGTAAATGGTTGTAACAGCACGGGGTATGTTGGTGTGTGCAGTGGTAGTGGTAGTAGTAGTGTAAGTGATCTATCCTGGAGGCTGTTGTATCATAGCTATGAGATGAATAGAAGGTCCCTCCTTTCACCTCTACTGCCTTATGTAATCTTTCCCATAGCACAAAGTGCATGAGCGGTCTTGTGCATATACACACGCACTTAGCCAAGACAGCTGCACAGCACAAGAGAATCAGAGGCAGCCACAGTGACACACACACACACACACACACACAGAGGGAGAGTGAGATGCCTACACACACACACACTCCCCAAGCCAAACCACAGACTGTACACACACCATGGATCATGCAAGTGAGCCCAGTTTGTTTGACTTAGTTTCATACCTGAAAAGATGGAAGTAGTTTGGCAGCTTTAACTTTTTACTTTCTCTTTCTTTCTGAGGTGAAATTGTAATTGTAATTCTGATGCACAAACTCCAGTATGATACTTACTGGACCTTGAATATATTGAGTTTTCTTCTGTTTGCGCTACTGCACAATGTAGGTCTATGAGAGTCGTTGTGGTGCATTACTGAGGATTATGTTCTCTATGAGAACCAGTTTCAATATCAATTCCTCAGTTATTTTTCCTTTTCATGTGGCCCCCAGTTATATTTAATGCTAAGCTTCTGAGGGGCTATGGGTCTGGCATATTAGTAATGGTCGTCAGATAGTCTGAGTTTCATTGCAGACACGGGTGTCATGGCCAGAAAAAATGGACAAAAGAGAGGGCAAAGTCACTGAAGGACAGTTATGTAAAAGACACTCTACGTTCCCCCCTCCCATAAACCCTCGTATTTCTTTGTTCCCAGTGGCTAAGCATCGCAGTCAGTCCCTATATTCTGGGAATGTCACGTCTAAACAGGGATTTCCTGTTGTCACAGGACAAGTAAATCAAATCAGAGGGACAGAGAGACAGGCAAGACACTATGACTCCCTGGACAAAACACTGATTTTGTCCAGCACAAATGTGGTTTTGTCCTGGCTGACTACAATAGGAAAAAATGTTGACGAGAAAAACAAACAAGCCATGGAACTGAATGCTTTGCCAGTTTGTGCAATGCAAATATGTTTGTTTTTTAATGTCGGTTAAAAAAATAGCACTTTAATTGTTCCAGTGACAGTGTTTTCATATACATGTAGTGGACAGAATAGGATAACATATTCCTTATTTTTCTCTCGGATGTTATTGGTAACTTTGAAATTTGAGTCAAGACCAAACCAATCAATCACACTTGTGAGTCCACTCCAAACCAAAGCATCATTGTTTGTGTGACAGATGTACAA
Source organism: Alosa pseudoharengus (assembly GCF_046254945.1). Taxonomy (NCBI): domain Eukaryota; kingdom Metazoa; phylum Chordata; class Actinopteri; order Clupeiformes; family Clupeidae; genus Alosa; species Alosa pseudoharengus. The sequence continues at coordinate 10,134,742 of NW_027468664.1, forward strand.
AGGCTTTGAGAAAATGCAACACGTCCAGCACATCTACACCGATGCTTCAGAGAGCCTCTGCGGAGTGAAGTTTGACATCAACAAATACCAGTACCTGATCACAGGTAAGACCTCCGCACCTACACCATGGAAGATATGCATTCTCAACCATGGTCTATGTGTGCATGCTTAACATACCTGACTAAACACTGAAGTCTTCAACACAACAGTTCAACTCTTGAACTGAATGAACCGAAAAGCACAAAGTACTGTAATCAATGGTCTGTCTGTCCATGCTCCGCAAACTTGACCCACCAGTTAAACTCAGGATTACCAGAATTCACGTGATGCAGCTAAATCAAAAGTATTATAACAGACTTCAATTTAAAGCACTGGTTTTAAAATAACACTCACTGTAACAACTTTTTGATGTACGCGTTTATTAGGAAACTAATATGTTATCATCTTCAAATTCATTTTGATGGTGTATGGTCATGTGACCGACAGATAAACGTGTGTGTCATTCCCACCAGCAGTCTAGGATATGGGTTTTAGGAACAAACAGCAAAATCAAACGAAAACCTTTCACAGCATGACACTGCTAAACTCTATTGGCAAAAATCACAAGTCGACATGTTGGCAAGCTTCTGGCAGTGTGAATGATGTTTGCAAAGTTTTGCATGCCTTTTATGTAGCTACATGGCTAGTTTTAGACCAAAACTTACAAAGTGTTGCTTTAAGTAGGTGTGTTTTGAGCTAGTCTAAACAGGAATATGGCCTCATTCGCACTCCTGTTCCTAGACAGCCCCTGTGCTGCGTGCTTCCCTTCTGTGCCGCATACCGGACTCTTGACTGATTGAACTTAACATCATTAATCAAAAGTACTATAATTGCACTGACGTCAATGAGGCATACACAAGGCAGGGATAGATAGAGGTCCAGGCCAGGGGCAGGATTGACACCAAAGACATCACTAATCATCGAACCTCTCACAAGGTTCTGTATCCTCAGTGAGGAAACCTTGACTGAAATAACAACAGGATTGGGACCAAAATAACAAATTCAGGGTCCCAGAGGGAACCTAAGTTGTTATGCATGCTTTGTGCACGAAGATGGCTGGCTGTGAAGTTCATTACTTGAATGACAGTGCCCATTGGCCCCTTGGGAAATGGATGCTTCAGGGATTTCCTCATCTCCTTTTCCCTCTTACTTGCACTCTCTTTTTCTCTCTGTCCTCATTCCCTTAGTCTTTCTTTTTCTTTCTCTCAATCTCTCTCTCATCCTCCTCTCTCTCTCTCTTTCTCTCTCTCTCTCGGCAGTGTGTCTCAGACCACAAAGGCCCAGTTGCCAACGGCAGCGAGAGTTTGTTTGGTTTAAATCTGAGACCCCTGGGGAACTGCCTCAACCACTCCCTGTGACACAAACTTTCCTTCTGTTTATAACCATTAGCTTGCTACTGGGAAAAGCACATGTACTCTTTTTTTCCTTTTTGCTTTTTTCCATTCTTCTGCTTTCCTTTGCCTGTCCTCGTTCGTCTGACAAAAAAAGAAAAAAAGAGAAGAAAAGAGAAAAAAGGAAACCAGAGTAACCTGCTTTAAGACACAACCACTTGAACATACTTGGACATACACTTTAGTCTGATGCGGTCGTTGTTTTAGACAGATCCATATAACGTTGCATGAGAATTCATTCATTAATTCACCTCTGTCGTCGCTTTGCTCTGTCAAGACCACTGAACGCCAGCACTGGGCACTCAGCCCTAAACACACACTCACTCACTCAAACACACACACACACACACACACTCACTCACTCACTCACACACACACACACACTCACTCACTCACTCACACACACACACACACACACACACACACACACACACACACAAACACTCACTCACTCTCTCACACACACACACACACACACTCACTCACTCACTCACTCACTCACACACACACACACACACACACACACACACACACACACACACACACACACACACACACACACACACACACACACACACACACACACACACACACACTCACTCAATCACTCACTCACTCACTCACTCACTCACTCACTCACTCACTCACTCACTCACTCACTCACTCACTCACTCACTCACTCACTCACTCACTCACTCACTCACTCACTCACTCACTCACTCACTCACTCACTCACTCACTCACTCACTCACTCACTCACTCACTCACTCACTCACTCACTCACTCACACACACACACACACACACACACACACACACACACACACGACCAACACAACAGGCAGCACAAGAGCGTTTTTGTTGCGTTTCGGAGAGCCTGAGTCACGGTGCTGGGATCACATCACACTTTGCGTCTGAGCTGCCCTCTCCTCTCATGGTCCTCTATTATTGGCAGTGCGCTCCGAGCGGCCTGCGCATGAGAGCCCTTATACAAGGCACTGTTTTAAATAGGTGAGATCAGCTCGCTGGATTCCCTTTGATCAGTCCTACATGTTGACCACTGAGAGTTGCTCTGCGGGCAGCTCTAGGGCACAGCACGCACACCCTCGCTCACACACACACACAAACACACAACCACACACACACGGGGAACTCGTGATCTCTCTCTGTCTCATCCCTTTTTTCGTCCCAGGACTAAAATAATCCTGCAGGGGTAATGGGGAGAAGGCTCGTAAGGGATGTAATGTGTGACATCTTTTCTTTCCCCTCTTTTTATTTCGAAGAGAGACGCGATGTTCGGTGGGTATAGTGCACCTGTTGCGGAGGTTATAGTCCCCTACATTGGTGGTAAGCTGCCAACAGCCAAAACCCAAATATAGATGCTGAAGGACCTTTGGAAATTCATAAATAGAGAGTTGGTTTAATAGGTTCATACTGTGTGAGATCGTTTTACCATAGTGTACAGCCCCCCTACCCTGGATGGTTTATGTTATTAATGCCCTACAGTAAGTTTTACAGTCATACAATCACTTTTTAAGATTTCCCTACGGAGCTTGAAAACTATTCTGAAAGTGTTGGAGGGGAGCTTTCGTTTCACCCGATACAATTTTACCAGCCAATATAAAGCAGCGGAAGCTGCCATATAAATAAAATACGAGGCACTGCTTTGAAATACGGATTCTAAAAATCACATCAAGCACTGCACATTTATAAGGAGTAAATATTAGAGTACTGTAAGCTCCTGTACAATATGTATGACACCTTTATTTACTCTTCCTCCCCATCTGTCTTTACTTCTCATCTATCTATCTATCTATCTATCTATCTATCTATCTATCTATCTATCTATCTATCTATCTATCTATATCCCTCTCTCCTCTCTCCTGTGTCTCTCTCCCAGGCCGCGTCTTTGATGGAAAGGTCTACACCGGCCTGTGCAACTTCAACGAGCGTTGGGAGCGCCTCTCCCTGGCCCAGAAGAAGGGCATCAACCACCGCTACCAGCTGGGCTGCAACTGCAGGGTGAGTGGCAGCAGTGTCACCGGGCACTGTCTCCCCGCCGGCCCTCCTGGCGCGCGGGACCAGGACGATCAGACGCACACGCAGATGCGGAACAGAGACGCAAAGAGGCGCCAGCAGGGCCCGCGAGGCCCACCGGGTGTCAGGGGGGGGCATGGCGGCAGGGGCAGGGGGAGAGGCAGAGGAAGGCCAAACCTTCTTCCTCAGCACATGGTCATTCTCTAAAGACTCCCTGGTGACTGACTACTACCCGGCCTCATGTCTCTTTATGGGCATTGCTCACTCGCAGCACTCAAGCCTCAAGTCCTCCTCCTCCTCCTCCTCCTCCCACCCCTTGCTTCCACCACAAGTCCCCTGAGTGCACGCCAGTGCTTCTCCATAAGAGTTAGAGTTGTAAATATGTACTACTGGCTCGCATTAGTTTCCATGCAAAATCTCAACAGAAAGACATCACGGTTAGATGGACACAAGTTGTATTTACAACTCCATGTTAGTGAAAGATATGTACAGAAATCATTTCTCCCCCAAAAACTGTGCTTGCGATCATTTTCTGACCGAATTACTGTATGTGTAAATCATCATGTAATCTGATTCACAACATTAGGTGTATACAGTACATTATTCTCAATAGAGTGCCTGAATACACACTGGTCAAAGAGCTTGCAGACAAAGTTGTAACTGTCAGGTAGTGTAATCTAATGGTGGGTTCAGTGCCTTCAGAACACATACCAGAATAATTAGATTACAGAGGGCCCATCGAAAGGGTGGAGGAAAGGACCAGTTGTTACGCTGAAATCTGACACAAATACATTCACATGCTGTACTGTCGAGAAACAGCAGCTACTGCAGAGATGTGCTGAATAAGTCTGTCCAAACGCACTATGTAGCAAGACAAAGATGTTACTTTTTTACAACATGTATCACAGTAAATACTACTATTGCACTTCAACGACTCAGTGATGCAGAGTACAAACAGTCCTCCTTAACCTAAGCTCCGTCACCTCCATAAATACTTGGCTTTAAGTGTGTACCACTTGAGATCTTTTGTCCAAATCATTTGCAGCACCTATTTAACCTGCTAAAAGCAAGCAGTGTCATGAACTCACACCCTCGGCTATAGGAAGCACATAGACAGAAGGAGGAGATTAAATCAAATAATGCAATTAAATAAAAGTCCTCATACTACTAGGAAGTAATAATTCATTGCCTGAGCGCTTTGCTAAACCATCTAGAAGCCATGAACATCCATTAATTCAAGTCACTGTTGCTCTTGAGCCAGCAGCAATGAGAAGTCCTCTGTGTGTGTATGTGTGTGTGTGTGTGTGTCACTGTTGGCATCCCCTCTGTGGTACAAAGGAAAAAGTGCTTTTGAATGGTGGTCATGCCAGTTCATTATGCAGTGTGAAACACTCGCTAAAGATCATCTGGTCATCTGGCAAAGGGTCAGTTTCTGCTTGTGTGAGGTCCTGTACTTGAGAGTGTGTGTGTATGTTACGTGTGTGCATGTGTGTGTGTGTGTGTGTGGTGTGTGTGTGTGGTCTGCAGCTAACTGCTGTGTCATATAAACATTATTCTTTTGTTAGTTTGGAGGAGATGGCTCAATGAATATAACTTAACACAAACAAAATTGTAGCTGAGCAAGATTGAAACCTAAAAAGGTTAGTCAGCTTAAATCTGAATAAGATCAAAACAAGGATGCCTCGCCTACCAAGTATTCCAAGATACAAACTTAGAAGCCCTAATCTCAAAGCCAAAATGTATCTTTAAAGTTGCAGTTTACTAATCTGCAACAAACTGCTGCAGACCAAATCACTGTACTCATTATAGTCATATCTCCATTGAGAAGCTTTTATGTTAGATTATACCACATATTTATACAATATACAATATCCTCTGAGTTGAACAGCCAAAACTCAAATTAAGGCACTTATGTTTTCCGACGTGGATTGATCATCATCATCATTTCTTTTGGGTCTGTATGCTCCAGTCTGATAGTTTGAGATTTGAGTACAAACTGTAGGCTTGAACAGGAAAGCTTTTATAGGCACCTCTGTAAGCTTGACACACAGAAAACACAGCTATCTAACTCACCATACTGTAGTATTCATGAGGCACCTTGAGGGGAATGAGGAAGGGGTTTCAAAGAATCCGCCGCTAATTTCATACTTACACTTCACCCCATTCAAGTTCATCCTGTTGAAAGTTCACCCGATTTCCTGGCTATGCCCTGGGACAACCACCACCAATGTGACCTCTGAGGCTTCTTATCCTCCTCCATGAAAAAAGGGCCTATAATTAACATTTTCTTTGAACTGAGAACCCCCCCCCCCTCCACAACCCTTGCTAAATTAACTCTCTGCTCAATCCTTGGGAGATTAAAAGCACATTGAAAGACGACATTGCAGCTCTTTGGCTCCAGGGCGGAAAATCAATTCATTATGCATAACAAATACTGGAGTTATTTTTACTTACCTTTTTCTTTAGTGAAGTATTTTTTTAACCAAGACATTTTTGATCACGTACTGTTAAAGTGCAACCAACTTTGTAAGACATTGCTTAACATTGCCTCACAAAACAATACAAATCTGCTTTGCTTTGGTAATGTGTACCTTATCATAGACTCACCATGTTGCTTCTAACCATGATGTAAAATAAATCACAACCAAATTTAACATGACATTTTCCAACAAACAATCACTTGGCTGCACCAATTGTCTGCCCTCGATAACCGTTGCTATCTAATATCTAAGAGAGGTAGCTAACATGGTGAGTCGACTATGCTGTCTCTTGCGATTTGTTCTTGCTTTAAGGCTACATCTATAGTATTCCGCTTCCCTCTCTCTTTCTGTAGATTAAACCCTGTCACTACCTGCCATGCTTTGTGACCTCAAAGAACGAGTGCCTGTGGACGGACATGCTGTCCCACTTCGGCTACCCCGGCTACCAGTCGAGACACTACTCCTGCATTCAGCAGAAGGAAGGCTACTGCAGCTGGTATCGGGGGATGACCACACGCGACAACACCACCGACCCTTAAAACCTGTAACCCCCACGCCGCCGAAATTCACCCCCTTCTTCCAACCCTACCTGCCATCCCATTCCACTCTCTGACCCTCATTTTCCCAACATACTCACCACAACCACCACCACCACCACCACCACCAATAGAGCGATTGATGTATGTGGGACTTAACTCTTGATCCAAGTAAGCAGTGCCTGATATCTGCAGTAGTAGCAGTTTTGATATAGACCGTACCCTTTACCTGACACACTGTACATTTCCAACTTGCCTAAATCCCTCAATCTGCATGCTTCTGTGATCCCCACCCCCCAACACTCACACAAACACTCACACAGTTTTGGGAAGATAACATCCCTTGACACTCCCCCCTTAAGAAAGAAAGGAGTATACTTTGAGAGGTTTGGAGGTCTTTCTTCATAATGGAAATATGTCTCAGAACGTATATGTAATGTTATGTAAAAAACACATACATTAGGTTAAAGGGTAATCCATAGCCTTACAAAAGCATACAAAGGACAGGAGAGACTTCTGACATCATGTATATCTTCCTAAGTGAGTCCCAATAACGCATCGTCACTATTGAGAGAGCAGTGTTAACGGTGAGGTATGATTGTAAGACCCATGCCTCATCAATATGTCAAAAAAAATATTTTTGTTTCAAACAGATGTATTGATATTTAATTGTATTGAATGATATAAGTTTATATGTACGTATAGACATGTGTGCATCTGTTCAGTGTATTATGTAAAGTATTTATGATTTATGAAATTCTGCCACCCTTTTTGTGCTGTAGAGTTCAGCAATTTATCCATAACCAAATCCACAGAAAAGTGTATATCTACTCATTATCAATAATATTCAATTGCGTTTCTAATCCTCCAAACTGCAAACAGAACACATGGCAGTCAGATTAAACTTTATAGCACAAATAGAGGGAATTATATATATATATTCAAATTACAAAGACATTGTTGCAATATACTTTTATTGCTGTTTATGATATAAGCTACAAAAAAATATTGAATGCTGCCATGACTGAAACTTTCCTATAAAGCTTACATTTCCCAAATTGAACATATGAGAAAACAATGACTCCATTATGCCAATACATGGTTTTAGTAAAAAAAAAGTAAAACTATTTTTAACAAACTCCTCCGTCCATATCTGAATGTGTCTTGACAGGCTGAAAGCAGACGTGATATCATGCAGTGATAAAATGTCCTTAAAATGACACCAACAGAAGCACTGCTTTTACTCCTAGCTCATGTTTTGACCTGCTGATTCCTCCAGCGGAACATTCTGTTTATGTTATGATCAACAGATAGAGCAATCTGACGTTTTAAACCAGGTGAACAAATGCATGGCTCCAGTCAGAAACCAAATTCCCCATGCACTGAATCTAACACAAAAAGTGTCAGTGTTGACTTCTATTATGTTCAGTTTGTGGAAAGTGGTATTGAATTATTATTAATGTATATGTGAAAACCATGCCCTGTGACACACACACACACACACACACACAAAAAGACTGAATAAGACAAATGGCCACAACTGAATCGTAGAGGATACCTGCAAATTTTAATTTCAGCAACAACTGATTGCCATGTCTGTATTTTTGTATTAGTTTTCAGTGGTGGTACTTCTGTATTTCATACATTCTGCTTTGGTACTACCATGAGGTTTTTTTTCAGTTCTTCTGATAATAATCCACAAAACAGTAATTTCTTCAATAGCGTTAAATCATGTCAAAAACACTCAAATCACTGAACATAACTGGCGTCACAATTTGAGAGGTTTTTGACAGCATCTTCAGTCCATTCCCTTGCAAGAGACTGAGATTTCTTAGGACGAGAGACGACCATACTGCTTTTTTACAGCACCGATGCTGCCACGCCCATTTACAGTGTTGAGTGGCTCTGAATGTCCCGACAAACATTCAGTCTTAACAGACCTGCCAGGCAATTTAGTGTTGACCTCTCCCTTGAGAAGATGTGCGTAACTGCCCTGTCAGATCCAGCTGACAGTCACTGATAGCTTCTTCAAGATCTGGAAGCAGTTTAGACAGACTCCAGACCATAAGTGCAGCAGCTGGGCTTTGATACAAATGGCCTCATTTCCCACAACGTGATAACGATAAGTCAAAAAATACTCCAACAAGGCCTCCATATTTAGAACCACCACCATTTCAACTGTGCCTGTGCGCACACATGCTGATTGATGAGCATTGCACATACACACACACACACACACACATTTGGTCCAGGCCTACTCTCCAAAGATACTAGGGGTGTTTGTTCCAGTGACACTGTAATCAGCCATCTGGTTGTAGATTAAAGCATCTTTGCTCTCGTCTAGACACTAGCATCTGTTCCTCTCTCGTCCTGTGTAGTGGTTTCATCTAAAGACCATCTGAAGTGAGACCACTTCACAAGAAAATGAAGTATCTCAGTCTCTTGTTTTGTTTTCTTTATCATTTTGTTTCTTGCTTTTGTTTTTGTTTGTTTGTTTGTTGTTATTTTTTATTTTATTTCATCTTTGTGTAAATATACTGCTTAACAGAAGAATGCACCCTGGTGAAGGTAAAACTGTCTGGGATTGTTTTGGAAAAAGAAACAGTGAGTATATCAATGGGAATCGCTTATGTATAGTGCAGTGAGAGTAAAACACACTGATTCCTAAAGAAACAACAGATGTCGTGTAGGCTTACAGATTGTTTTACTTTTAATTTCTGTGTTTTATATTTTTATAATAAAGATTTAATTAAAAATGGCCCATGACTGTTTGTGCTTATTGTGTTTCTGCCATATTTGATGACTTGGTTGGTTGATTAATGACTAGAAGTACAAGAGACAATATACTTTTCCAAATGCTAATTTATAAATTTAAGATTTGGAATGCTCAAAGATATGACACAGACATAACTGTATGTTACAGACATAATTTAAAGCAAGTGAAATTGTTATCTTACAATATGAAATAGCTATAATAAAACTCCAAATGATTTAAAACTGTTTCTTTGGGCGGATTCCCAGTTTTATGGCAAAAGGATTCCAGATAAGATATGTGTTTGTATGAAGCTATTAAAAGCCAAAAACAACATTTAGGAGGTCATTATCTTAAGCAAGTCATAAAATGCCACAAACAACCCTGCAAAGGTTTACTTTATGATATGTCTATTTTCAAATGGTTCTCATACAGTGTGCAGAGTAGGAACATTTTAGCAGAAGCACGGTGCATCTAAAAAGCAAGGCACTTACCATCTGTGAGTGGTTGGGGTAAAAGGTCTGTTCATTAAGAGGGAACTTCTCAGGTCCCAGATTATGGTAGAGCTTGATCATTTGAGAAAACTGAAAAGTATGGAGAAAATGACTTACTTAAGGTTACTGAACATCAGAAACACAGTGCTTAAAATATTGTAACAGAAGAAATTCACCACATCAACATTTACTAAGTGACCGCAAAAAATAATGAAAATCAGTGTTTGAATTCTCTTATATCTCTAAAGGTGGCTTGAATTACAACCAGCAAAATGCTACTATTAGGCCTGATATAAATGCCAGGTTTTGAGACCTGTATAAATGAAAGATTAAGACCGAATGTCTGATAAAGACATCTAAAATTATACATAAATAAATAAAATACAATATAAAATTGTATATTGTATTACTGTATGCAAAATATTACAAAATATCTAATACAATATCAAATGTAAGTGATAATGAACAGTCATCGTAATACGCAGAGCCCATTAGGACCATATAGGTCCATATAGGACCAAAGCCCACAGCAGCATGCTTGCATTTTTCTCCTGCTCAAACTGTAATGTTTTGTCTAGCCCTGAATCGTGTTTTGTCTGTGGCTCCAGCTGTCTGAAAACAAATGTAACCCGACTCATTTTCCCATCTTGTTCCTCTAGCTCTGTTGCATAGCCATGAGTAACACCGGACCCTTTCTGAATTAGCTTAGCATAAACACTGTCTGGATCGACTAAGCCATGTCTGTGGCAGGTGTAACAGACCCCTTAATGGACCGAAATAAATCAGTAAGGTCAGGTCACAATGTCCAAAACAGCTCCTTTTCTTCCTAGAATGATTTTAGATTAGCCTTATTATCATCTTTTTTTGGTATTCATCTCAAGACCTTTAGGTAAGGGCACAATAATAGAGGAGCAAATTAAGCTGCTAGTTATGAAATGTATTATGAAGTTAGGAAATGTAATTATACTGTCAGGACCCTGTCGGGTCTGCACTCTGCACCAGCCTCGCCCCCTTTCTACCGCTGTCTGTCTGAGTTGCAGCTGGGTGGCTGGAGATGCGCAGGTGTGTGGAGTTGGACTTGATTGCCCTGGACATAAGAAGGTCTGGCTCCATGGGGCAGACGGGCTCCCTCTCCGCGCCTCCGTCGTTGTTTGTGTTTCTTTGACTCATTTACCCCTAGACTTACATTTGCACAAGATTTTGCTTTTTACTCATTATACTGACATTTATCTAATAATTTAATAAACATTCTCTATTTATTGTTACCTACGTGTGGACCTCCCTTATGTTCTCAAGCTTTGAGCCAAGTATTTGTAACAATACCAACTATTGTGATAATTCTCTGCCTTGTCAAAATAGCAACATATAACCTCTATGCGGAACCTTAGAGCACCGTGTGAACACCTGGGTCTATTGCCTTCGCAATTGCCCTGCAAAAGTGTGAATTATAATTATAAGGTGTTTACTTAAAGTTGAGACTCTTGTGACTGTATTCACTCCTAATAACTTAATGTGTTACTGTAACTGTGAGAACAGTGTTTTTTCCTTTTTCTATGTAACCTATGTCCACAACATTGCCTGCAAAATCCTGTAGACTATCCTCACCTATTAATGTATTTGTAGCCCTCTCATTTTTAAGGCATTTAGAGAGTATTACATGCACTGTTACATGCTAACCTAGCGTGTTGTATTGCCATTCATTATAATGCACTGTTTTCGAGCCAATAATTAGCCCTGCCCCAGGTAAACTAGTTATCATTCAAAGTTACTTACCACCCAGGGCTTGCTACAGAAGTTGTAGATGGAGAGGAGGGAGTTGACGCTGGACACCCCGCCGTACTGCAGGCCGATGACCAGACTCCGGAAGTCCTCCCCAGGCGTCATGCTGTACGCGTGCTGGCGGATCAGCACAAAGTCTGGCTTGAATGTCCTGCGATGGCAAAGGTGGGGACACAATGGGAAAGGCCAGTTTAATTATAGAGTGACTCTAATGCACAATGGCACAACTGTGTCAAGGACAAAATGAAAAGGTTAAAGATTTAAAAAGAAAACAATAAGAGAATAGATGTAAAAGAAAAATCACTGAACTGTGAACAAAGTTTTGAAGGACCTAAGATGGCTAAGGAGATCATACAGTTGCAAGGATAGATTAGAGTGACACGTTTCAGCCCACGGACTTAAAATGAAGACAACAACAAACACAACTACATTTATATAATACTTTTAACACCTAAAGCTCTTTATGTTGAAGAGAGAGGACCTCCGCTTAACCACCACAAATGGGTAGCATCCACCTGGGTGAGGCACAGCAGCAGTTTTGCACCACAACACACCGGCATGTGGAAGACAAGAACAAGATAATGGGGCTAATGCACAGCAATATACACTACAACTCACCTAAGATGAAATAAAACAGACTTGTAATTACAAATCTGACAACAACATGATAATGGGGGTAATGCATATCAATATAAAATATAAAATAGGAGGGAAAAGAAAAATGCCCTGTGTGTACTAAGAAAGACTCAGGGTCCTAATTCAAATGGCAGGCTAAGTGTAAAATGTATCATCAAGCAAAGTTGTTTTATAGCTTAGTTCTATAGCTATCATGGGGCATGTGGAAGGATTTAGCTGACTCATCAATTATCATGTTTAAGGTCTTGCCCGTGGTGTTAAATTAGCAAACTGATTTTGTCAAGTTATCGAATTAGCTTTAGTTAGACTTATGACTTATTCAAATTAAGGCCTATGTGCATACATTGTACACTAAAATGGAAAGTGCAGAAAACACCCAACACATTGCAAAACTGTTGTGAGACATTATGACACTTGAACATAAAACTAAAGCCCTTAAGCATGAAAGTGAATGTATGGCGTCATCCCAAAGTGATGAGAGTGGGGATAGAAGACCAGGAAGCACAGCCATGAAAACTCAGAGATGATGCTACTGAATACTGATTCATTTACTCACATCATTATGTTGGGGTAGTATACATCTTAATTAAAGGCTTGTGTGTGTCTGTGTGTCTGTGTGTGTGTGTGTGTGTGTGTGTGTGTGTGTGTGTGTGTGTGTGTGTGTTTATGGGCTGGTTCGGTCGCAAACTACACACCACAACAAGGAGACACTTGGGAACTATAAAGCAGTAAACTTATAAACAGAAGAGATGAAGGAACTGCTGTCAGTCTCTCAATACAGAGTATTAGCCTGATGAGGACATTGGTACATATTATGATTACTTCACTTGGAAGGAATATAATGTCATAACCACGGTTTCAACAGTGATATACAAAGGCTGTACCCCATCTGACCAGAGCAAGAAATAAAATCTTTTCAGTGTGGAGTGGACAGTCATCTGTACTCAAAGACATACTCATACTTCTAGATGTAAAGAATGATTGATTTTTCATACACCCAACTGATGTTTCTACACATCTTTGTTATCTCTCTGAGCATTTTTGCAATTATTATTATTAGTAGGTTGATATTGGATGCCATGACAAAACAAGGGACCTGTAAGACCTCACCTCAAGGTCGGCATCATTGCCAGTATCAGTCACCATCTGTCTACCATGTGTGCTCCAGTGACTGCTAAGCATTAGCGCACAGGCGCGCACACACACACACACACACACACACACACACACACACTAATTGAAGGGTGTGTGCACTACAGCGTGAAGTATGTGTGTGCACCCACAGTTTTATTTTTTTTTCTGGAGACCAGCGAGACGAGGAATGAGGAAACCTCAGAACCCCCCCCCCCCCCACCCCACCCCCCGTCCTGCGCTGCGGGACCTGCACCAGGGGACTTCACAGAGCCCTCGCTTGTTCCAGCGCCCAGCAAGAGAGAGAGAGGTGTGCGCATATCCAGCCGCCTTAGTAAGGGCCAGGAGCCATGCAAAACACTCGCAGGAGAAGATAAGGCCGCTGGTGAGGCCGCGGGCCAAGCACACGGAGAGTTTAACAAGAGGCAACCAGGGCCACACGGAGAAAAAAATCAAGGAACTCTATCTGTTGGAAGTTTTGTTTTTGATTGCATCTATCATGAGGTAGAGTTTTTAAGCATGATCTGTCGCTTATTTAACTGCTTACAGAGAAGGGCTTTGTTTAAAATTGAGAGGTGAATTGTGTGTGTGTGTGTGTGTGTGTGTGAGGGTGAGGCTGGGGCTAACAGTGGCACTGTGCTGGAATGCTTATCGTTCCCCTGGATAATTTGGGTCCATTAATGCCTAATCTAACGGCGATCATATCAAAGTCCATTCCTATTCCACCCTGGTACAAAGGGCCTCTGTGGAAGGTGCCCGATGGCGAGTCAGAGCAGGGTTGTGTTACGTCTGTGAGCTATTAGAGTGAGGATGCTCACCACGCCATCTGCACACACACACATACAAACACACACACACACACACACACACACACACACACACACACACACACACACACACACACACACAAACACACACACACAAAGAGATACACACACACATAAAGAGATACACACACACACATACACACACACACACACACACACACACACACACACACACAAACACACACACACACACACAAACAATCTGACGTAAGGACAAAATTTACTGTACAATGCTAGAATCTCAGAAGTCCCCAGAAATAACATAGTGAATGCCCATTGTGTTTGAATGAATGTTGTGTGGCATTGCATGTGTGTGGTTGAATGTGTGTGCATGTGCCTCTGTCTGTCGCTTTGAAAGTGTGCATTTTGCGTGCTGCTGTCACGCCCCACACCCCCACCCCCATGTCATTCACCCATTCATCCTCGTTGCTTGCAGGTACGCGCCGCTCCAGGGAAAAAGGCCATCACGACAGCACTTACGCAAGACTTCCGGTGCTCGACGCCATCACTCGCGTCGAGGTCGCTCTGACAAAAGAGGCACAGATTTGCCTGCCTACTCAGAGCCCACTGAGCCTTCTGCTTTTCTTTCTGAAGAGACTGCACTCTATTCACAGTGACAAACCTGCACACACACACACACACACACACACACACACACACACACACACACACACACACACACACACATAAATACATAGCCATGCATGCACGCACTCACTCATAAACACATTTCCTATCAGAAACTCAGGAAACCAGAGTCAGTCAGTAAGAAGAACTCATGAGAAAGGGTAAGCAAAGGGCAGGCAATGTGCGTAAAACAAACATCAGCTGATAATAATGTCATACAGCTAATTTCCTGGCATTTCCAGACCCAAAATATCAATGAATCAAACTGTAACAGCTCAAAAATGATCTGTTTGTAGGTCTTCACATTCTCCATGTTTTCCTTGAGGATGTCCTCTACACTATTTTAAAATTTTAAATTAAAAATGACGAATCTTGTTGTTGTAAAGTGCTCGTAATTTCTGTGTTGACTAAATCCAGCGCACAACCTAATCGCCCTTCATGGACTCTCTGGTATGTGTGTCCATTAATGTGTGTGTGTGTGTGTGTGTGTGTGTGTGTATCTTCCTCCGCACTCCGGCTCAAGGGCGTAAAGGTGATCAATGGCATTTCCCAGTCCATTAGTGACACCTGACTGTGTTTTCATAGCATGCTGTTTATGGGAGCGCGCCACTGAGACACTGACTCGTCTGATTATTATCACAATCATTCCTGGCATTACGGTTATTACCAGAGACACAAGTATGACCCCTGGGGGGGTTGAGAGTTTGTGTGCAAAGTCGAGGCATTTGAGCTTTATAGTGCTACTGTAACAATAAGTCATAAAAGGGGGCCTAATGATGACCAGTATGCAAATGTGGCCTTTGCATGTACGTCTAAGATGCTCCTAAAGGGGGTAAATCATGGGTAAGGGGGTGTTTATGGATGGGTGGGTGGGTAATAGGGCACACTGGGGGTTACACGGAGTACACACTGCATCAAAGGAGAGGGAGAGGGAGGGAGCGGCAAAGAAAGAGCAGAGTTGCAGAGAGAGGAGGGAGAGAAAGAATAGAAAAGAAGTAGAGAGAGAGAAAGAAAGAGAACAGAGAAGAAGAGTGAGCAATGGATGTGGAGAGGGAGAAAGAGAGAGAGAGAAGGAGAGAAAAAGAACAGGGCAGAAGAGTGAGGAGAGAAGGGGAACAGGAGAGTGCAAGAGAGAGGGATGAGTGAACGATGGTGAGGGAGAGTGTGAGGGGGAGACTTTAGGAGTGAAAGAGAGAGAGACAGTATAAAAGGGATGAGAGTAAACTGCAGTGAAAAGCCCTTTCTATCAAACGCTTTCAGTGGGAGTTGAATTCAACCCCCCCCCCCTCTCTCTCTCTCTCACTCTCTCTCGCCTGTGCGGCCCACACACACACTCAGTGCTGCTCTCATCCATCTTTGATCTCCCTCCTTCCCGCCTTTCTTGTTCCCTCTCCACGTCCCAAGGGTCCGTCGCTTCACAATAACAGTTGTTTGTTTCGTTGCTCCCCAAACGTCGCTGTTGGCCAACATCTTAACAACGTGCGCCTTACAGTATCTTCACGGATCTGACCTCGGCCGCGCTGGAAGCTTGGAGGGGGGAGAAGTCACATGGGAGAAGCTCAAATGGGTCCCGCGTGGAGAGACA